>NW_016815818.1:552040-587912 GCF_001698545.2 Rhinopithecus bieti | reverse complement strand
TGAAAATGAACCTTTCCTTCATACTAGAGATTCTTTTGCAGGCAACAGAAGTGGAGCCTGAGAATTTGGGATTAAAGGGCTTCCTGGTGGCCAGGTGCTGTGGCTCATGCCTGCAATCCCAGCACTTTGGGAGGCTGAGGCAGGCGGATCACCTGAGGTCAGGAGTTTGAGAGCAACCTGGACAGCATGGTGAAACCCCATCTCTATTAGAAATACAAAAAATAGCCAGGCATGGTGGCGGGCACCTGTAATCCCAGCTACTCGGGAGGCTGAGACAGGAGAATCACTTGAACCGGGGAGGCAGAGATTGCAGTGAGCCGAGATCACACCATTGCACTCCAGCCTAGGTGACAAGCACAAAACAACTCCATCTCAAAAAAAAAAAAAAAAAAAAAAAAAAAAAAGAAAAAAGAAACAGAAAAACTTTCTGGTGATCTTGATTATCAGACAATTTGACCCTTTTCTTATATGTGAATTCCTCTACCATAGAACTTTTTTTTTTAACCATCTAGATCCTTCCTGAACTTGCAGTGACAGAAATCTCATTAACTCTTTCCATCAAGTCTCTGGTTTTGTCTCAGTCCTAGAACTGTGGCAATTTGACAGCTTGTCACCGGCATGCCTAGAAAACGCTACACGTGTCTTCTGACTAAACCTCATGAATCACACATACATGTTACCACTGCCTCTTCCTAAAACCCCGCTAGGATGACAATGAGACATGAAAGAAGACATATTTTTATAAGGTCAAAGAGAACAGGAGAGGAGACAAGGGAGCCCAATATTGAAAACTGGAAAGCAGTTGCAAGATAGAAGACACCAGCTCACGGGGAGGACAGGGAGAGGAGGCAGGGACAGGCAGGCTGTTGTCACCACAGAACCAGGAATCGGAGACACCAGGTCCTTCTGAAAACAAGAGTGCAGGAGGGGCTGAAAACAGGGAACTTGTTGGAAAAATCTGTGTGAGAAACAGCCTACAGATCCTTTCTGTAATGTGAGGCAGTCAAGCGGCTGCTCTTTCCCTCCCCTAACAGGCTTGATGGTTACTCTCTGGAGAGATTAAACCAGATTAAATTCTGCTCTTGGGTCCATGGAGGCAGGGGAGCCATGCTGGGACAGGGGGAGCAGCTGAGTGAACTCTGAGTGGTGAGACCCACAGCCAAGTTCCTAGAGGGTGGGTAGGCAGGCTTAATTCCAACGGCACCCTGCCCTTCCCCACAAATTAAGGTCTGAATGACTCTTCTAGGAGGAAGCTGATGAGCCCAGGAAAAAGGACTACAGAGTCAGTATTTCAGAAACTAATGAAATAGACCAAAGGGATCACCTTAAACCGAAGTCTGCCTGTTTATGTGCCTCACCCTTAGGCACAAAGCTTCCAATTAGATACAAGTGGGTCACCAAAGATCGCCAGATTCAGAGAATGCCTGAAACATGAAAGCAAGTGACTAAAATAAATGGGTTGGGGTGGTGGGGATAGAGGCAAGAGGGAGTAGAATGAAGTGGTTCTGCCCCACTCCACTCAACCGTGAAGCTGGTCTTACAGAGAGTTTGCTTTACCTTGTGGGGCCAGAGAGATTTCATCTTGTCCTGACGAGGCCCGTCCTGCTCATGGTGAACCAGTGAGTCCCAGCAGGAGCTGTCCACGTAGGCTGCCTGCCGGATGCTGAAGTTACTGGGAGAGAAGCAACTGATTGGAGACCCTGCAACAGGAACACAGCTTTGAGGCCGCCTGAGTTGGAGTGGAGGAGTGGGGACTCAGGGGCAATCATCTAACTCTTCCCGTTTCTGTTTCTGGCAGGGACTGTCTTCTTCCCACACCTTAGTTTTCTGGGTTGAGCACTGCCATGTCACGGTAGGACAGGGCACTCCTGGACACATCCCACTGTATGGCCAGGGCTTGCCAGTGCTGACTCAGCCTTTTAGGTCTGGTGGTTCTTTGCTCTCAGAGTACCCCCTGGGCTTTTTGTGCTCCTGTAGTCTGGTACCAGAAGGCTTGCGGTTTGATGGTGATGTCTCTTTCCTGAAATAACTGATATCCTTTAGGCTCTAAAATGTTGAGGATTAATTGCCTGGGCTTCTGAGCCTAAATGAAGAGAAAGGGTGGGCAAATTATGCCAGAAGGAAAGTGGGCTTAGAGGAGAGTTCCTGCCTTTTTGTTTTCATGTCAGTCTGCAGAAAGAGGCAGAAGTGGGAGCCATTTCTTCTCCCCTGGTTGTGGATGAATGAAGAGGTGGTGGGAGGCTGGCACACCTGTTTGGGAAATGTAGTAAGCTAATGGCACTGCTGGAAAGGAAAGCCAGAAAGAAGTGTCAGTTCTCAGGAAGTCCATATTCTCTTTAACAAAGGTGGTGGATTTGCTGAGTGAATCCAGCACCTGAAACCCTAGATGTATGTGTATGCCAATGTCTGTGTGTGTGGCTGGGGTTCCTAGACAGGAAGCAATGGGTTTATCCAGCATCTCCAATGTGCCTGGCTCTCAGGCACTTAATACATGTTCTCAAGTCAATAACCCTGGAGTTGGGGGGTTGGGGTGGGAAGAGAGCCCAGAGCAAATAAGAGACTTGGCCCAGCTAAGATGAAGAGGTCTAAGGTCCTAAAAACATTACCAGGGGTGTCAACTTCTTTCATTCATACTGAAAACCAAAATAAAGGTTTGATCATTTGAAATGACATAAAATATATGAATACTAAAATTACAACTTTTTTTTAACTGTAACATTTTGCAGATGACTTTCAAAATTTTTTGGTGCCTCTGCTTTGCTGGCCTGAACTCATGCATCATCTGCCTTTTGGATAATCCAGCCCAGCCCAAAGCCATGGAATCCCATCACTGTGCGCACCACCTCACTTCAGAGCCCATGCAGAGAGTGACATGAAGGGGAGTCTCTCTTGTGCACTGGGCCTTGGAAGCAACTTACCAGAGGAGAACTCCTGGGCGAATGCCAGGGACATCAGCAACAAGGGGGAGCCCACAGATACGAACTTGACTATCCGGTCCAGGGGCAGTTCCAGGCGCAGTCCTTTGAGGCGGGGGCCCCTGCGGTCAGGCAGCAGGGCATCCGAGAGCATGTACTCTGCAGCTGTGTGTGCAAGTGACATGATGCTGCTGAGCCTGGGAGTGCCGAGGTGGCAGGAGGGGTCCTGGGATGGTGGAATGAGGAGATGGCAGCTTCAGGCAGCTGGGTTTGAGCAGACAGTGCCTGCTGCCCCAGCCTTATGGATATCTATGCTGGGAGCAGGCGATGGTTCTCTAAATAACTGCCCAGGCCTTGAGCCAGGCCCTGCTAATTAGAGGGAGGCATAGCCTTAGTGGATCCTTGCTGGAGGAGGGTCGGGCCTCACCTGGGGCTGGTGCCATAGTGTTGTCTGGATTATCCTAGAGCAGATGGAGTTCTGTGGCTTTATGCCGCCCTGTCATTAATAAAGTATTTTCAGCGGGGCGGTGGAGAGAAGGAGGGCTGTGGAACCAGGCCTCCCTCCATGTAATTGGTGTGGAATTTGGAGGAGGATTGCTTAAATGTTTTGAAGGCACTCATTCTGTGGTTTGGGGTGAGAGTTGAGCCCCCGCGACCCAGCTGGGATTGTGACCCTACACAGTAGTCTTTCTCCCAGTGATGGTTTTTGCTCTGGGCCCAGACTCTTTCCCAGAAACTTTTCTGTGTTTGGTGTTAGATTTCCTTCCCTGACTCTGGTCTTTTTTCCAGAATGTTTCAACTACATATTTACAATTTCCAATTCCTTTTTAGCTCATGGGTTCTTTACAAAGCTAGGGGATGCATGGCAGTGTTGAGTCATGGAAAGAGCACAACCTTTGAAATTTGGAGGGAAAACTCCTCCACTGGAGACCTAGGAGTACCCAGGTTTTAACTGTGTGATTTCAGGCCAGTCACTTTTAGCTCAGTTTCCCCATCTCTCAAATAGTAGAATGTAACAAGCTTACAGGATTGGGGGGATTGATTAAGAGTATTGTTTGTGAAGGTGCTTTGTAAACTGTAAAGTGTAGCAGAAGTGTCAGCTCTTATTTCAATTTGGTGGGGGTGGGTGAGTGGAGAATAGGGCACTCTTGTCTCTAGTGTTGCCCTTAAACTGGCAATAGAGGCTCTTAACTTTATCCTCTTTGGTTGTGCCCTTCTCATCAGGCAACGAGTACATGGACCCAAACGGATGTGTCCATTCAGAGTCTGTGCAGCCAGCTAGAAACCACTCTGTAAGGCCCTGCCCCAATGGCCCCAGCCGACTTCCCAGACCTGTATGGGCCTTTTTTTCGGGGGTAACCTCCCAAGGGAAGATTGTGCTGCTGGTGTGCACTTCTAGGCCCAAGGAATGGCTGGCTGTCGGGGTTTGGATGCAATTTGTAAGTCTTGGGATGTCCGCATGTGCAATTGTGAGGTTTTTTGCAATGTGGGCATTAGCTGGATTGGGAAGAGAAGATTGGGCCAGGGACCTGGGAGAGTCTGAGGATTCTAAATTTGAACCTGGCATTCCTGATCATTATGAAGCTGGGGTGTGCGTGTCTATATATGTCAAGCAAGGATAACATATTTTATTCAACAGTTTGTTAACTTGGTTTATAACTTTTAATATTTTAGATATATGGTATGTGGACCTCTATTTGAACTTTTTTTTCCTAGGCCACAAATGTTTGGGCTGGGCTTACCTCTCTCCCACCCCACAGGCTAGAGGCCCATTTGGATTCAGAGCTGCCCTGCGTGTGCTAACTGGAGTGTATGAGTCATGGGGCAGCAGAAGGGATCCTTTATTTCTCTTCCCCATTTCCCTCCCCACACCACATTTCTGTATCTTTGAATTAGCCATGTTTTTGCCAAATGTTTATTATTAGTCTGTATGCATGTATATCCTTTCACTTTTTAAAAATACATTTTTATTGAGAAATAATATACACACCTTAATACTGTCTATAGCATACACTACTTGTGTGATGGGTGCACTAAAATCTCAGACTTCTCCACTATACAATTTATCCATGTAACCAAAAACGATTTGTACCCCAAAAGCAACTGAAATAAAAAATTTAAAAAACCAAAAACCAGAGAAAAATTCATATACCATAAGGATGCAGTTTAATAAATATTCATCTGATCAAGAAACAGAACATTACGGGCACCCCGGAAACCACCTCTGTGCTCCTTTCTTCTAGCTTTTCCAAATGGTAAACGTTATATACACTTCTAATTGATTAGTTTTGCCTTTTTTATACATTATGAAAATGGAATCATCTGTATATACTCTTTTGTGTCTGGCTTCTTTTGCTCCACGTCGTATTTATGAGAATCATCCATTTTATTATTGCCTGTTTTTGTACTTTATGTAAATGGGATCATGTGCATGTGTTTATGTGCCTGGATTCTCTGCTCAGCGTAATTTTGAGATTCACCATGTTGTTGTATGTACCAGAAATGCATTTCCTCTGTGTAGATATATAACAATTTGTTTATCCATTCATAAGCTGACAGATATTTGGGTTTTCAGGTTCTGGATGTTAGAAGATACTGTTGCTGTGAACATTCTAATATGTGTCTCCTGGTGAACATATATATGCATTTATGTTGGGTACATAGTGAGGGGTGGAATTGCTAGGTCATAATGCTATGCATATGTTTATCTCTATAGTTTTTCAAGAGGTTGTATCAGTTTACACTTTCACCAACAGCTTATGAAAATCCTAGTTGCTGCACATCCTTGACATTACACCTTTGGAATTAAAAAATTATTAAAGCCATTTTGGAAGGTGTGTAGTAGTAGTGCATTGTGGTTTTAACTTGAATATCTCTGTCGACTAATGAAGTTGGCTACTTTGGCCGTTTGGATATTTTCTTTTGTGAGTGTATGTTTGAGTCTTTTACCTTTTTTAATGTCGGGTTGTCTATCTTTTGCTTATTGATTTGTAGTACTTTTTCAAATATTCTGGATATGAGACCATTGCTAGCAACATGTTTTATTTATATCTTCTTCCACTCCACTGGTTGCCTTTTCATTCTCTTAATGTTGTCTTTTGATGACCAGAAGTTCTAATTTTAATATAGTCCATATATTTTTTTTCTATGGATAGTGCTATATGTATTCTGTTTAACGAACCATTGGTTATTAATTACAATGCCATGAAAAATGTTTCTGATGTGTTCTCCAGAATATTTTTGTGTTATGTTTCTTATTTGAGTCTGCAGTTCATCTATAATTTTTTTAAACATGTGGTATGAAATAGAGGTCAAGAAATATTATTTTCCATATGGCTATCCAACTGACTCAGCACCATTTATTGTAAGACCAGTCCTTTCTTATTGCAGTGCAGTGTTGTCATGGTCATAAATCAGGTGACTCTGTTCCAGCTGACAATTTGTCTTTTTTTTTTTTTTTTTTTTGCCAACACTACACTATCTTAGCTAGTGTAGCTTTATAACAGGTCTTGACACCCATAGTGTAGATCTTCCAGTTTTATTTTTCTTCAGGATTGCTCTGGTTATTTTTGATCTTTTGCATTTCTACATGAATTTTACAATCCGGTTTTGAATTTCAGCAGGAAAAAACCTGCTAGAATTTTTTGATTGTGACTTTAATTTACAGTTTAATTTGGGAAACATTGCCGTCTTTACAGTATTTAGTTTTCAAATCTATGAACATGGTATATCCCTCCATTTGTTTAAGACTTCTTTCTGAAGCTGGGCACGGTGACTCACACCTGTAATCCCAGCATTTTGGGAGGCCAAGGCAAGTGGATCACCTGAGGTCAGGAGTTCAAGACCAGCCTGGCCAACATGATTAAACCCCATCTCTACTAAAAATACAAAACATTAGCCAGATGTGGTGACAGGCACCTGTAATCCCAGCTACTTGGGAGGCTGAGGCAGAGGAATCACTTGAACCTAGGAGGCGGAGGTTGCAGTGAGCTGAGATCGCGCCACTGCACTCCCGCCTGGGCAACAAGAGTGAAATTCTGTCTCAAAACAAATAAATAAATATACAAATCATAAAGACTTCTTTCTGTGCATAGCAACTTTTGGTTTTAAGTGTGGGTGTTTTACACATCTATTGTTGGATTTATTCCTAGTTATTTGATGTTTCTTGATGCTATTGTTAACCATGTATTTTTTAGAAAATTTATTTCTAATTGTTTGTTGCTCATATATGGAAATACAACTGATTTTTGTACACTGATCTTGTGTACGTCAATCTTATTGAATTCATTTATTGATTCTAATAGTTTGTAGATTAATTTAGATTTTTAAAAATCTATACAACCATACCATTTATGAAAAATCAGTTTTCTTTCTTTCTGTCTTTCTCTCTCTTTCTTTCTTTTGTTCTCTTTCTTTCTTTCTTTCTTTCTTTCTTTCTTTCTTTCTTTCGTCTTCACGCCTTTTATTTATTTTCTTGTCCTCTTACACTGGTTAGGCCATCCAGTATAATATTAAATATGAGTAGTGATAATGGGTATCCCTGCCTTGTTCCTTCTCTCAGAGGGAAAGTTTTCAGTGTTATTATTGAGCAGGATGTTCATTGTAGGTTTTTTTCCTTTTTTTTTATTGGTAGGCATTCTTTTTCACATTAAAGAAGTTCTCCTTTATTCCTAGCTTGCTAAGTGTGTTTGATATGAATGAATATTGAATTTTTAAAAATATATTTCCTGCATACTTTGAGATGCTCATATGATTTTTAACTTTATATGTATTATTGTGATGAAATATATTGATCAATTTTTGAATGTTAAATTACTCTTGCATCTGTGAAGTAAATCTCACTTGGTTCAGATATATCACCTTTTAAATTTTTTATTGGTTTCAGTTTGCTAATGTTTTGGTAAGGATTTTACATTTCTATTTAAAAGAAGAAAGAACTTGATTTAATTTTCCTTTTAATAAGGTCTTTGGCAGGTTATGCCGGCCATACCAAAAGAGTTAGGAAGTCTTTCTTCTTTATCTGCTTCCTCTTGTAAGAGTTTGTGCAATATTGGTATTATTTCTTCACTAAATATTTGGAAGACTTGGGATTTTCTTTGTGTGGAATTTTAGTAATGGATTTGATTTCTTTAGTCAGTATTTGACTGTTCAGATTTTCTTTTTTTAACTTTTACTTTATTTTATTTTTTTTGATATGATATACGAAGTCTCACCCTGTTGCCCAGGCTGGAGTGCAATGGCGCGATCTCGGCTCACTGCAACCTCCGCCTCCCAGGTTCAAGCGATTCTCCCACCTCAGCTTCTGGAGTAGCTGGATTATAGGCGTGTGCCACCATGCCCAGCTAAGTTTTGTATTTTTAGTAGAGATGGGGTTTCACCATGTTGGCCAGGCTGGTCTGGAACTCCCAACCTCAGGTGATCCCCCTGCCTCAGCCTCCCAAAGTGCTGGGATTACGAGCATGAGCCACCACGCCTGGCCTGATTAATCAAATTTTCTAGTTTCTCTTATCACAGCTTAAATGCACTAGTTTTCTATTGTTGCACAAAAAATTACCCCAAAATGTAGGGATTAAAACAAAAAAAGTTATTATCTCAAATATTGTGTAGATCAGAAATTTGGGAGGGGCTTAGCTAGGTTGTTCTGGCTCAGGGTCTAGTGAAGGTGTTGACTGGGGCTGCAGACATCTAAGGGCTTTACTAGCTGCGGGATCTGCTTCCATACTCACTGAGCGGTTACTGGCTGGGAGTCTCAGTTTCTTGTTGAGTGTTGGCAGTAGGCCTCAGTTCCTTACTGCATAGGCCTCTCCTTAGGGTGACATGGGTACTGGTTTTCCCAGAGCAGATGATCCAAGAGAGAAAGCAAACAGGAAGCGACAGCGCCTTGCATGACCTAATCTCGGAAGTTGCAGCTGCTATTTCTGCTTTTTACTATTCACTAGAAGGAAGTCATTAAGTCCCCATATCCACAGAGAAAGGAATTAAGCTACACAGTTTAAACGAGTGTCAAGGAATTTGTGAACTATTTTAAACCATTATATTAATAAGTTAAAAATTTGAGAAAATTGTCCATTTTCCATTCAAACTGTCAAATTTGTTGGCATACTAGTAATCATAATATCCTCTTATATCAAATTGTATTATGTAATTCTATATATATAGCCAAGTTGAAAGAGTTTTATAGTGAATGCTTGCAATCCTTAATTCTATCCTTAGCACTTCACATGGTTTGCTTTGTTGTGCATCTATCCAGCCTCCGGGCACCCATTAATTTATCTTTTTTTGGATGCATTTCAGAGTAACTTGCAGACATTGATATTCTCTTCTGTAAACATTTCAGCATGCACATCAACTATACCTCAATGTTTTTTATAGGTTTTTGTTGGCTTGTTTGTTTTCTGAGACGGAGTTTCGGCCTTATTGCCCAGGCTGGAGTGCAGTGGTGCGATCTCGGCTCACTGCAAGCTCTGCCTCCCCGGTTCAAGTGATTCTCCTGCCTCGGCCTCCCAAGTAGCTGGGATTACAGGCACCTGCCACTACACCCAGCTAATTTTTGTATTTTTAGTAGGGACGGGGTTTCAACATGTTGGTCGGGGTAGTCTTGAACTCCTGACCTCAGGTAATTCACCCACCTCAGCCTCCCAAAATGCTGGGATTACAGGCGTGAGCCACCGTACCTGGCCTATTTACAGTTTTTTTAGAGGTAAAATTTACATACAATGAAATGAACAAAGTTGAGGTGTGCATACATGGAGTTTGACAAATGCATACATCTGTGTAATCCACACCCCATTACAATTAGAACATTATCATTACTCCAGAAAATTCTGCTTGATTATTTTTTAAAGATCCTAGTTTTCTGGCAGAAATATCCATAACTTTCTTTTCTTTTCTTTTCTTTTTTTTTTTTTTGAGGCAGAGTCTCACTCTGTCACCCAGGCTGGAGTGCAGTGGCACAATCTTGGCTCACTGCAACCTGTGTCCCGGGTTCAAGCGATTCTCCTGCCTCAGCCTCCTGAGTAGCTGGGATTACAGGCACCTGCCACTACACCCAGCTAATTTTTTGTATTTTTAGTAGAGACAGGGTTTCACCATGTTGGCCAGCTGGTCTCCAACTCCTGACCTCCTGATTCACCTGCCTCGGCCTCCCAAAGTGCTGGAATTACAGGCATGAGCCACCATGCCCAGCCCATAACTTTTATCTATTTCACCCATCTTATATTTTCTTGATCTTGCTAATCAGAGTTATTTTAAAATTCCTATTGCTAACTCCAGAATCTGGGTAGTCTGTGGATCTGCTTTTACTGTCTACTTTCTGTCTTCTTTATTGGTCATATGGTCTCATCTCCTTGTATATCTAGTAGTTTCACATTGTATACTGAAGACTATGTATACGAAACCATAAGAACCATACATGTTCCAGATGATGCTATCATTCACTAAAGATGGCTCACCCTTCTATTAGGTAAATAGGGTGAGCAGGTGATTACAATTCTACCAGGAACTGAGCATGGTTAGGCCTGTGTTGGAATTTCAGTAAGGTTCTGTCTACATTTAGTTTTCCCCGTTCCTAAGCTTGACCGTTCCAGGTTTTTGACTGAGAAACTGCTGGGTGTTTTCTGAAAGATTGAGAGGTTCTATCATTCTCTTTAGAGGATTTCCATTTAGCACTTTAGCCTCCTACTGCTTCAAAATCTGGCAAATGTTAGACACTGGCTCAGTGAGTTTGGATCAGTGAGTTCGGTGCAGACCCATCCTTCTGGAGGGTCTTTATTTTCTAAGCATCACAGAGTATAGCAGTTTTCACTTTGTATTTTAGAAACTTCTGTTCTAGTCTTCAGTCCACATGACTCCAGCGCTCAGTCCATGTGCTCTGGGGAAAACTGGCCATGTGTGTGAAGTCCCTCAAGTTTCTGATTGTCACTCCATTTGGTAACAATCATTAAAAGCTTTGATGGTTTATTTTTTTCCTCAGAAGAGGCCCTTTGCTTGGGCAAAGTCTCCTGGAAACAGAAAGAACTTGTTATCTTACTGCAAAATGGTTCTATCTCCTCTGGAATTTCAATTCATCTCATTCTCATTTCTTTCATAGCTTCCAGATATCCATAAAACATACTTTTTGTTATTAATACAGCTTTTTCTATTTGTGCTCCAGCAGCATTCACTTGCCATGCCATGACATATTGCATCTTACCTGAAAGTTTGTGCTTGGTAATTTTAATATACATAAGTGATATTCCATACTATATTTCATTCTGTTTCTTATTTTTAAAAACACTCAGGCCGGGCGCAGTGGCCTGTAATCCCAGCACTTTGGGTGGCCAAGGCGGGCAGATCACGAGGTCAGGAGATGGAGACCATCTGGCTAACATGGTGAAACCCCATCTGTACTAAAAATACAAAAAAATTAGCTGGGTATGGTGGGCGGTGCCTGTAGTCCCAGCTACTCGGGAGGCTGAGGCAGGCGAATGGCGTGAACCCAGGAGGCAGAGCTTGCAGTGAGCCGAGATAGCGCCACTGCACTCCAGCCTGGGCAACAGAGCAAGACTCCATCTCAAATAAATAAATAAATAAATACTCAGCACTGTGCCTTTAAAGTCAATCCATGTTGTTATGTCCACAGCGAATCTGTTTCTACTACTGCAAAATACTTTACCTACTCACTTGCCTATTGATAGAGACTCATTTTGCTTCCACAAATAACTTACATTTCCCCTAATGGTCCTAAAGGAAAATTCAGTTGGGATACATGTCCAGGTCTAGAATTTCTAGGTCCTCTAGGGCTACTGGTGTAAAATGATATCTTGTTACTTTAATTGGCTTTTCTCCTGATGACTAATGACTTTGAGCTCTTCATATGTGCACTATTTCTGAGTAACAAATTAGTTTAAAAATTAGCATCTGAAGGCTGGGTGTGGTGGCTCATGCCTGTAATCCCAGCACTTTGGGAGGCCAAGGTGGGTGGATCACGAGGTCTGGAGTTCAAGACCAGCCTGGCCAAGATGGTGAAACCCTGTCTCTACTAAAAATACAAAAGATTAGCCGGGCATGGCGGCAGGTACCTGTAATCCCAGCTACTTGGGAGGCTGAGGCAGAAAATTCCTTGAACCCAGCAGGCAGAAGTTGCAATAAGCCAAGATTGTGCCACTGCACTCCAGCCTGGGTAACAGAGTGAGACTCTATCTCAAAAAAAAAAAAAAAAAAAAAAAAAAAAAACCAAAAAAAAAAAAAATCATTAGCCTCTTAAAACAACAAGCATTTATTATTTCCCAGGTTCTGCAGGTTGGGCATTTGGTAGCATCTTAGCTGGGTTGCTGTGGCTCAGAGTTGCTCAAAGGTTACAGTCAAGAGATTGGCTTTGGTCATCTGATGTCTCAGTTGGGGTTGGAAGAGTCACATCCTGGATGGCTCACTCACGTGGCTTTTGGCAAAAGGCTTCAGTGTGACAGGAGGCCTCAGTGCCTCACCACATGGCCCTTTCCATAGGGCTGGTTGAATGTTCTCACTACACGGCACCTGCCTTTCCCTGGAGCAAGCAATCCAAGAGAGGACAAGGCAACAGCGTGAATGCTGACCCATGTCAGACCCATGGAAAAATCCCAGAGCTTGCCCTTTAGCTGATGTGGAGGATGCTGGAGAGAAAAGGAGTAGGAAAAAAGAACCATTAATCTAGTGACTACAATATTGCATCAAGTAAAAAAGAAAATTGTCCTACCAATATCATATGTGCTAGCACATGAGGGAAGAATGACTGATGAATAACTCACACTAGTACTATTTTAATACAAGGCAAAATATCTATTGTTGTACCAGTCAACTCCATATAAATACTACAACTACCAGCAGGGAGCTGACTTGATGAACTGTGATGACAGCAGTTGCTGGTCCATGTTACACTTGGCCATGACTATATAAGCACATCCTCATAGGAGATGATAGTCTTCTCTAACACAAACTTCATCAGTGTTTTAGGAGCACTAATAGAGGAACTGCAGTGATCCATAAATGATAAGTTTCTGATGAAGTAGTACATGGGAGGGTGAAGCTGAGAATTAAGGAAAACCAGAGTGATGAAGATGAGGGCCCCCACGATGGTGCTCAAACAGATCCCTAGAAGAGGGGGAGCTGGAACCCTCGCTGGCTTTTTCCTGAGAATGAACTCTGTCACGGTAGAGTGACTTCCTGCTGCCATTTTCCTGGTGGAGCTAGGTATGAGCATCTCCCCTGAATGAGCTGTTTCCTGCATTTTACTCATGCCATTACTACTAATGTTCTTTAGGAATCACATCAGCCAGAGAATGTTCCAGAGATCACATTAGTTAGAATAAACGGGCTAGACCTGGAGTTTTCACTGCCTATAAGCTTTTCACATATTTAAAGATGAAAATTTTTATGTTTTACTTCTTGGGTTTGGATGCTTACTTTGCTTCTGAAATTTAATCTCCCTTTTTGTATAGGTAATCCCAAAATATTCACTAGACTTTCATAATATAAAACTAACACTATTCCAAATCTAGAGCGTACAGTGTAGTGTGGTTATAGTTAAACTACTTACCAAGTGACAAGTCATTTCCTTATCCATAAAATGAAGAGTAACACTGTCAACTCCCAAGGCATATTGTAAGCATAAAGGGGCATAATGTGTATGAAAATGTTTTTCAAATGCTTAGTTGCTATAGAAATGTAAGTTGCCCTCAAGCATCTGTAAGTCATCCTTAGTTTTTCCCTGGACTTGAAGCTCTGTGACCTAACACAACGGGTGTCCTTCCACTTTGGGGAGGTTAGTTAGCAGTGAAATCAGAGGGAAGTCGATGGGGTGAAAATGTCATGTGGTGGTTCCTGAGAAATCATTTCAAAAAGGAGTACAATCTGCACCCTGACAGGCCATGCATATCAGCATTAATGGAGCTCAACAAGTTGAATTTTAATGCACACAGATGTAAAAGCCAGAAGACCATGAAGAAACATTGCTGCAGATGTCTGTATGTGCCATGTCTGTGGTATTGGCACAATGTAACCAAAGAAGAAAGAAAAGAATAAAGAATTTTACACATTCACCAAAGCATGCATGTTATCACAGTTATATATTTGTGAAAAATTATATATATATTTGTGGGTATATGTATTGAAAATGAAAGAAAATATGAAAAGAAATGGGATATGCTACTTTGTGTATTTATGCCAATAAGTAGGTTTGCTTTGCATATGAAATTGAATCCAATAAATTTGTACTTGGGCTTAAGCCATGTGGTTGTGGAAAAGCCAGCATCTATGACTCTAGGCAGAAGGTTGTATTCTGCTACAGAAGGCATAGTTAATGTCAACTGAGAATTTTGTTATTTATTTGGGCAAACTAGACTTGGAATGTAGTTTATCCTGAGAAAAATAAAGGAACGGAGAAAAATAGATAAGATCTATTGCCTCCTTCTATGCTCAGAGGAGCTCAGGAAAATTCAGGTTAGGTCAGGGTTAGAAGTAGGTGGAACTAGAAATAGAATATAACATGCTCACAAATCAAAAGCAAAGTAATTTGAATGGGGAACTGGATTCTCTTCCTCTGTGTGCCCTTTACATTGAGGTCCCAGAAAGTCTTTGTGTCCTTGACTTCTTCTTTCCATGTCACATTTTGCCCCTGAAAAATCTCAACTGCTCTCATTGCTTCACCATTTTTCTATTTTTTAGCTTTGATTCTCAAATCACTGTTTATTGGTTTTCCACTTTTAGGGTCAACCCATCGTCAGGGCAGAAAGGCATGTAGCTGATGATTTTATATGTTGCTGCCCAAGAGGCCTGCTAGAGGAATGTTGGGACATTTAAGATGAAAAGGCAGATTAAAGTTTGGTCTTTAAAAAGCAATTGCTTTTAAACACTATCAAGAAAGTGAAAAGGCAACCTATAAAATGGGAGAAAATATTTGGAAGTTATATATCTGGTAAGTCTAGAATCCAGAAAATATAAATAACTCTTAAAATTCAACAACAAAAGACAAACAATTCAATTAAATGGGGAAATGACTTGACCAAATATTTCTCCAAAGAAAATATATAAATGGCCAACATGTACATGGAAAGGTGCTCAACATCATTAGCCATCAAGGAACACAAATTAAACCTACAATGAGATGTCACTTTATATCCATAGGAGAACTATAATAAAAAGGCAGACAATTGTTGCTGAGGATGTGGATAAATTGGAATGCATTATATAATGGTGCAGCCACTGTGGAAAATTTTGGCAGTCACTCAACAAGTTAAACATGTGACCCAGTGAGTCCATTCCTAAGTATATACCCAAGAGTATTAAAACATAAGTTTACACAAGAACACAAATATTGCTGGTAGTATTATTCATAATAGTCACAGAGTGCAAGCAGTCTAAATATCCATT
The DNA here is from genome assembly GCF_001698545.2 of Rhinopithecus bieti. Lineage (NCBI taxonomy): Eukaryota > Metazoa > Chordata > Mammalia > Primates > Cercopithecidae > Rhinopithecus > Rhinopithecus bieti. The sequence goes on along the minus strand of NW_016815818.1, from coordinate 572,613 downwards.
AACTGATGAATGAATCAACAAAATATGGTATATCCATGCAATGGAATATTATTCAACCTAAAAATTAACGAAGTACTGATACATACTACAACACAGAAAACATGTTAACTGAAATAAGCCAGTTGCAAAAGGCTGTGTGTGTGTGTATATATATATATGATTACACACACACACATATATATATACATGATTCCACTTACATGAAATGATCCAAATAGGCAAATTTATAGCGATGGAAAGTAGATCAGTGTTTGTCAGAAGCTGGGGAAAGAGAGGAAGTGGAGTGATTGCTAATGGGCACAGGGCACAGGGTTTCTTTTAGGGATGGTGGAAATGTTCTGAATTAGATAGTGGTAAGAGTCACACAACCTTATGAATATACTGAAAAGTACTGAATTGTGCACATTAAAATGATGAGTTTCACAGTATGTGAATTATGTCTCAATTTTTAAAAAAGCAATTGCTATCACTATATCACTGGATTTTACACTCTATTCTGACACGCACACACACTCACACACACACACACATTTATTTATTTATTTATTTGCTAGTCAGAAAAAAGCTGTAGAAGGAACGCATAACTTGTAAGAGCAAATAGGACCTTTCTTTTGAGAAAGTTATTCACTGTAAGTGATTGGATTATTCCTACAGAGACGTGATTCTCAACAGGGGATGATTTTGCCCCTAAGGGACTCTTGGGAATGTCTGGAGACATTTTTATCCGGGCGTGGCAGCATATTACTGGCATCTAGGGGCCAGACATGCTGCTAAATATCTTACAATGCACAAGACATCCCTTCAAAACAAAGAATTTTTGACTCTCAAATGTTAATAGTGCCAAAGTTGAGATTTTAGGCTAGTCCCATGATCCCTGCCTTCTGGTAGTCACACCTTAGTGTCATCCCCTCCTCTTGAGTGTGGGTGGGCTTGTGACTTGAGGTTCATGCCAATAGAATGCAAAGGTGATGGTATGCATGTGATTCTGGGTGTATGATTGTGTAAGAGTGTTAGTTCCCATCTTTCTGGAGTCTGTCTCTGTTGCTGGCTTTGAAGAAGCAAGCTTCTGTGATTCTTACAGCCACAAGAAACAGAATGCTGCCAACAACATGAGTGGGCTTGGGAGAAGATCCTTCCCTAGTCAAGCCTCTAGATGAGAAGCAGTCCTGGCAATCCCTTGACTGCAGCCTGGTGAGACCCTGAACAGAAGACCCACCTAAGCTGTGCTTGAATCCCTGACCCATAGGAGTTATGAGATAACGAATGTCTGTTGTTTCAAGCTCCTAAATTTGTGTAATTTGTTACCTCAAAGTGGATAACTTAGAAAGAGTCCTAGACAAGATGGGTGGTTGGATGATTGGACAAAATGACTCTATATCTCTCCAATCCTCTGATTTTGTGATGCTAAGATATGGGTGAGGAAAGAAAGGTTCAGTGTGGGTGAAAAAGCGATTTTCTCTCAAGTCTGAAGGATTACATAATACAACAACTCAGAGTAGTTAAAGGTAGTGAGTGAAGTAACCTAGTTACAAGGTATTAGTATTTTTGGGAATCTTTCTTTAATATTTATATCGAAAAGCTCCCTTGTTATGTGCATATAATAGGAACAGAATGATATGAAAAATAAACAGTCTATATAAAGAGGACATTTTTTGAAAATAAAAATATGACAGGCAAAGTTCTAATTCCAATAGAAAGCCGACAAAGTGAAGTTGATAAAAGTCTCCTAGGGAAATGAACAAACATTTTTAAAAATGGAAACTAGGAGGGGAGGTTCGACCTGTCAATAATAAGGATTCCAGAAAGAGAAAGAAACAGAAATAGCGAACGGGAAGAAAATAATAATTAAGAAAATTTCCTAGGGCTGAAAGTTTTTTTCCCCAAAATAAGAACTCACTGCATATACTGCATAATAAGGAAGAAAAAGAGATATATACATCACTGCAAAATTTTAGAACACTCTGCAGAAGAGAATATATTGAATGCTTCCAGGGAGAGAGAAAAATACTACTTACAAATAGAGTTTCCAGATCAAATACAGGGTACCCAATTAAATTCATTGTTTAAATAAACATGAATAAATTTTAGTATATCCCAAATATTGCCTGGGACATATGTATACTAATAGTATTTTGTTACCTGAAAACCAAATTTAGCTGACGGTTATGTATTTTTATTTGTTAGATATGACAGCCCTGCACATAAGAGAAATGAGGATGGAATTCAAAATCTGAATGGCAATAGTGGTTACTGTAATAAAACACAACAGAGGAATCCTTTCACTATTCCATGGCAAAAATTATTCTTAATGTTTTCAAGTATCAAGGTTAGAACTAAAGTTATGTTCAGAAATAAGAACTAAAAAAATTATCCCCACCTTCCTTCTCTGCATCCTCCTCCTCCTCCTCCTTTTTTTCTTTTAGGGAACTTTTGAATAAAGTGTTCTAGCAAAACAAAGCTCTGACTCTAAACCAAGACCTGGAATCCAGAAAAAGCAGACCCAACCCAAGAGTGCAGCAAAAGGAAGTTTCAGGATCACAGCCATGCTTCAAGCCTGGAGAGTAATCCAGGTGGGAATAGGAGAAGGGAGTCCTCCAGAAGAAAATGAAATCGACTTATTGTTGTGTGTTTGTGCTTTCGGGAAATAATATTGTTGGGTACTTGACAGTTAAAATGGAGTATGTGGAAATATTAAGAAGAAGCACCTAGAAAGCTATGAGGGCAGTATTTACTCTGGGAAAAACAAAATAGAACAAGTAAAAAAAAAACAAACCCAAGTATAGTAGACATTTAGTGTTGAGAAATGAATATTGTGATTTATCTATATTGGGAAGATAGGAGAGAGAGATTAGGGATGGGGAACATAAGAGAACTAAATTCCAATCAAATCTAATTGGTAGCAATTTCCTTAGCAGAAAATTATTGAAGGCCAGGCGCAGTGGTTCATGCCTATAATCCCAACACTTTGGGAGGCTGAGGCCAGCGGATCACTTGAGGTCAGGAGTTCGAGACCAGTCTGGGCAATGCGGTGAAACCCCATGTTTACTAAAAATCCAAAATTAGCTGGGCGTGGTGGCAGGAGCTACTTGGGAGGCTGAGGTGGAAGGGTTGCTTGAATCTGGGAGGTGAAGGTTGCAGTGAGTCAAGATTGTGCAACTGCACTCCAGCCTGGGTGACAGAGTGAGACTCCATCAAACTAACCAAAACTAAACTAAACTAAACTAAACTAAACTAAACTAAACTAAACTAAACTAAACTAAACTAAACCATTGAATAATTATTATGAGTTACCTACTATTCTGGGCCCTGGATCAATCAATCATATTTAAATGAGATGAATCAGCAAATAACACTGTAAGCATGTTATTTAGAAACCCTGCTTCTAATCTTTTCTGTGTGAGCCTGAGAAAGGTACTTGACCATTTGAAGCCCAAACTTTCTTAAGCTACACATTTTGAATTATTACAAGTGGCTTCCTCATAGGATTGTGAGGTTTAAATTAAGTACTGTGCCTAGTAAATAGGAAACATTCAATATATTTTAACTCGTGATTATTATTGTTATCATTCACATGTTCACATCATGGTGTCTAACCAAGTACTAATAGTAGCAAAGTACTCACATTTCAGACATGTTTTCTAGAGCATGGATCTTCACCGTTGGGTTCCTAATGTGGAAATAATGTAAATTCTAGCTATGATAGTTACTTAACTCATATAATTAATGATATTTGCATAATTCAGTAGAATTTGTGCATTCCTTTCACAAGTTTAAATCATTTAATGCTCATAAGTATCTTGGGGACAGGTGATACTTATTAGCAGGAATTATGATATTCTTTTTATTGGTGAAGAAGTTGAATCGCAGATTAAGAGATTTGCCCAAGGTCACAGAGCTAATGGAGGTGACTTGGAACTTGAACCTGAAGCACCTGAGCTTGTTGCTTTGCCTCTGGTTCAGTGGTTCTCAACGTGTGGTCCTCAGACTAGCACAATTAGCACTGCCTGGGAACTTGTCATATAAATCCTTGGGCTCCACCCACAGACCTACTGAATCAAAACCTCTGCAGATGGGGTCAAGAAATCTGAGTTTTCACAACTTTTCTAGGCAATTCTAATGCATATTAACATTTGAGAACTACTTCTCTAGTTTGCAGCCTCTCATATCCGTGCACCTGTGTCTCTTAGGCATTGTGACTGCACCAGTTTTACTATTTAAAAAATATTATTATTATTTTTAGTACACTTGGAAGAGGGCCCACCCGGTGACTTGAAAGACAAGTGCTTCTACCCTTGATGCTCTTGATTGTCTTAACAGCATAGCATAGGGAAAAATAAGAATCCTGTATTATTTATTATTATTATTATTTTTTGCATTTTCTAGGGGCTGAGGTGGGAGAATCCCTTGAACCCGGGAGGCTGAAGCTGCAGTGAACCAAGATTGTGCCATTGCACTGTGGCGTAGGTGAAAGAGTGAGACCTTGTGTCAAAAACAGAACAAAACAAAATAACAACCAAAAAAAAAAAAAAAAAAAAAAACGGCCGGGCGCGGTGGCTCATGCCTGTAATCCCAGCACTTTGGAAGGCCGAGGCGGGCGGATCACGAGGTCAGGAGATTGAGACCATCCTGGCTCATACTGTGAAACCCCGTCTCTACTAAAAATACAAAAAAATTAGCCGGGTGTGATGGTGGCACCTGAGTAGTCCCAGCTACTCAGGAGGCTGAGGAAGGAGAACAGCTTGAACCCGGGAGGTGGAGCTTATAGTGAGCCAAGATGGGGCCACTGCACTCCAGCCTGGGTGACAGAGCGAGACTCCGTCTCAAAAAAAATGAAAACAAAAAAAAAAGACAAGAAACAAAACACATAGTTTTATTTTATTTCACTTATCCTCCCTAACTCCACACCCAATAACGATACTTATCCTATGTTCCTTCTTAGGTGTGGGAAAAAGTCTATAAGCTTCATGTTGCAGTAGTAAAAACAGGGAAAGCACATTACATCATAAGCTTTATACCTCAATTTATGGTGTCAGAAATGGCATCATTTATTCATAACTATAACTCTTTGAGTTTAGGCATTGTTATCCTTATTTTAAGTTAAGGGATTTGAAGTCCAGAGAGAGGTTAAACAAATTTATCACTGTCATTCAGCTAGGATGTGGCAGAGCCAGCGTTTTTACTGATATCAGTCTGATTCCAGTTTATTGCCTGAATACTTAGTAGGACCATGTAATTTGTCATTTAAGTGGGTTACAAAGGGGGTTGATTTTAGAGAGATGTCAGCAAGAATGGCAGAGTAGGGAACTCCAAAACTCTTTTTTGCACCCACAAAAGCAACAAATAAACTGGTAAAAAACTTTCAGAATCAACTTGCTTAGAACTATGAATACTAGTAAAAAACAAAAAAACAAAAAAACAAAACCAAAAATGTGCAGCAACCAAGGCAACACTTAAGGAAAAAGAGCTGGATCTCATAAGTGAGCTTTGCGGCACTTTAACTTATCCTGGGAGTTTCTCCTGCTCTTACCTAGTCGGCAACAGCCTTGAAGACAGGAGCCCACATTCCTGGCACAAGTACCCAGTACCTGAGGGAGCATAATAGATCTTATTTTCAAAAAATTGAGATTTAAAAAAAATTGTAGAAATTAAGATGTGTAATATGATTTTGATATACATAGCATAGTGAAATAATTACTATAGTAACCAATTTAATATATCCATGATCTCACATACACACCTTTGTGTGCGTGTGTGGTAAGAGCACCTAAAATCCTCTCTTTTAGAAAACTTTCCAGTATACAATATTATTAACTACAGTTCTCAAGCTATAGAGAACTAGATTTATTAGATCTCTTGATTATTCATAGTACATAACTGCAACTTTTACTTTTGACAAACATTTTCCACTGTACCCCAACTGCCGCTGGTAACCATTGTTCGTTTTTGCTTCTACATGTTTGACATTTTTAGATTCTACATATAAGAGAGATTGTGCGCAATATTCTTCCTTCTGCATCTAGCTTATTTCGCTTAGCATAACGCCCCTCTAGATTCATGTTCATCCATGTTTCCTCAAATCTCCTTTTTAAAAGCCAAATAATACTCACTAGTGTGTATGTGTGTGTGTGTGTGTGTGTGTGTGTGTGTATTGCAGTTTCTTTATCCACTATTCTATCCATGGATGATCAAAAAAAAATTGATGTTTGTTTAGGCTTCCCTGGTGGTTCTCTGAAAGATCAGCTCAAAGGATTTACCTGTCTCTTGCCTAACCTGGGACTCTCCCAGGGCTAAGGTGGCTTTGTAGGGTGCCGGATGGGAGTACGGAGATGGGGCTTGTTATAAGTATGCAAAGGCAAATGTAATAGACACAGTCAGAAGCAAGAGATAATTGGGGCAAATAAATAGGTTAACCAAAAGCCTGGCATGGTAGACTGAGAATGAGATGCTTTGGGAAATAGGAACTCTGAAAAGCCTCCACGTATTCCTGGGGACCTAGAAGGTCAGATGCATGCTTAGGGCTGAACGCTACTCAGAAAAGACCTGAGAATGCTCTAGCTCTAAGATCTCACCTTCGGCTGATCTTCAGGTAGTATTATTCATAATCGCCAAAAAGTGGAAACAGTCTAAATGACCATTAACTGATGAAAGGGTAAATAAAATGTGTATACACAGAATAGAATATTACTCAGCCATAAAAAATGAATGACATAGGCCAGGCACGGTGGCTCACACCTGTAATCCTAGCACTTTGAAAGGTTGAGGCGGGCAGATCACGAGTTCAGGAGTTTGAGACCAGCCTGGCCAACATCGTGAAACCCCATCTCTACTAAAAATATAAAAATTAGCCAGGTGTGGTGGTAGGTGCCTGTAATCCCAGCTACTCAGGAGGCTGAGACAAGAGAATTGCTTGAACCCAGGAAGTGGAGGTTGCAGTGAGCTGAGATCAAGCCGCTGTACTCCAGGCTGGGTGACAGAGCAAGACTCCAGATCGAAAAAAAAAAAAAGAATGACATACTGATATATGCTACAACCTGGATGAACCTTGGAAACATTGTGCTAAGTGAAAGAAGCCAGGCACAAAAGAACACATATCGTATTAATGTATTTATATGAAATGTCCAGAATGACCACATCAGTACAGATAGAAAGCCAATTAGTGGTGTCCAGGGACTGGAGGTAGAAGGGAATAGGGGTGACTGCTAGATGTGAGGTTTCTGCTTGGGGATTATAAAATATTCTGGAACTAATAATTGTTGATGGTTGCACAGCATTGTGAATGTACTAAAAGCCACTCTATGCACACTTTAAAAGGCTTAAAATGGTGAATTTTATCTCAACAAAATAAAAAAATAAAATAAAATAAACAAAAGGCAACACTCTAATTTTGAGACGCATTTGAAATGAAGCCTCCATGGTAACAGTCTCTGAAGTGACATCAACTCAGAGGGACTTGCCCTGGTGTTGCCTCATACAGACAAGAACTCTCAAAGGTTCTTAGAGAAAAGTCAACTTTTAATGAATCCCTGAGGTCTTATTTGCTCTTGAGTCTCAAGGAGGTTCTGCCTTTCGGGGCTTATTTGAAGTTCATCCTAATGAATTGTTTTTCTCTAGTTGTAAATTTTGTGCAGTGGGATTGAGAACAAGGAATAGGATTTATTAGTAACACTGAAGGATGTGGCAACATTCTTATTGAAAATCTACACATGAGGCAGTTACTGCTGAACCTTGGTTGAATATGGCCCATGGAGGAAGATAAGCAATTATTGATAAGTTTGTGCATATACTCATAACCATAAATAGGCCTTGCTAGGAAGAACATGGGCTTTGGCCTTTGTGTTATGATTTTTTTTTTTTTTGAGACAGAGTCTCGCTCTGTCGCCCAGTCTGGAGTGCAGTGGCGCGATCTCTGCTCATTGCAAGCTCCGCCTCAGGTTCATGCTATTCTCCTGCCTCCCGAGCAGCTGGGACTACAGGCACCTGTCACCACGTTCGGCTAATTTTTCGTATTTTTAGTACAGACGGGGTTTCACCGTGTTAGCCAGGAGGATCTCGATCTCCTGACCTCGTGATCTGCCCGCCTCAGCCTCCCAAAGTGCTGGGATTACAGGCGTAAGCCATCACGTCCCGCCTTTGTGTTATGACTTTATAACCTCTCCATGAGGACTCTAGCTGTTAACTCTGACTGGAAGCATGTATAACCCATCTGCTAATTGAGGCTTCAATTTCTCCAAATAGAAATTTATCGCTTTGGCTAAAATGTTTGTCCTCATTAACATATAAATTATTTAAAATATAAATATAATATTAATATACTATACATTCCTAATACAAAAAAATAAGGAATGTGGACTACAGGTGGTCACATACCAGCTTTATTAGTCTTTGAAAGAATGAGTTTTATGAGATTTCTTTCTGAAGCTGAGTACCCATGGTTGGAATTTAGGGCAGCCATGGTTCGGTGTTTGGAGAACAGAATGGGTGTTCACAATTACCTTCATCATATGAATTGTGATTTCTTAAAATGCTCAAATCTTTTGCTCTTCTAAACTCTCAGTACGTCCAAGTTTTTCTTCCTTTAGATCCAGCGCTTTGGATTAAGATATAGTTACTAAAATGTCTGATAAAATTTTTTACCTGAGACAGATATTTCATTTAGCCACGATTATTCGACAGTACATTAGGGTAGCTAATATTACTGCGCAAAAGTCTGATCATCTTTTTCAAGTCTTTGAACAAATATCACCTTCCCAATGAGGCCTGACCTCACTACTTGATTTAAAACTGCAGCCTATGTCCCTGCTCTTTCTATCATTTTTCCTTGATTTATTTTTAAGGATATTAAAAATTGAGACAAATATTTTTTATATTTTCCCCCACACTTACCATGTCAAGTGCTCTTTGAGTTTATGTTTATGTCATATCTCTAAAGTTACATTTTGCAATTTCAGGAGTTCTCCCTGCTTCCAACTAGTGCTGCTTCCAACTAGTATCTTTTTTCTTTTGCCTAGAGAACTTCTTGTAACATCTCTTGTAGTGCAGTTGTTACTGAGCAAAAGGGGTTCGCTGCCCGCTATGCTAGAAGCCAATTCTATGACACCAGATTTTTGAGAAAAGAAAAGCTTTGTATTGCAAGTTGACTCACAAGGAGACACGAGTGTCAAGCTCGAATCTGTCTCCCCACGCTGACTTCAAGGTAGCATTTTTATTAGAAAAGGTACAGGGGGTGGATTTTGAGATTAGTAGATGATGGGTGGAAGGAAAGGGGAGGTCTGGAAAGCCCTTGGGTATGCGCAATTATTTTTTCTTGATATCTCACGGGTCACATGTGCAAATTTGTGGGGAGTTAGTATGAAACATGTGGTAGAAATCCAGGCCGTGATGTCAGCAAACTCATTCTGCAAAAACTCCAGTCGGCCATATTGGTTCCAATTAATTTCAGCCACTTTTTTCATCCCCGAGGGAGACGAAAGAGGGAGTTTCAGTGTTTCAGGAAGTTGTTTCTTTTCTTAACTGCTTAGGTCTACCAAACTCAAGAATTTCTGTTAGTGGTTTCTTTAACTCTTTGGGGGCATGGTTTCACTTTCACTTATATTAAGAAGTATTTATTTCGCCTTTAATTTTGAAATATATTCCACTGAACATAGAATTTTAGATTGACAATTTTTTTCTTTTTGCCCTTTAAAATTTCAAAAGAATGAAATCCTGTCATTTGCAACAACATGGATGGAACCGGAGGACATTATGTTATGTGAAATAAACCAGGCACAAGAAGACAAATAGCATATGTTCTCACTCATATGTGGGAGCTAAAAACAATTTAATCTCATGGAAATAAAGAGTAGATTGATGATTATCAGAGGCCGGAAAGGGGAATAAGGAGTGGGGGATAAAGACGGGTTGGTTAATAGGTACAAAAATACAGTTAGATGGAAGGAATAAGAGCTAGTGTTTGGTGGGGTGACTATAATTTACAATAATTTAATGCGTATTTCAAAATAACTAGAAGAGTGGAATTGAATGTCCTAAACACAAAGAAACATTAAATGTTTGAGATGGTGGGTATCCCAGTTACCTTGATCATTACACATAATCATGTATTTCATAAATATGTGCAACTATTATGTATAAAATTAAAAATAGAAAATACTATTACAATATGATTTTTCATTGTCTTCTTGTCTGCATCACTTCTGGTGAGAAATCTGTAGTAATTCTTACCTTTGTTCCTTTGGTATATAATGTGCTCTCCTGCATTCCATTTCCCCAGGCTGCTTTTAAAATTCTCTCTTTCTAATTCATATTCAGAAATTTAATTATGATGCACCTTTGCATGGTTTTATTTGTGTTTATTTTGCTGACAGATTCATTGAGCTTCTTGGATCTGTGGACATACAATTTTTAGCTAATTTGAGACATTTCAGCCATTACTTATTTATACAGTTTTCTTCCCCCCTTTCTCCTACTGGAACTCCAATTACAACTATGTTAAACTGCTTGATAATGATATTGTTCCATAGGTCACTGAGGCTCTATTCAATCTTTTTTTTTTTTTTTTTTTTTTTGAGACAGAGTCTCACTCTGTTGCCCAGGCTGGAGTGCAGTGGCACTGAGGCTCTTTTCAATTTTTATGTCAGTCTTTTTTCTCTCTGTGTTTCAATTTGGATAATTTCTATCACTGTGTATTCAAGTGCATTGATATTTTCTTCTGCAGCATCTGATGTTAATACAATCAAGTCATTATTTTTCTTTACAGATATTATATATGTTTTAATCTCTACATGTTCCATTTGGTTATTTTTGGTATCTTCCATTTCTCTCAGCATCATGTTTACTTTAAAAAAATTATTGACTATATTGAACATATAATAGTTAACTTTAAAACTCAATTTGTCAGTTCCATCATCTCTGTCATTTCTGGGATGTTTTTGCTGAGAAATTTCTTCTGGCTACAGGTCACATTTTTATGTTTCTTCTATATCTAGTAATTTTCAATCAGGCATGGACATAATAGATTTTATGTGGTTGAGTGCTAAATTTTGTTATGTTCCTTTAAAGTGTGTTGGGAATTCTTTTGGAAGGCTTTTAAGCATCTTGAGGGTCAATTCGATCTTTTTGAAGTTTATTTTTAAGCTTAACTTAGGTATCAAGCGAAAGTCTCAAGTAGACCTCTATGCAGATTTGTGGGGTTCTTTTTTGCAGAGCTCCCTCTTCTCACTTTCTGCTCCACAGATTCTTGCTGCTCTGGCCTCCCTCAACAGGTCTGTCGCTTCAGTTCAGTGAGACTACCAAGCCCTTTTTGCTTCCTGATCTCTGCATTCCTGAAATTGCGTCTAAGCAGAAATTCTCATTCGTTTTCCCTTTTCTCCCTCTGGAATAACAATCTTCTGCTACGTTTTGTCAATGTCTGAAGACAGTTGTTTTGCATACTTTTTTTCTGGTTTTCTAATGATTTAGGGTAGGGGACAAGTCAGGACTCTGTTACTCCATCATGATTATGAGAGAAAGTCTCAACCCCCCCTTTTTCTTGAAGTATCTTTCCTATAGTTTTAATGTGCATTTCTTGTATGAGAAAAGTTGAATATTGTTTTATATGTTCAAGAGCCATTAATATATCCATTTTCTCTGAAATCTCTATTTGTGTCTTTTGCTCATTTTGTCTTGGGTTGTAGGTCTTTTATTTTCAAATACTAGAAGCTCATTATATTAAATATATTAGCTTTTGTCTGAGATATAAATTCCATATAGATTTTGTCATTTTTTATCTTGTGACTTTTCTTACAATTTTTTTTCCAGGCAAAAAGCACTTTCTAGAATATAGTCACATTTATTAAAATTTTATTTATAGGCTCTAGGTTTTGAATAATTGTCTGCCAAGTATTCTCCACTTTCAGGTTATAAATAACTTCATTTATGCTTCATTTTCCTTTCCAGAACTTGTATGAATTTAATTTTTACATTTGGATGTATTTGAAATTTATACTGTTTGTGGTGTGAGAAATAGATCTAATTTTGTTATTTTCCATAAGGCTATCCTGTTACACCCTCACCATTAAAAAAATGATAACCTATCCTTTCCCCTATTGATTCTAGTTACTACCTTCATTAAATATTAAACTAAATTCCTATTTGTTTTATATTCTGTTTCAGTGGACTACCATCCTATTCATGTGCTAATATTTTGCTTTAATTATGGAAGCTTTATATTGTTTTCATATATGTTAGGGTTAGCTTCTACGAGTCGTGATCCCTCATGCCCCCAGGATTTTCCATGGTATTCTTGCTTATTTATTCTTTCAGATGAACTTCGTTATCAGTTTGTCTTTCTCCAGACAAAAAAAAAAAAAAAAAAAAAAAAAAAACCCTCCTACTATATTTATCAAGATCATATTACATTTACAAACTTAGAACTAACTGATATATTCTGGAGTCCGACAATCGGAGACCACGGTATGTCTTTCTGTTTGTTAGATATGCTTTTGTGTCCTTTAGGTATGTGTATACTTTTAGTCATATAGGTTTTGTATATTTTTAAAACTAGATTTTTGCTTAGACATTTTATTTTCTATTGTAATGAGATCTGTTGTGACATGTTCTACCAGGTGATTGTTTGTATATGAAGTATATGGATTTCTAATTTTATTCCTGCAATTTAACTGGTATTGTTTTTAGTATTTTTCATGGATTCTTTTGGAATTTCCAAAAAATTAATAATAGCATCTGCCCATACTTCTTGTACTTCTTCCTTTATGATTCTTTTGCCTTTAATTGCTTTCTCTTGTCTAATTGCATTGGTTCCCTACTTTACAATATCAATTAATAGAAGAGATAATAGACATATTGGTCTATTTCAGGTTTTAATGGGAATGTATCTAATATTTTTACCATAAGGATGTTTTCACATTTACTTTTAGAGTATGTCTATTGATTCCTATTTTACTGAATATTTAAAAATAACGATATTGAATTTGATCAAATGCCCTTTCATGTGCTCTTAGTGCTACCCCTACCATCCTAAGTATTTCAAATCCTCAAATTTTCTTTCTTTTTTAAAAAATTTTTTATTTCCATAGGTTTTTTGGGAACAGGTGGCATTTGGTTACATGAGTAAGTTCTTTAGTGGTGATTTGTGAGATTTTGGTGCACCCATCACTCAAGTAGTACACACTGAACCCAATTTGTAGTCTCTTATCACTCACCCTCCTCCCACCCTTTCCCTTGAGTCCCCAAGGTCCATTGTATCATTCTTATGTCTTTGCATCCTCATAGTTTAGCTCCCACTTAGTGAGAACATACAATGTTTGGTTTTCCATTTCTGAGTTATTTCACTTAGAATAATGGTCTCCAATTGCATCCAGGTTGTTGCAAATGTTATTATTTCATTCTGTTTTAGGGCTGAGTCATATTCCATGGTGTGTGTGTGTGTATGTATATATATACACATGTATCTATATATATGGGAGAGATATATATATCTCACAATTTCTTTATCTACTCGTTGATTGATGGGCATTTGGGTTGGTTCCATACTTTTGCAATTGCAAATTGTTCTGCTATAACCATGTGCGTGTAAGTATCTTTTTTCATATAATGACTTATGTTCCTCTGTAGATACCCAGTAGTGGGATTGCTGGATCAAATGGTAGTTCTACTTTTAGTTATTTAAGGAATCTCTGCATTGTTTTCCATAATGGTTTACTAGTTTACATTCCCACTAGCAGTACAGAAGTGTTCTTCCATACCAACATCTTTTTTTCTTTTTGATTTATTGCTGATGGCCATTCTTGCAGGAGTAAGGTGGTATCACACTGTGATTTTGATTTGCATTTCCCTGATCATTAGTGATGTTGAGCATTTGTTTTCATATGTTTGTGAGTCATTTGTGTATTTTCTTTTGAGAATTGTCTATTCATGTCCTTGGCCCACTTTTTGATGGGATTGTCTTTTTTTTTCTTGCTAATTTGAGTTCCTTGTAGATTCTGGATATTAGTCTTTGTTGAATGTACAGATTGTGAAGATTTTCTCCCACTCTGTGAGTTGTCTGCTTACTTTGCTGACTGTTCCTTTGGCTGTGCAGAAGCTCTTTAGTTTAATTAAGTTCCATCTATTTATCTTTGTTTTTGTTGCATTTGCTTTTGGGTTCTTGGTCATGAAGTCTTTGCCTAAGTCAATGTCTAGAAGAGGTTTTCCAATGTTATCTTCTAGAATTTTCATAGTTTCAGGTCTTAGATTTAAGTCGTCGATTGATCTTGAGTTGATTTTTGTATAAGGTGAGAGATGAGGATCCAGTTTCATTCTCCTACATGTGGCTTGCCAATTTTCCCAGCACTGTTTGTTCAATAGAGTATCCTTTCCCCACTTTATGTTTTTGTTTGCTTTGTTGAAGATCAGCTGGCTGTAAGTGTTGGGCTTTATTTCTGGGTTCTCTATTCTATTCCATTGGTGTGAGCCACCATGCCTGGCTTCTCTCTATTGTAAAAAATTTTTAAATGTTTTGTGTATTTCTCTTCATGTCAACATTCAAGTGCTTGTGCTAACTTTTCACTGTTATACCATTTTTCCTCTCTCTTCATATGCGGTGCAACTTCCCTCCTGTACAGATGTACTTGGATCTCAGATCTAGGTTTTCTATGATTTAGAACTTGCTGTGTAATTGTCAGGTTTTCCCTGGGCCAGAGGGAGCTACTGAGAATGTTACTCTCCTTGAGTTTTAGGCAAGCTGCCACCAGATGGCAGCAGCAGAAAAAGTCGTTCTGTGTGAACGTCAGTTGAATATGTTTAGGCCTATGATGATTTTAAATATCATCTTCTCTTTTATGGGAAGAAAAAAATATATATATATATATGTTACTTTTGAGATACATATTTTAAATATTCCCCTAAGTAATTAAGAAACTTTAAGACACAGCTTCTTACAAAGACTTTTTTACTTAATAAGGGGAATATATTTACACATATATACATAGTATACAAATATATTCATATATAATGTGTATCTTTATTTTTATTTATTTATTTATTTATTTTGAGACGGAGTCTCGCTCTGTCGCCCAGGCTGGAGTGCAGTGGCCGGATCTCAGCTCACTGCACGCTCCACCTCCGGGGTTTACGCCATTCTCCTGCCTCAGCCTCCCGAGTAGCTGGGACTACAGGCGCCCGCCACCTCGCCCGGCTAGTTTTTTGCATTTTTTAGTAGAGACGGGGTTTCACCGTGTTAGCCAGGATGGTCTTGATCTCCTGACCTCGTGATCCGCCCGTCTCGGCCTCCCAAAGTGCTGGGATTACAGGTTTGAGCCACCGCGCCCGGCGTATCTTTATTTTAAGAAGTAAATTCTAGCAAGCACTACGGCATTATTCAATAAATTTATATTCTAAAAAAACTTAAAAAAATAAGTGGGTATTATTTATTCTTTATTTCGTATTTTACTTAGAATCGCTGAGAGTACGAGGGCATTAAATGTTTTCTGACTAAAAGGATGATGCATTCATGTAGAGAGCTTCTGCCTTTCTGAAAATAACAGTGAGTGTATGCCCCAATTTGAACCTCTGAAAAGAAGAAAAATGTCACATGTTTATGGTGTGACTCTTCCCTGCTGTCTTCAAGGGCACAATACTGCTCCCCAGAACCAATGACAAATGAACAGTTTTTCCTCTCTACTCCATATAAACTGATTTTAAGCTCTCTCAAGGCATTACCTGCCATTACTTAAGAAAACAGAGATCTTAGTAGCTTTGAATAATTTTATATAATTTAATTGAAGATAGCGATATGAAAAGGGCTTTGTCATGTGCAGAATGTAAAAACCCTGCCGAATTGCCAGCTCCACAAATTGTGTTACTGAATTTCAGCCATTTTTGTAGAGCGCTAGCCTAGGAATTCCCATGTAGCATCAACCCTGGGCCCCAGAACCAAATGGGGGAGGGAGACAGGGTAGGCACCTCCTTTCATTGCTTTCAGTGTTGAAGCAAAATCGAACATGGAGGTTGTTAAAGTTGCTACATGTGTCAACTCAAGGGACATAATTTCTTGTTTTCTATAGTAACTCTAGGAAGTAACTGAGGGAGCCTTCTCTGGATTTTTACTGAGGGCTCTGAAATACGTAAAAGAAAACTCAGGCTGTTAGGTTGAGAGGTCTCTGGTTGCTCATGACTTGAGACACACTTTGTGTATTTACCCTCCAATTGCACTTGGGCTTCCAGAAGCAGATCCAAACTTCAACTAGCAGAGAGAAGCAGCTACACTAAAGGGGAAAACAAGTAGAAGCATGTCTTAAAGTTTCTTAGTTACTTTTGAGATGTATTAAAAAAATTAATACATCTCAGAAGTAACATAGCACAGTACTGAACTACAGCAGAACTTTATGAGCAAGTATTTTACATGTCACAAGAAGGAAACTTGCTGTAGGGAAATGATTGCCCTGTCTGTGACTGAACCCAAAGCAGACCAGCCTATATAATGGGATACCTATGTGCCTTCTGTGCCTCAGGAAGATAAAGAGCGGGAGGAGCCCTTTCTTTTTTCCTTCTCCCCACTAGACTCAACCCCAGAAAGAACAGTGACTCCTGCCTCTTGAGGCTGGGAAACAGCACTGGTTCAGGATGGCTGAGCCCCCTGAGCATTTTCTTTGTAGGACAGCCCTGTCCTCAGGAGTCTCTTTCTTCCTCTTCTAAGTGCTCTCCTTTTGTAGAGAAGAGCTGCAGTTGCCATCTCAGTTGGTGTCTAGGTTTGTAGAATTAATCTAGGGAAGCAGAGAGGGAATTAGGGAGTCCTTTTGTGGCTGCAGCTCTAAGCTATGCCCTTCTATGAACTTCATCAGTGTTTAGGCTCTCTTCATCTCTTTCTATGTGGCTTCTTTCTCAATTCTCAGAGTGTGGAGGGGAGGATGATTAATTATCACCTGTAACCTCTTGTGTCTGTCTGGGTTCTCCAGAGAAACAGAACCCTACCTACATCTAGATATCTATATCTATCTCTAGATATCTACATCTATCTCTATATCTATCTCTAGATATCGATATCTATCTATATATCTACACAGATATACTGTGTAGATAGATGGTATGTCTGCAGGGAGCTGTGTTTTATGGAATTGGCTCACATGATTGTGGGGACTGGAAAATATGAAATTTGTCAGGTAGGCACAGCCTGGAAGAATTGATGTTGTAGTTTGGAATCTCAAATTCACAGGGCAGGCCAGCAGGCTAGAAACAGGTGGGTTTCTGTGTTACAGTCTCCAGGCACAACTCCTTCTCTGGAAACTCTTTTGCCCCTTGGTCTTCAATGAATTGGATGAAGCCTGCTACATGATATTCTACTGTAATCTGCTTTACTTAAAGTCAACTGACTGTAAATGTTAATCACAGATACAATTCACATCCACAGCAACATCTAGACTAATGTTTGCTCCAACAGCTGGATTCCGTAGCCCAGCTAACCTGATACATAAAATTAACCATCACAGTTGAGCCCTTGTTTATTCAGCATCCATACACATTTCCTTGCACTTCATGTCCAGATAAAGGAAATAACAAAGCCGTTCTTCCATCCAACGTGGTACAGTCAAAGTGACACAGAAAATTAACAGTTGTGCCACTGTTCCCCAAAGTTCTCCTATTTCACTCTTCCACACATGCAGTGATTTAACCATAATATCACCAACCCTTCCCTAAATATACATATATACGTGGGTTTTTTTGTGCCTCCATATCTTTTTTTCATATTGTCTTCTCTGCCTACAAAACCCTTGTCTGTTCTTTTCTGGTCATCTTCTATTCATCATTCCGGATTCATAGCAATGAGTTTTTCGTGTATCATAAATTTGACCATGTATTTCTATAGTTACAGTGTTAAAAAATAGGACATGGTTTCTGAATAAAGATTGAATAGAAAATAAATAAAGATATGGCCAGTTACCTGTCATAAATGCAAAGCTATAGTTGTTTAAAAACAAGGTACCTTAAAATAAATCTTGTAAAAATGAACAATGAGCTACTCTTGTATTGGTTCCATAAGGAACTTTAACAGACAAGGTGTATGGTATCTATGTGTGTGCCTGCGTGTCACAGAGAGATAGTCCTCTGCTATCACAGTGAATGTTTAAAATACAAATGCTAACTATACCACATGTGTAACATTTAAATAGTAATTATGTCATTTACTTTGTTAGATGTCAGTAATAATTTTGGGAATACACTACATTATTTTAAGAATCTTAGTAAAATTTGAACTGATACAAATATAGATATCTAGATTGGAAGCATGTGTGTTTATAGTTGTTTTGCTGACATTAGGGCATTAATATTTGAGTTAGTCACTTAAAATGGAGTTCTCATAAGACAAATTGACTACAGACTTCCCCACACTCTTTACCAAGGACGTTGGTCTCTGGAATCTGGTCTGTTCGTACATTTTCTTTTTTTTTTCTTTCTTTCTTGCTTTCTTTCATTTTCTTTCTTTCTCTCTCTCTTTTTTTTTTTTTATTTTTTGCGTTACTATACCAACAAAAGGAGTCTGGAAGAGAAAAACAAGAATAAACATAGCGTGAATATGATGCGGAAGAGGAAGGTAAAGGCTGTTTCCACTTTACCAGGAGGAGGGTGGGGGTTGATGAGCAGCCACAGACGTCTGAGAGGGCTGCTGTGCTGCCGGGCACTTTCCTCAGTCCCTATCATTTCCCTCAGATGCGCCATCTGGCCAGCTTCTATTATAACCAGCGATGGCTCTTAGCTGTGAAAAAATAGAATCTGACTCTGGTGAACTCCAGCAGGAAAGGAATGCATTGAAAAGATATAGGGCAACTAGACTATTAGAGAAGTCTAGGAAACCAGATCTGGGAATAATTAGGATCCAGGGGAGTCAGGTGGCCAGAATCCCAGCTGAGGCCATAAGTGAGGCTTGCACTGGTTTAAGTAGCCCTGACCTTAAACCTGATAGCACCTGATAGCACCACACAACACAGCTGGTTGCTAGTGGTTGCCATCTTTGTGTTTTCCATTATGGACCTGTATCTTAGTCCATTTTGTGTTGCTGTCACACAAATGGATAATCATACCTGAGACTGGATCACTTATACAGAAAAGAGGTTTACTTAGCTCACAGCGCTGCAGGCTAGGCAGTATGGGATGCATGGCCCTGGCATCTGCGTAGATTCTGGTGAGGGCTTTTCGTGCTAGGTCATAACACGGCAGAGAACATCAAAGGGGAAGCAGACAAAGGCAAAGAGGCAAACCCCAAGGGCCGTCCTGGCTTATAACAACCCACTTTTGAGGGAACGAATTCATTCCTTTGAGAAGTAATCCAGTCTCACCAGAGCAAGAACTCACTCACTGCTGCAGAAGGACACCGAGCCACTCATGAGGGATCTGCCCTTGTGACCCAAACACCTCCCACCCCACAGCCCAGCCCCACCGCAATGGGAGTATTGGTGGGGACATTTCAACATGAGTATCGGTGGAGACAAACAAAGCGTAGCAACCTGAAATTATCTGTGTTTCTCTGCACTGCTTGCTCCAGAAGTAAAGTCCTGAGTGGGAGCATCTAGTTGGCTGAGGTCGAATGTTCCTCTTACCTTCAACAGAGGGCATATTCACACACTTGCTCTGGCCTTAATAGCTGCCAAGTGAGAAGATTTCAATAAAGATTTGAACAAAGGCAGATTCTTCTAACAGAAAAGTGGGTTCTGATGCTGAGAAGCCAAATATCGACTGCACTCCCTTATCCTTTAGGTGTCTGAATTTCACTTCCTCAGAGAGCCTATTCCTGACCCTGAAGACTCAGTTCAGTTTCTCCCAATTAAATGCTTTGGTACAACCCTATGCTTCCCTTTGGAGCACTTACCACAATTCTAATTCATTGTAAGTGATAACATCTAGGACCTCTTCATAACACATTTTTGGTATGGGACTCTACAAGTCAGAGAGAGATTGTTCCATCCACATTCCAAGTTCATACACATTTGAGTGCAGATTGTGGTGAGGGATTTTCAGGAGAGAGGGTTTTCCATTATCTCCCCGTATTCCATCCAGAGCCAAGGCTGAGACCAGCCTGTATCCTCACCATCTCTCTGAGGGGGCAATTCTCTTCCAGTTCATTCACTCAGGTTTACCTTCTTTCGGCATGAGTTTACAAGGGTGGTGGGGAGGGGACATGGCTTCTAATCCCACCTCTGTCCTGCATGGGCTCCAGGCCTCATCTCTTGCTTTTCATGTGTGAAAGCTCAGGACTTTCCAAGGACTCCAAGGACTGGAAGACACCCCTAGGTGAACACTGAGTCCAGGCTTCATTTACATAGTCAGATGCCTGCTTTTTACCTGTTTTTTTTTTTTTGCCTTCATAGCAACTTCCTTTACCTTCTCATAAACCATATCATTCAATAAAAAGCTGCTTTAATATTACTTATCTACTACTTTTGTATGTGCTGCGGTGAGAGAGGTTTTTTTCTTTGATCATATAGCCAGAAAGGGCTATTTATGTGAATGTTTTTCTATTTTATCAATGAATGAATGCTTTAATAATTATCTTAATAAACAGATATTTCATGCTCTTTCACGCTATTCTTTTTTTTTTTTTTTTTTTT
>NW_016815818.1:526332-551634 GCF_001698545.2 Rhinopithecus bieti | reverse complement strand
TTTGAGACAGAGTCTTGCCCTGTCGCCCAGGCTGGAGTGCAGTGGCGTGATCTTGGCTCACTGCACCTCTGCCTCCCGGGTTCAAGCAATTCTCTGCCTCAGCCTCCTAAGTAGCTGGGATTACAGGCACCCACCACCATGCCTGGCTAATTTTTGTATTTTAGTAGAGACGGGGTTTCACCATCTTGGCCAGGCTGGTCTTGAATTCCTGACCTCATGATCCACCTGCCTCAGCCTCCCAAAATGCTGAGATTACAGGCGTGAGCCACCGCGCCCAGCCGGATTCATTCATTCTTATTCATTGCTGTGTACTTGGGGAATCTTCTGTAGGAGAGGGACAAAAAGGGAAAAAGCCATTTTTTTTTTCCTAAAATAAACCAGAAACATTCAAATTTGGAACTGAAGTTGATTCTGGGTGGGGAGGGATGATTTGACCAAGCATCCTAGGCTCTGTTCTGGGGAATGTCCCTCCCCTTCCTGTGTCTTCTCTCTGTTGTGTGCCCCAAATTATGCAGGCCTCAGAGGACGCCTGCTTCTCCTTAACAGTGGACAAATGACCGTAACCTTGCTGTTCTCTGGTGCATCTTGAGACAAGAGGCGGAGGGTCCAACATGACTGTCCTAAGGCTAGGTGATGATGAAAGGGAAATAAAGGTGGAGTGTGTCTAGAGAATATGTCTTATGAGATATTGTTTAATCATTGTCAGCTTGTGGGGTCCCACAGAGGTTTCCATACCCTGCTCCTGCTGCTGCAGAGGCTATCATCTGCTTCACTGTCTGAGACGGCATTTGAACTTGTCTACCTTTCAAAGTCCATGCTGAGAAAGGAAACCAGCTCCTCTCCTTTTTCCATCCAGGTATCTCTTCTTACAGATTGGTTTCCTATATGAGGATCCAGTTTTTTTTTTTGTTTTTTTGAAATTGACACTGGCAATGTCTTTATTCAGCAGAAGTACCCAGTGGGGCTCCTCTTTGTTTTTGCCATCAATGAGTGTCAGAGTTTGAATTTAAGTCATCCTGATTGCAAAGCCCATATGGTTTGCACAGAATGATGCGCCTGCAGAGTTTTCCTTTCACCTTGAGCCTATGTGGATTTGTACATGAATTCCAATCTTAGTTATAACATAAGGACATCCTTATATTGTAGCCTGGTGCCTTAAAAAGAGAGCATACTCTTTTGAGGTCTACTAGATGTGTGCTTGCATATCTCCTCTGCTTCTTACTAACCACAAAGCCTTATGATTATTTCACGTTTGTTAACCTCAGTTTACTTATTTTCAAAATGGAAACACACTTGTTCCTTAAACAACATGGGCTTGAACTGCACAGATCCATTTATATATGTATTTATTTCGATAAAAGTTACATGGAGTGTGCCTGCCTCTCTTGCCTCCTCTTCCATCTCCTCCACCTCTTCCTCCTCTGCCACCCCTGAGACAAGACCAAGCCTTCCTCTTCTTCCTCCTCCTCAGCCTACTCATGTGAAGACAATGAGGGTGAAGACCTGTATGATGATTTACTTTCATTTAGTGGACAGTAAATATATTTTCTCTTCTGTATGATTTTTTTTAGTTGTATTTGCATTTCTGTATCTTTATTATAAGAATATGGTGCATAATATGTATAACATACAAAATATGTTAATTGACTGTTTATGTTATTGGTAAGGCTTCTGGTCAACAGTAGGCTATGACTAGTTAAGTTTTTGGGGAGTCAAAGCTACAAGCAGATTTTTGGCTGTGTAGGGGGTTGGCATCTCAACTCCTCCTGTGTTGTTCAAGCGTCAACTGCACTATCTACATCTTGTGTACTTGAGATACCAAGAACAGTTTTCTGTAAAAACATGGAGATTATGTGCAAGTCTGTGAATTAAGTCATGACACCCTGTTGTTCTTTCCACGGCTGGGTTCTTAGGATGTTGGCAGCCAGTCTCATTAGGAGGCTGGAGGGTTTCCTGGTGAAACTGACAAGACTAAAATACTTACAGCTACTCATAAAGGGGCTCATGTAGACATCCTTCCTCTAAAGCAGTACTTCTCAAAGTGTGGTCCCCAGCCTAGAAGCGTCAGTGTTACCTGCAAATTTATTAGAAATGCAGGTTCTCAATCCTTGCCTCAGACCTAGCAAATCAGAAGCTGTGGGGTGCAGCTCAGCCCTTGTCTTCACAGGTTTCCGAGGCCATTTTGATACAGGCTAAAGTTTAAGAACCACCGATCTGTTCACAAGTTGACCAACTGTCTTGATTACATTGGGGTGCTAGGCCCTTAAAAAACATTATAGTGCCCAATCTCCCTCAGCCACATAAAATTTAAAATAAAAATTAATATTTGAAATGACACAATAAATACATGTATTCTGAAACTAAAGTTGTTTGTTTTTAGTTTCTTTAATTGGAAAATTGTGAAAATGTTTTCCAAAACCTTCTTGTTGCCCTGATTTTCTGGTGCCTAAGCACATATTTTGTCTGCTTATTTCATTACATTCAACCCAGCCAAAATAATGAAACTTGCTTAGCATATGAATCATACTCACAGCTGTCTTACTCCAGATCCCATGCAATGAGAGGAATAAAGTGGTGTAGGCTCCCTCTGCTGCACTGCGTAGTGGCAGCAACACACTGGAAAACTCCTGGGCCAGGGACATCAGCAGCAGCGGCAGGCCCACAGCTATGAACTTGCCCGTTTTGTTGGCAGCAGGGCTTCTGAGAGCATAGAGTCTGCAGCCATGTGCAAAAGCAACTAGACACTGATGAGCATGGGGGTGCAGAGACAACCTGAAGGGATCCCAGGACAGACAGAAAAAGGATATGGCAGCTTCAGGAAGCTGGCTGTGAGCAATTATCCATGCTAGGAGCAGGAGATGTTCTCTAAATAACTTACCAGGCCCCTGGTAATTAAAGGGAGGCTTGGCCTTGAGCAGGTCGTTGCTGGAGGAGAGTCTAACTTCTGTTGGGACTGGTGCCAGGCTAATTACCCTAAGCTGACCTTAAGTCGGCAGAGCTCCCTTACTTTGTTCCAAACCCTGGCAAATGGGAACATTTCAGCAGAGTGATGGGGAAAGGAAGGATATGGTCCAATTATGTGGATCCTGTGTAACTGGTGTGAAATTTGAATGGCATTTGCTTAAGTGTATTGAAGGCTCTCATTTTGTGGTTTGGGAATGAGAACAGAGACCCTATAACTCTGCCTTGGATTGCTTCTTCTGCATTTTATTCTTTTTCCCAGAGAAGGCTTTAGTTCTGAACTGTGGTTCCTTTTCCCAAACTGCTATGCATTTGAGGGTAAAGACCATTTTCTCTGTGTGCCTGCTATGGACTTTGTGTAATCTGTTTCAATTACACTGGGTCCTTCTGAAAATCTCTGAATACATGGCAGGGCACAGAAGTGGAAAAACTTTGAAAGCTACGATCAAAAGTCCAGGCAGGTGGTAGTACCAGTAGCACCAGCTTTTCACTCTGTCACTTTGGAGAGCCTGAATATACAACCAGACAATGTCCAGACCATATATAAAAATGTAACTCTTGGCTGGGCGCGGTGGCTCATGCCTGTAATTCCAGCACTTTGGGAGGCTGAGGCGGGTGGATCACGAGGTCAGGAGACCGAGACCATCCTGGCTAACACGGTGAAACCCTGCCTCTGCTAAAAATACAAAAAATTAGCCGAGTGCAGTGGTGGGCGCCTGTAATCCCAGCTACTTGGGAGGCTGAGGAGGAGAATCACTTGAATCCGGGAGATGGAGGTTGTAGTGAGCCGAGATCGCACCACTGCCCTCTAGCCTGGGCGACAGGGTAAGACTCGGTCTCAAAAATAATAATAATAACAATAATAATAATGTTTCCCTTAGATTTTGTGAGAGGTGTCTCTGTCTTCAGCCCTCCCCTGGCTGACCCTTCCTTATGGGGTGAATGGATCCAAGAGGATGTGCCCAGTTGGAGCCTATGCATCCCTTAGTAGTGTTGGGGATACCAGAATTCCCTCCTCAAATACCCTTACCCGCTTATAAGGCTCTTCCCCAGGACCATGTCCTGAAGGTAGACCACTACTGGCTGTTCAACCTTAGATAAAAGGGACAGTCAGGGGTTGCTTTGTGCAGGTGTATGGACCAAGAGTCTGAATACCAGGTTGCCCATATATGTGTACGTGTGAGGTCCCTTGTGGAATGGGACACAATGGGGAGTGGGAAGCGGAGGGGGAAAGCTGTGTCTGTGGGGAGAATGCCAGGTGCCAGGAAGAGCCCTTTCCTAGTACCACATTCTGGCATGGAGCTCTTAGAATTCTGAGATTTCTAAATTTGAACCTGGCCATCTAGCTTGTTATGAAGGTATGTCTATCAAGGTAGGAAGAAGGAAAATATTTAACACTTCGCTAGCTTAATTTACAACTTTTAAACATGTGGATAGTCTTTCCCAAGACTTCACAATTATTGAGGGTGAACTTGCCTGTCTCTCTATTCAATGGTTCAGTGGCTAGCTCTGATCCAGAGCTTCTTGGATATGTTCACTGGTATGTACCTGAGGGTGGTGGGTCTAGGAAAAATAATTTTTATTTCTGTTTCTTCTTTTAAAATAGAATTTATTTTTTAAGATAGTTTTAGGTTTACAGAAAAATTGAGCAGAAGGTACAGAGATTTGCTATATTTTCCTTACCTCCACACATACATAACCTTCCCCAGTATCAACATCCCTTACCAGAGTGGCACATTTGCTACAATTGATGAGCCTACATTGACACATTATTATCACCCAAAGGCCAAAGTTTAAATTAGTGTTCACTGTTGATATTGTACCTTCTTTGGGTTTAGATCAATGTATAACGACATGTATACACCATGTCATTATACATGTATACACTATGTCATTATACATGTATACACCATGTCATTATACATGTATACACTACATCATTATACATGTATACACTATGTCATTATACATACCCGTATATATACAGAGCATTTTCACTGCCCTAAAAATCCTCTGTGCTCCACCCATTCATCACTCCCTCCCACTCTAATCCTTGGCAACCACTGATCTTTTTACTGTTTCCATAGTTTTGCCCTTTCCAGAATGTTAGATTCTTGGAATCATGCAGTATGTAGACATTTCAGATTGACGTCTTTCAGTTAGTAATATGGATTTAAATTCCTCCATGTCTTTTCATAGCTTGATAGCTCATTTCTTTTTAGCACTGAATAATATTTCATTGTCTGAACATATCATAGTTTATTTATTATTCACCTACTGAAGGACATCTTGGTTGGTTCCAAATGTTGGCAATTATGAATTATTGAGCCTTCCTTTTCATGAATGTGGAATCTCTCTCCATTTATTCAGTATTTGATTTCTTTCATCTGAGTTTTGTAGTTTTCCTTGTTTAGATCATGCACATATTTTGTTAAATTCACACTTAGGTATTTCATTTTTTGGAGTTCTAACATAAATGGCATCGTGTTTTAAATTTCAAATTCCACTGTTGTTTGCAGGCATATAAGAAAGCAATTTACTTTTGTATGTTAATCTTGTATGCTGCAACTTTGCTGTAAATGCTTATTAGTTCCAGGAGGTTTTTATTTTTTTTGCCAATTATTTTTAGTTTTCTAAATGAACAATCATGTCATCTGTGAATAAGGACAGTTTTATTTCTTCTCTCTCAATCTGTATATATTTTATTTCCTTTTCTTGTCTTGTTGTATTAGGTAACACTTCCAGTAAATGTTGGAAAACAGCAGTGAGAGGGGACATCCTGGCTTTGCTCCTGATCTTAGTGGGAAAGTTTCAACTTTGTCATTGTTAAGTATGATATTAGCTGTAGGTTTAAAAAAAATTCTTTATCAAGTTGAGGAAGTTCCCCTGTATTCCTAGTTTACTGAGAGTTTTAAAAAATTATTAAATGAGTGAGGAATTTTGTCAAAATTTTTTTTCTGTATCTATTGATATCAACATGTGATTTTTCTTCTTTAGCCTGTTGATGTGGATTTGGATTACCTTAACTGATTTTCAAAAGTTGACCCAGGCTCATGTACTTGGGATAAATTACACTTGGTTATGGTATATAGTTGTTAAATACATTGTTGCATTCAATTTGCTAATATTTTGTTGAGGAGTTTATTGTCTCTATTCATGTTAGGTACTGGTCTGTATCTTCCTTTTCTTACAATATTTTTGTCTGATTTTGGTATTAGGGTGATGCTGGCCTCAAAGAATGAGTTAGGAAGTATACCCTCTGCTTCAATCTTCTGGAAGAGATTGTAGAGAATTGGTATACTATCTTTCTTAAAATGTTTGATAGAATTCACCAGTGAACCCATTTGAACCTGGTGTTTTCTGTTTTGAAAGGCTGTTAATTATTGAGTCAGTTTCTTTAATATATATAGGCCTATTCAGTTTGTCTATTTCTTCTTGTGTGAATTTTGACAGATTGTATCTTTCAAGGAGTTGGTCCATTTCATCTAGGTTATTAAGTTTGTAGGCATAGAGTTGTTCATAGTAATTCTTTTTTTTCTTAATGTTCACAGGATCTATAGTGATGTCCTTCTTTCCTTTCTAACACTAGTAATTTGTGTCCTCTCTCTTTTTTTTCCAGTTAGCCTGGCTAGAGGCTTATCAATTTTATTGATCTTTTCAAAGAACCAGCTTTTGGTTTCATTGATTTTCCTCTGTTGATTTTCTGTTTTAAATATTATTGATTTTTCTCTAATTTTTTTCTTTTCTTCTGCTTACTTTGGATTTAATTTGCAATTCTCCAACCTAGTTTCCTAAGTTGGAAGTCTAGGTGATTATTTTAGATCGTTTTCTTTGCTAAGACATTCAATGCTGCAGAATTCCCTCTAAGCTCTGCTTTTGCTGCATCCCACAAGTTTTGATTAGTTGCATTTTCGTTTTATTCAAAATATTTTAAAATTTCTCTTGAGATTTTCTTCTTTGACCCATGTGTTACTTAGAAATG
This sequence comes from Rhinopithecus bieti, assembly GCF_001698545.2. Lineage (NCBI taxonomy): Eukaryota > Metazoa > Chordata > Mammalia > Primates > Cercopithecidae > Rhinopithecus > Rhinopithecus bieti. The sequence continues at coordinate 544,691 of NW_016815818.1, read as the reverse complement.
TGTTGTTTAATTTCAAAGTATTTAATGATTTTTCAGCTGTCTTTCTGTTACTGATTTCTAGTTTAATTTCACTGTGGTCTGAGAGCAGATAGCAGACATTGTATGATTTCTGTTTCTTCAAATCAGTCAAGGTGTGTTTTATGGTCCAGAATGTGGTCTTTCATCTTTTTTTCTACTCCCTACTTTCAAGCATCCTATATCTCTCAGCAGTCATTCTAACCTACCTAATGTGTATTTTACGTTATGGTCTTTTTTCTTTCTAAGTGTGTTTTTTTTGGGGTGTGTGCACATGCAATTTTAATATACATAAATAATATGTTTTATATCTCATTATCCTTCTTACTTTTCTCACACAGCACTATACCTCTAAACTATACTGTGTATAGCTAATCCTTTGTTTCTAACTGTTGAAGTCTATAAATTGTAAGTAAGTAGATACAATTTATCTACTTACTTTCCCAATGGTGGACACCTATTTTACCTCTAAGTTCCCATCGCCTAAAATAATGGTATAATGAATGCCTTTGTACACGCCATCTTATAGGCCTGAAAGAGAATGATTTGGGACTATATATACCCTGGACCAGATTTGCTATGCCCTGTGGATACATATACTTATTTTCCTAAGTAATGTCTTACTGTTTTCCAGAATAGCTGTAGTATATGGGGGTTCCTAAATCCCTACCTCCTTACTAACACTTAGCACTATCCAGCTTTTAAAATTTTTGCTAATCTTATAAATATAAAAAGATATATCACTGTTTTAATTTGCACTTCTATGTTTAGTAATCGGTCTGAGCATCTCTTCACATGCTCTGTGGTACTTCAGGTTTTCTCTTTTGTAAATTGTTCTGTATACCTTGCTCATTTTTTTTTCTTGCTAATGTTGATGTCTTTTTCTTGCTGGTTTGCTAGGGTTTATTATTATATATGCTACTTAGGCATCTTTTCCCATTCTATTATAGTTGTTGCCCATAAAGAGAAAGAGGTTTGGGCAGATGACAAAAGGAAGGGATTTGAGAAATTATTTTCAGAAAGCATTTGAAATTGGATGAGCATAATTATGGAAGGTTTAATAGGCTGTTCAAAGGGACTGTTAGACTAAAGTGAAGAAGTAATGTGTGAGTGCCCAGAGTCTGGGCTCTAGAGTCACTGGGACTGGGATTTGAATCCCAGGGTTGTTACTCCTGCTCCAAGTTTCCATATCTGTGAAATGAGGATAGAATAGTACCTGTTTGTTGTGCAGTATAATTGAAATAGAATAGAAAGCACGTAGAAGAGTTGCGTGGATCAGAGTCAGCATCCAAAAACATGTTAGCTGCTATTATCATTATTATTAGTGTCACTAAGAAAATTGCATAAAGAGATCAGGAAATTCTTGGGCAGGAGTAAGTAGAGATACTTTGTCTCTCTTAGCCTTATTTATTCCCAAGTACAAAAAGAAAAAAATTGGCTGGGCGCGGTGGCTCACGCCTGTAATCTCAGCACTTTGGGAGGCTGAAGCAGGTGGATCACTTGAGGTCAGGAGTTCAAGACCAGCCTGGCCAACATGGTGAAACCCTGTCTCTACTAAAAATACAAATATTAGTTGGGCGTGGTGGCAGATGCCTGTAATTCCAGTTGCTCGGGAGGCTAAGGCAGGAGAATCACTTGAACCCGGGAGGCGGAGGTTGCAGTGATCCAAGATTGTGCTACTGCACTCCAGCCTGGGCTACAGAGTAAGAGTCTGTCACCAAAAAGAAAAAAAAAAAAAAAAAAAAATTAGGCTGAGTAATATTTTCTGTGTAGAAGGTGATAAGACCATGAATGACCCTAAAACTCAATGTTGAAAGTTTAGCATTTAAGTTAAATTACAGTTAAGGTAGGAAACATTTATTAAAGGGCTTAGGATAGAGGGATGGATCTCAAGTGAAAGAAAACCTGAACTTGAAGTTGGCTGGTTTCAATCAGAAGTGGAAAAAGAGGGAGAGAAGGAAAAATGGCATCCACCCAGCCATGTGGAGAAGCGATTATTTTCCATTCACGGCGGGCCAGCATTCAGAAGCTGTCCCTCTAGTATTTATAACAATTACTACTAAATTGAAAAGGAACAATAACATTGGCATCAAAACAGTTTACTCCTCAGTGTTTTCTGCATGGCAGCCTTTACTTCCTTGTTTCTCAGGCTGTAGATTAGGGGATTCAACATGGGGATTACCGTGGTGTAGAACACAGAGGCCACATTCTCCTGGGCCAAGGAACTGATTGTGGAGGGTTTTAAGTACATGAATGCAGTTGATCCGTAGAACATTCCCACAGCTGCAAGGTGGGAGCTGCAGGTGCTGAAGGCTTTGGATCTACCCTCTGTGGTGCTGATGCTGAGGATGCTGGAGAGAATGAAGGTGTAAGAAACAAGAACTGTTAAGCTCGTGACTATGATGTCGAATCCAGCCAAAAAGAAGACTGCCATCTCAACATCATAGGTGCTAGAGCAGGACAGCTTCATGAGAGGGAGGATGTCACAGAAGTAGTGACTGATGAGGCGCTCACAATAGGGCAGTTTTAACATGAGGCCAGTTTCTATTGTGGAGACAATGAGTCCCATGGCGTAGACCACAGCCACCAGCAGGGAGCAGGTGTGATGAGGCATAATGATGTTGTAAAGCAAAGGGTGGCAGATGGCAACATAGCGGTCGTAGGCCATCACTGTCAGCATGTAACACTCAGCAATGACAAAAACAAGGAAGAAGTAGAGCTGTGACATGCACCCTGCGTAGGAGATGATGTTTTTCTCTGACACAAAGTTCACCAGCATTTTGGGGGTAATGACGGAGGAGTAACAGAGATCCACGAGTGACAGATTGCTGAGGAAGTAGTACATGGGGGTGTGAAGCTGAGAGTTCAGACGAATCAGAGTGATCATGCCCAGGTTCCCCGCCATGGTGACCAAGTAGATCCCGAGGAAGAGGAGAAAGAGGGGGAGCTGGAGGTCTGCTCTCTTCGTTAATCCCCTGAGAATGAACTCTGTCACTGTAGAGTGATTTCCTGCAGCCATCCTTCTCTGAGCAGGAGGCCTGCAGGGATGCATGGGAGACAAGAACCTCATTAAAAGGCTAATCTTGGATGGCTTGGGGAAGCTAGTCTTGAGCCTTTGGTGCTAGTGAAACATCCTGGGCTCTCTGCTGATGCATCCTCCCTGCCCTCCTCACCTCCTCCTGCTATTTGCTGGTCTTCTTTGCAGGAAGACCAGCCTGAGTGTTTCAGAGATCATGAAGATGGGAGGAAAGCAGGCCAAGGTCTGGATCTTTTACCGTGCACATTTTTCTAAAGTATCCTGGGGCAGTGTTTCTTAAAGGGTAGTCCCTGGACCAACAGCACTGATATTACCTGGAGTTTTTAGAGATGCAAATTCTCAGGCCTCAGCTCACACCTGCTTAATCAGAAACTCTGGATATGGGACCCAGCAATCTATGTATTAACAATCTTTCTGGTGATGGTGTTGTGTAGTAAAGTTTGAGAATCTCTACACTGTAGATAAGTAGTATATTTCATATTTAGTATTTGGAGATGGATTTTGCTTTAGAAATAAACTTCCCTTGTCAGGTATATACTTCCTAAATATTCACTGAGTGTGGACATGTAAATACCTATCTGAAATTTATGCAGTGTCAGGGTGATAGGGTAGTTACAAGCTGTGTCATTGACACATCAACTTCTATGTCTGAAAGATGAAGAAATTAATATTGATTCGAAAGGTGGTTGTAAAAGTAACATGGGATAATGCATATTTAGAAATATTTTTTCAAATACTCAGTGCCTGTAAAAAATGTGAATTGTCATTAAGAGTCTGGAATTTGTTCTTAATTTCTCACTTGACTTAAGGTCCTAAGGCAGTGGTTCTCAGCATTGGCTATATATTGTAATCACATGGAACATTTACAAAGGATTGATGCCTGGTTCCTACCCATAGATGTTCTGATTTAATTGATCTGTGGTGCACCCTGAGTGCTGGCCCATTGAATGTTCCATAGTAAGTGCTAAATAGCTAATTATTATTATTATTATTTTCAGATCATAATATCAAACCATTGTCCCATTACATCCCTGATGACGAAATATTCAAATTACAGGCGTATCTCCAGGAAGCATGAATAATCATTGCTGGATACAATATGTATAGATAGTCTCATCTGTGGGATGTATTTCTTAAGCTATGAAACTTAAATTCCCCCTATTTTAATTGCTTCCTTATATAATTACCAACTTTTGCATAATGCTTTACAGCTTACACATTTCTTTCAAAGGTCAATCTCATTAACTTCTGAAGTTTTGGGAAATGGGGAGAAATGTGTTTAGGGAAGGATTTTTATTTTCATTTTTGTATTGAGAAAACTGAGGTGCCAGACACTAAGTGGTTTGCCCAAGGTTTACTAATTATTGGTGACTTGGAACTCACACTTACCTCTGCTCCGTCCTGACCATGAGTTTCCTCTTTTGCCTCACATGTGTAGTCTTGTAAATCTGCACACTTACAGCTCTAAGCAATGTGTAATTGAAACAGGTTTATGCTTGGTATATGCATAGCATAGGAAAAAGAAGAATGCTGTATGTTGTTTTATTGTCTAGGAAATTGAAGCTCTAAAAGTTAAATAAATCACTCAAGGTAACTAAGCTAGTAAGAGACAGAACTGAACCTAAAACCCATGACTTCTGACCACCTTGTGTTTTGTCTCCACTAAACTAAATTGTTTTGTTTTAGCTTATCTTTGTGTAGCACTTTTTTATTATTTAATAACATTTAATTTCTATAATTTTTGAAGATAGAGGAAAGATCTATTGCTAATTTTGGATGCATTTAAAAAATTATAAAGGCAATATATATGCATTGTAGTTAATTAGAAATGCAAATAAACAAAAATTTAAAACAACCATTTTCCACCAGTTGGAACCAAATGGTGGTAGTGAATATCCTTCTAGACTTTTCCTATGCATATATGTATTTACATGTATATAAATATATATGCATTTTACAAAACATTTGTAATCTGCTTTTAAACATAGCATTCACAAATGTATTGTCTCATTTGATTCTAACTGGCACTAACTGTATTCCTTTTTCTTAGAAGTAAGAGTCTTTAAAATCATCAGGATGTGGTGTGAAGCAAAATCTGCATTGCACTGTAAGCTTTTATGTCAAATTATTGGTAATGAGGCATTTAACTTTACAATAACTAGTATGAGAGGTAGCTAAGATTTTTAAAATTCGAGTTGAGCATTCCTAATCTGAAAATTTAAAGTCCAAAATCTGAAACTTGTTGAGCGCCAACATGAACCACAAGTGGAAAATTCCATGCCTCCTCTCATGTGACTAGTCTCAGTGAAAATACAGTCAAAATTGTTTCATGCATAAAATTATTTAAAATGTTGTATAAAATTACCTTCAGCCTATGTGTATAAGATGAAGCATATGTAAATTTCATGTTTAGACTTGGATCTCATCCTCAAGATACCTCATTATGTGTATACAAACATTCCAAAACCTGAAAAAAATTCTGAGTTCAAGACACTTCTAGTCCCAAGCATTGTGCGTAAGGAATTATTCCCGTTTATGACAATGGAAATAGAAATGCATTATTTTCACTTATTACAAAGAAGAATTTTTTTTCTAAATAACAACAGTAGATTTAAAACACTTTACATATCCTTTTTTTACCCCATCTCTGCCTCTTAAAATGAAAGGAAACACCCAACTTGAATAACGGTAACTGTGGATCATGTGCTTTACAAAGCAGTGTGGAATGAACACCGTTCACTGAGTGCACAGCAGGTGGGAACACCATTGTGTAGGAGAATGCTAGACAGCACTGATTTAATTTTTCACTCTCATAGTCTTCTAATAACATACAAGAGGCAAATATAAACCACACATTTCTTTTATTTTCCTGTTTTTCCTCTTTTTTAAAGACAGAGTCTCATTCTGTTGCTCAGGTTTGAATGCAGTGGTGCGATCATGGCTCACAGTAACCTTGAACTCCCGAGCTCAAGCAAGCCTTTCACCTCAGCCTCCTGAGTAACTGGGACTACAGGTGCATGCTACCACGCTGGGCTACTTTTCACAATTTTGGGTACAGGTGGGATCTCTCTGTGTTGCCCATGCTGGTCTCCAACTCCTGGCCTCAAGCAATTCTCCTCTCTTCATCCCCTAAAGCTCTGAGACTACAGGTGTGAGCCACCATGCCTGGCCAAACCATATATTTTATATTAGTTACTACAATTATTACCTTTAGTTTCACTAAGCCATCAGAGCCTTAGGATTACTGCCAATGAGAACACAGCACACAGATTAAAAAAGCACATAGAAGTGAAGATAAATACACTGTTATAAATACTCTGCATCATAAACAAGAGTTCATGGAAGAAATATTTTTCTCATGCGATTGCTTTAAGTTTGTAATTAAATACCTGTGATAAGGAAAAATAAAGCACAGTCTGCTGGAAACTTTAAGAGCTGAGTTGGTTTCAACAATCAGAAAATGCAGGAACCATACTGATTTATATTGAGTACTACGTTTACTCAAAGTCATAAAAAAATGGGTCACTAAGACTGGGGGCTTGGGATTGTGTTTACGACTATATGGGCACAGTATCTCCTGGGCTGTAATCACTCGAGAGGTTGGGGTCCTCACTAATTGAGCAATTAGAGCTTTGCTTTACACTGGCTTTGAGAAGGATGGTTTCTCTCCCAGGTGTGTTAATTTTCCTTTTATTGGTAGGGTGATCTTGCAACTAGGGAAACTTAGAGTCTAATGCCAGCTTTGGAATATTTTACCATCAACAGTCCCGTTACTATTGTCATCACAATCAACATGATTATGATCATTATGCCCATCATCACCACAACCACCTCACTCATTACCATCAACACCATCATCAGTTACTACCATTATGGTTGTTACTTAATATTCATGATTGTGCACAACTGACTAGCTTTAAAAAGTTTACTATAAAGTGTTTTAAGAAAAAAAGGAAAGTTATGTTCCTTATATTTATAAGGGAATGCTGAATTTGGCACCCTGCTGCTACACCAAGTAAACTGACAGCATAGGAGGTTAGGAGCATATGAAGGTAGACTGAAAGAACTCTTCATTCATATAGGGTCATTCATAAGAGAAGTGTGTTCATAAGGAAATTTCCCATTCAAGAACACATTCAGTATTTTGTTATCCGTGAATATATTGCTAATGAAGATTTTTAAATTAAACTTTTTATTTTGAGATAATTGTAATTAAACACGTAATTGTAAGAAATAATGAAGAAAGATTCCTGCTGTATACTTTATGCCATTTCCCCCATTGGTAACATCTTACCAAATGATTGTACAATATTATACCCAGGATTATTGACATTGATACAATTCATGGATCTTATTCAGACTTCCCCAGTTTTACTTACACTCATCTGTGCGTGTATTTAGTTCTATGAAATTTTATCAAACACATAGGCTTGTGTATCTAATACCACAGTTAACTTGAAAACACATCACCTGCATTTTCTGTTTCGAAACAATAACTTGATATCCTGTTATACTCCAAAAGTGACCGGTTATTTTTCTTTATTATAAACTCACCACTGTAAACGTGTTTTATGTGTCAAATAACTGTGATGGATAACAAAAGTAACTTAATGCAATTAGTTTTGTTGATCACATTTTTCTATCTTTGGCCTGCATAATTCTCTTCAGTTTCCCTCTGGAGTCTTTGACACAGTGTTAGTAGTTTCTAGTATTATACCTTCCTTGCTCCCTGATATGATAAGATGAACTCATTTCATACATTTAATTCCTCAGACCTGGAATCAACCATTTCTCCGAGAAACTTGATTTCTTTTAGCAGGGAAATGATATTTCAAGAACACAAATTAGGTGCTGGAGAGGCTCATTGCTCTTGGCCTAGCCAGTGTTTCTAGGTCTTTTCAAACAGAACTAGGAAATGTAGGACTACATAGTTATCAAAGTGTCTTTTTTTTGAAGTTCAATAATCTTTCTAGGGTATATTTTAACGTTCATTCTGAGACAATTTTCTTAGGCGTGATGTTTCTTTTAACATGTTACTTTAAATCTTTTTTTTTTTTTAATGCCAGAAAGTTTCTTGAATTATAGTTTTTATTACTTGTTCATTGGTTTAGATTTCTCTGTTGAGGCTCCTACTCTATGCCAGTTGCCAGCTAGATCTTTACCTAGTGTCTACATTTGTTACTTTCCCCCAAATGCTCTGCATTTCATTTTTTTCTCCCTTCTTTTCACCTTTGATTTCTCCTAAGGCAATATCTGTTGTGTTTATTTCATTTTGGTTATTCCTAGTTCAGTCTCAATTTCTGAAACTGTTTTTTATTTCCAACAATTTCCTGAGTTCTATTGCTTAATTTATAATTTTTTACTAATTCTGAGTTTTATTATTTGTTTGTTGGCAAGTTTTTGTGGCTTGCTGTATATTTTCTGTATAAAACCATTCTTTTTCTTATAACGACAATAACTTTATATGGGATTTACCTTGATTCTTTTCTATTCAGTTTTAGATCAAGTTAGTTTTTTCCTAATTTCACACTTGTGGAGCCCCTTCTTTGTTTTTTCTGTGAAGTGCTGAAACTATGATGCCTTACCACCTGAGATCTCTTGGTTCTGTCCCTTTCCTGCTTTTATCTGGATTGTTACTTTCTTTTGTCTCTAATGTTTCTAGTCTGCTTAGTTTGGGTTTTATTCCTTCCAGTTTATTCTTGTAGGGAGTTTTGGTTGGTTTGTTTTAAGAGTTCATGGTGTCCAAACTTCTGCACCTCTTCAGATCTTACCATTAAGGAAATGAAAAGGTGAGACACAGATTGGGAAAAAATATTCAATGCATATATTAAAAGACTTTTATAGAAGATAAAACAAGTCTCTTACAAATCATCTAAAGACAAACAACCCAATTAAAATTGACTCCAAAATTTAGATAGTTACTCCATAAGAGAAGATACGCAAATGGTCAAGAAATACATGAAAACATGCTCAATATCATTAAACATCAGGTAAGTACAAATTAAAAACACACTGACATAACACTATATACCCACTAGAAATGTTAAAAATTTAAAAATCTGACAATATCAAGTTTCGTTGAGGATGGAGAGCAACTGGACTTTTCCTACATTGCTGTTGGGAATGTGCAGTTGAATAACTTCTCTGTCAAGTGGTGCTATGATTTGAGTGTCCCAGACAAAACTCATGATGGAAGCTTAATTCCCAGTGCAGCAATGTAGAGAAGTGAAACTCTTAAGAGGTGGGGCTTACTGGGAAGCATTTGGGTCACGAGGGCTCACCTTTATGGGCAGCTTGGTGCTGTTCTTACGGTAGTGAGTTCTTGCTCACAAGAATGAGCCCTCACCGGAAACCAAGCAGACACCAGCACCATGCTCTTGGACTTTCAGACTCTGGAATCATGAACCAAATAAACCTCTTCTCTTTATAAATTACCCAGCTTCAGGTATTCTGTTACAGCAACACAAAACAGACTGAAACAAATGGTTTGGCAGTTTTTATAAAGGTAAACTTGCCTATGACCCAACAATGCTAACATTAGATATTTATCCAAGAGAAATGAAAATACACACTTACAAAAAGTTTTGTACGTGAATGTTTATATATGCTTTATTCATAAAAGCCTGAACCAGAAACAGTTTAACTGTCTATCAACATGTAAATGAATAAACAAGTTTGTGAAAATAATCATACATCAGATTACTACTCATCAATACAAAGGAATGTATTACTGATATACTCAATAATATGGATGAATCTCAAAAGGATTGGACTGGGCAAAAGATGCCGGACCGAAAGGAGTATGTACTGTAGAATTTCATCTGTATAAAATTTTACATCAGGCAAAATAAATCAATAATGGTAAATAGCAAGTCAGTGGTTGCCCGGGCTCAGGGACAGTGGAGGGATTGAATGCAGAGGTGCATTAGGGAGCTTTTTGTGGTAATGGACATGTTCACGTACAATAGGTGCATTTTGCATTGTATTTAGTAATTTACTGTACTTAATAAAGTAGATTTAAAATGAAAAAAATAGATATAGTCAACAAAACATGTCCAATAGTCAGCATCGCTAGTAATCAAAGAAATATGATCAAAATATGCCATTTTCAGAATCAAATTGGGTTGAGAAGTTTTTGAATGATAATATCCATTGTAAGTTAAGGTGTGGGGAAAAGGTACTCTCATATGTTACCTATGGGGTGTGTATAGGTAAGCTGTTTACTCTAGCTGAACCCATGGCTGGAGTCACCTCGAAACAGTGGCAGGGGAGTTTCCATAAGGATGTTCCCCAAACCTTCCCAAGATGACTCTGGTTGAGGTTCTAAAGAAATAAATAGTAAATGCTAGAGTGATCAGCATTTATCAGGAAAAACTTACAGAGGGCTATGGTCACCCTCACTAGAGACAGCAAGAGAAAGGGGGTGTTCTACATATGTATGTCCACAGTGAGGGGCTAAGGTATGGAGTTTTTATGAGGGCTTAAGGAATTTCGCACAGGGCTGGGGCTAGTTTCTTTCAGTGTTTTAGGCAACAATCTAGATAACCTTTATCAGTGCCTGAGTGTTCAAGGGCTTAGGTTTGAGCCTGCTGGGTAAAACCTGCAGCTGACTGGGTTGTAAAGTCGTCAGGGCACTCTGATTTTCAGTGAGGACACAGAAAGGAAGTGGGGGGAACTAGAGAACACTACACAAACCGTTATGTATGTATAGTTCAGCAGCATATATAAAAGAATTTAATAAAGAGCAAGTCTGTAGATACAATTGTACTTTAGGAGTTTATCCTAAGAAAATAATGTTATGTTTGCAAAAAATGCACATTCTTCTCAGCATTGTTTATCATAGTGAAAAATTGTACATAGAAATTGTCCAGGAGGAATTGACAGTTTTAATTATGGGTCTCCCTCCTGTCAAAGGACTACCATACGCCCATTAAGAATGATGTTTAATTGTATGTATTTATATAAAAATGGTAATAAATTTTTTAAAATAGAAAGCTTAAAAATATTATATACAATATGATCTACTTTTATTAAAAAACAATACTATGCAAATTAAATGAATGCATAAAGTATATGGAGAAATACACACTTAAATGTTAGCTGATTATGCATTGTGGAAATATGAGTTATTTAAATTTTCTGCTTTATGTTTACTTATGTTTTGTAGTTTTATGAAATAAGCACATACTTACAAAAAAACTTGAAAGTTAAACTAAATTTATCTAACTGGTCATTTTACAAATTGAGTGTTTGGTGAACCAGCTTTTAGTAAATTGACTTTTTGGTTAATTATCTTTCAGCAAATTGATTTTTAGGCAACCAGCATGTATCATTAAAAGATAAAGTCAGGCCAAGAGTGATGGCTTATCCCTGTATTCCCAGAACTTTGGAAGGGTGAGGCAGGAGGACTGCTTGAGCATAAGAGTTTGAGACCAGCCTGGGCAACATAGCAAGACCCTGTCTCTACCAAAAAACAGAAAAAGATAAAATCAGGTGGTTGATGCCTGTAATCCCCAGTGCTTTGAGAGGCCGAGGTAGTAGAATCACTTGAATACAGGAGTTCGAGACCAGCTTGGACAATGTAGTGAGACTCCATCTCTACAAATAATTTAAAAAATTAGCTGAGTATGGTGGTATATGTCTGTAGTCCCAGGTACTCAGGAGGCTGAGGTGGATGGTTTATTTGAGCCCAAGAATTTGAGGCTGCAGTGAACTATGATTGCACCATTGCATTTCAGGCCTTATTTATTTATTCTAAGAATAAATAAATAAATTTAAATAATATTTAAAACAGATGAAATTAACATATTTGGAATATTGATGAAGGGGATTGACAAACTAGGAAAATGGTGCCATATTTTGACACAGGGTATCATGGGGAAAAGCGAAATTTTAGAAAGAATGATATGGTTTGGCTTTGTGTCCCCTCCCAGATCTCATCTTGAATTGTAATCCCATAATCCCCACATGTTGTAGGAGGGACCCGGTAGGAGGTAATTCAATCATGGGGGCAGTTTTCCCCCATTCTGTTCTCATGATAGTGAATGAGTTGCATTTCGCCTGCTGGCACTCATTCTCTCTCCTTCTGCCTTGTGAAGAGGTGCCTTTGGCCGTGATTGTAAGTTTCCTGAGGCTTCCCCAGCCATGCAGAACTGTGAGACAATGAAACCTCTTTTCTTTATAAATTGCCTTATCTCAGGTATTTCTTCATAGCAGTGTGAGAACTGATTAACACAGGGAAGATAATAAAATAAGTTTTCCATGTGTTGAGTTTTAAGTATCTGTGGGACATTCAAGTGGAGATGTCTAGTAGGTTTTTGGTATTTCAGGTAAAAAAAAAATCTAGCCTAGAAATATAGATTTGATTTTCAACAGACCAAAGCACTCAAGGTGTGGGTGTGGATAAGATCTTTCAGAGAAAGTTATTTAGGATGAGAGGAAGGAGGCTGAGGATCTGCGGGTCATTAGCACTTACAGGCAGATGAAGAAGAAGACTTGAAGGAGTAGGAGAGTGAAAGGAAGTAGCCAGAAGTTGGAGGATAATCAGAAAGTTCATGTGCCTTGAAAGTGAAGGGTTATGAATAATTCACGAAGAAGTTAGCTATCAACAGCATCAAGTAAAATAGTACTGAAAAGTTTTCACTGGGTTTAAAGACATCCTATTTGATTTATTCAATGACATAATGACATGGATAATAGATAAGTCAGGTTTAATTATTGCTGTTCCACAGAGGGGGAAATGCCAGGCAAAGAGAACTCAATGTCTTGTTCAAGACAATGCAATAAGAGCCAAATCTTTAGACTTGGCCCCTTCCACAATACCACATTTCTTCTTGATTTAAGCTAGCAATCAGAGTAAAGTTCCTGAGAACAGGCTTTGTGAAATTCTGGAACACCTTACCAAGAAAATGTGTGGCTTTCTTTCTCAGCAAAGGTCTTTGTAAACTGGGAAAGTCCTTTCAATCCTTGTTTTCTGCTGATCTAAGACTTTTTAAAAAAATTTTCTTGTCCATGGAGATGTCTCCATTACACTTGGAATCACTTCCCGTCTTCTACCTATTAAGCCAGATACCTTGCGTTTGTAGATCATCCCTGCTTAATCCCTTTTTTATTTTAATCCATCACTATCTCGATTTGTTTCTCACCCTTGAGAAATTTTAGATTTTATAGTATTGTACAGGCAGATTTTGCTTTATGAAATAATACATATGTTCCTGAAATGTAATTTTTTTTTTTTTGAGGCAGAGTCTTACTCTGTTGCCCAGGCTGGAGTGCAGTGGCATGATCTCGGCTTACTGCAGCCTCCATCTCCTGGATTCAAGCGATTCTCCTGCCTCAGCCTCCCGAGTAGCTGTGATTATAGGCACACACCATCACACCCGGCTAATTTTTGCATTTTTAGTAGAGATGGGGTTTCACCATGTTGGCCAGGTTGGTCTCGAACTCCTGACCTCAGGTGATCTGCCCGCCTTGGCCTCCCAAAGTGCTGGGATTACAGGCATGAGCCACCACACCCGGCAATGTAATGTTTAAGAATTTTATTTTGAAGAGCTTTGTGGTGCCTACTTGGGACAGCTCTGTAAACCAAATTCTTTCTACTGCATTTGGGGTAAGTTTCTGTGTAGTTTCTTGTACAAATTCCTTGACTTTGAAAGTCTCATTCGGTAGGCATACATTATCTGGTGTAATTGTCAATAAAACACCAATACTAGCATATTAAAGGCCTCAAATTAATTTTTTAAAACTAGTTCTCTCTCTTTATTTTGGCATGGAGCAGGGTAGCTAAGGAGGGTCGCCAAATGACTACAGGAACTCCTAATGTATTACTTCAGAAAATAAACGATCATCCCTGAATTTATGGGTTTGCAATATGGATTTTTATTGAAGTGTATTCATATGAAAGTCTGTTATATTCAATAAGATTTTAAAGGAGCACCTATAATGTGTTCATCACTGTGTCAGATACTGAGTGTGTTAGTGTACACAAAAGTTATAGAATGTAGATTTTTTCCTGAAGGAAGATTTTTATCTAGAATAAAATAGAGTCTTAACATAATCAATTAGTAATGGAAGGTTCCTTTAGAGTAAGCACATATGCAGGTTAATGTAAGAATGAGTGAACAGGAGGGCAAGAGAACGATCGCATTCAAAGTTATTTTCAGTTCTTCCTCTTGCTCAGGAATATAACTATTCCTCACCCTTGAAATATGCTTCTCTTTTGGCATCTGTGAAATTCTCATTTATCCCACAATTATTTTCTAAGTTGAATATCGACTAGGGCCACATATATTCTCACAAACACCTTCAAGTTTCTTCTTGTGATTCCTGTTTTTCAGATGGGAACATCGAGTTTAGACAGTGTTAAGCAACTTTTGCAAGCTCACACAGTTAATGAGTAATAGAGTAGGGATTTACTTTCAGGGCTGTTTGACTCCAAAACCTGTTCTTAGATGCTACATAGGCCTTTTAAACACTTCTGTTGGTCAACTTCCTTTTCCCATTTGTGGGCATTGTTGAGGAAAGTTTCAGTCCTTAGACCGCAATTATTTTCTCTTTAAACACACTTGTTTGGAGCAATTCACCATTCCTCTGCTTTTTGTGTTCCTCTCCGTTCCTATAATTCTCCAGCTTTCATCTCTACCTCTTTTCTCCCAAGTTGTGATCTTTTATTGCTGACTTCTTTCTGATCTCTGCCTTTTAAAGGTTCTGCCAGCACTCTGTGGTCTTGTCTGAAACTGAGTTCATTACCCTCGTCACCCTTTGATTCTTCATTTATGTCATCCTATTCCTGACTCCCTGGGCTTAAAATCTTAGTCAAATTTGATTTGTGCGTCTTTCCATCATTCTCTCCTGTACCATTGAGACATCAAATCATGTTAATTATTCAATTACCACGTCTCCTATACTGTTCATCTCTTTCTGGATTTACTGCTTGTGGAAAGTCTTCTAGCTGATCTCCCTGCCTGCTGTTCTCTCCATTTCAGCCTATTCTTACACCACTAACTACATAAGACATCACTGTTATTAAGATAAATAATTTCAAATACTAATATTACTTAAATTACTTCATTTTATGTCTTCTGTAATCAGCACCACTTATTCATTATAATAATCATTTCAGGTTGGTTATTACATTCATTTTAAGATTAGGGACTTGCAGTTCAGAGAGAGGTTAAACACTTCCTAAGGTCACACATCTAATAAGAGGTAAAGTCAGGATTTGTGCTGAAGTTCATCTAATTCCAAAGTTCAGTTCTGAATACTTAGGGAGACCATAATTTATCATTCATTAGAATATATCTGAGACAGAAAGAAGGTGCTATTAATAGTTTTACTGAAACGACAGGCAAAAACTGGGAGTATTCTAGACAAATTGACCGGTGGTCACCTTATCGATACTACACTGTAGTTCCTTTCCAGTGGTTATACCCACTTACACAGTGCTTTTGCAGAAGAGAACACAAGCTTAGCTTTCAAGTTAGTATTTGTAATAACCACTAGACAGCCTATTGGAAATATCTAGTTATGTGGTTGGATACCAGTTTATGGGCTTAATAGAAATATGAAAGCTATTAAATAAGGAATCCTTTCCCCATTGCTTGTTTTTGTCAGGTTTGTCGACGATCAGATGGTTGTAGATGTGTGGTGTTATTTTTGAGGCCTCTGTTCTGTTCCATTGGTCTATATATCTGTGGCACATATACACCATGGAATACTATGCAGCCATAAAGAAGAATGAGTTCATGTCCTTTGCAGGGACATGGATGAAGATGGAAACCATGATTCTCAGCAAACTAACACAGGAACAGAAAACCAAACACCACATATTCTCCTTCATAAGTGAGAGTTGAACAATGAGAACACATGGACACAGGGAGGGGAGCATCACACACTGGGGGCCTGTCAGGGGGTGGGGGGCAAGGTGAGGGAGAGCATTAGGACAAATACCTAATGCATGCAGGACTTAAAACCTAGATGACGGGTTGATGGGTGCAGCAAACCACCATGGCATGTGTATACCTACATAACAAACCTTCACGTTCTGCACACGTATCCCAGAACTTAAAGTATATTAACAGAAAGAAATATGAAAGTTAAAGTTACAAATTTGGGAGCCTCTATCTAGAGGAGCTTGTTGAATAGATGAGCTCACCAAACCCTAAAGAAGAAAAGGAAGTGCATAGAATCCTGAAAAAGGTGAAACACGAGTGAAGAGGCAGAGAGGAAGAACCAACAGTACCAGAACGGACACAGTCAAAAGTATTTCTTTCTATACTGTTTCCTGCATGTGCTGAAGCAAGTCATCAGTGAATCTGACTTTGGAAAAGCCCTGGTTGAAATGCACTTGAAATAAAGTTTTCATGGCAATGGTCTCTGAAATGACATCAACCCACAGAGCTTTTCCTGGTGTTGCATCATCCAGACAAGAAACTTCTAAGGCTCCTAGAGAAAAGCCAGCTTTTAATGAACCCCTAAAGTTTTCTCTGCCTGTGGGTCCCCAAGAGCGTTTATGATAGTTAATTATTTTTCTCCATTTGTAACTTATGTGTAGTGGGTTTAAGATCAGGCATTGGGACTCATTAGAGACACTGTAGGACATAGCAAAATTGTAAGTGTAAATCTACAGATGAGGCACCATTATTGTGGAATACAGGTTGGAAACGTCTCCCAGAGGTGGATAAGCAAACAGATGCTGATGTGTGCACACCTATAAATGTGAAGTGATTAGTGCCGTGATTGAAGATGGACTTGACAAGGAGTCATACCTTTATGGTATGATTTCATGAACTTCTTAAGAGAAACCCTGATCAAAAACAGAGCTTACCTACTTGCTCAGTGAAGTTTGAGTTTCTCTAAATAAGTTTCTTTCCTTTGGCTAAATGCATTGTAAATGGCCCTGTGAACGGATTTGGAGTGTAGGTGGCTACTCAGCAGCTCACTCTGTCCCTGTAGAAATGACTTTATTAGATCCCTTCCTGAGAGTGAATGTGAAAACTAAAGGAATTTAGAGCAGCTAGTACTGGTTGTTTAAAGACCAAAAATGTGTGCAGGCAGTGAACTTCATTGCATAACTTGTGATTTTGTAAAAAAAAAGGTCTTTTGCTTCTCTAACTTGTCACAATGTCCAATATTTGTTCATTCAAGCCAGTGCTATGGGTAGAGTTATTGTCTGAAGCATGGAACAATGATGCATTGAGATAACGCTAAGCAACATTCACCCAGTGGTCACTGGAGTAACTGTTATTGACCAGCACAACTCTGATCACAGTCTTTCAAGACTGCTTAAATGTTACTTTCTCAAAGACACCTAACCCTACCATCCTATTTAAATGCATAACTTACAGTCCTGGCCCTTTGTATTCTCTTTCCTTGCTTTTTTATTGCTCTTATTATCATCTAATATATTATATAAGTTATTTATTTATTGTCTGTCTTCCTCCTACTAGAATACAAGCTCAGTGAGGGCAGAGACTTGTTTTGGTTAGGGCTTTATCTGTAGCCCCTAGAACAGTGTCGGACACAGTTTCTCAATATTTGTTGAATGAAATAACGAATGTCATTCTCTTAATGACTATTGGAGGTTACCCACTGGCTAGTAAATTGTGGTTAATTATAGCATTGTAGGTTATCCTCAGTTTGTTCTTAGCATACTTTTCCAGATAAATCCATTATTCTTTTCAAGATTTCTCCCTGGTTGCTGCACATATCAGTAGTCTGCTCTTTTTTTTTTTGTTGTTGCTGAGTCATATTCCATTTAGTGATTATAACATGGTTTATTTATGTATTCTTCTGTTGATGCTTGTTTGGGTCACATCTACTTTTTGGCTGTTAGGAATAAAGCTGCTATAAATATTTGTGTTTGAGATTTTTTTTGTGTGGAAATATGCATTAATTTTTTGGGTGTATACTTAGAAGTGAAATTGCTTCTTGGTTGAGGGTATTTGTTTTGTTTTATTAGATACTTCAACTTTTACACATGTTGTACCATTTTACATTTTTACTAGCGATATAAGAGTGTTTTATTTGCCCCACATTCTTGCCAATATTTGGTCCTGTCAGTCTTTTTAATTTTAGTTACCATGATGGGTATGTGGTGATAACTCATTGTGATTTTAATTTGCATTTTTCTTGTAAATAATGCTTGGAGCAACTTTCCATATGCTAATTGGCCATTTGAGGGATCTTCTGAAATGTCTGTTTCAATCTTTGTCCCATCAAAAGTTTTTAGTGTTTCAATAATTTAGTTGTAGGAGTTCTTTATATATTATAGATGAGTCTTTTTTTTTTTTTTTTTTTTTTGTTTTTT
>NW_016815818.1:453837-525764 GCF_001698545.2 Rhinopithecus bieti | reverse complement strand
AAAAAAAAAAAAAAAAAATCAATTGATCCTATAAGTGAGTCTGTTTGTGGGTCCTGTGCTCTGCTCTATTGATCTATTTGCCTGTCTTTACTTCTCTACTAAACTGTTTTAATTTCTGAAACTTTATATAATTCTTGGAGTCAAATAGTGTAAGTTCTCCAACTTTCTTCTTTTTCAAAGTTATTTTGGCTATTCTAGGTCCTTTGTATTTTCATATAATTTTTAGAATTATTTTGTCAATTTCTGTCAACATGTCTGCTGGTATTTTAACTGGTATTGAATTGAATCCACTGATTAATTTAGGTAGAAGTAACAACTTAACAATATTTAGTTTTTCAATCCATGAATATGATATATCTTTCCACATATGTAGATTTTCTAAATATATTCAGTTATATGTTATAGTTTTCAATATAGAGGTATACAAAATTTTGTTAAAGAAATTCCTAAGTATATCAATTTTGTTGCTAGTGTCAGTGTTATTGGAAAATTTCATTTTGTAATTATCTTTTGCTAGTTTGTAGAAATGCAGTTAATTTTTATACATTAACCTTGTATTCCATGACTTGATTAAATTCACTTTTAAGTTCTAATAGCCTGCTTATAGGCTTACTTTGATTACTAGGTATATTCAAGTCATGTGTAAATTAAGATGGTTTTATATCTTCCATTTCCATCTTCAGTCCTCTTTATTGAAACAAATCAGAGAGAGCAAACTGACACTGGCAATCAATCTTACGAGGGAGGATTTAGTTTAAGAGTACTGAGCAGCTGGAAGGTCAGGTGCGGTGTTCAGCAAGGGACCTGGAGGGAGAGGCAGTCAATAATTATTTTTTATTATATGCTTAATATTATGACTGATACATGGTAGAGACCAAATTATGTTGTCCTCCTTCTTTTTTTTTTTTTTTTTTTTTTGAGACAGAGTCTCACTCTGTCACCCAGGCTGGAGTGCAGTGGTATGATCATGGCTCACTGCAGCCTCACCCTCCCTGGGCTCTGGTGGTTCTCCCATCTTAGCCTCCTGTGTAGCTGTTGCCAGGTTGGTCTCAAACTCCTGGGTTCATGTGATCTACCCACTTCGGCCTCTGAAAGTGCTAGGATTGCAGATGTGAGCCACTGTGCCCGACTGGTTCTTTTTGAGATTGTTGAAAAGCTCAACATTTTCCCCTATTAAGTGGGCTAGGACTTCCCATACAATGTTGAATAAAACTTATGAGAGTGGACATTTTAGACTTGTTATTGACCTCACAATAAAAACAATCAGTATTTCACTATTGAGTATGATGTAGGTTTTAGCTGTAGGTTTTCACAGACATCTTTTATCAGATTTAGGATACTCCTTCCTATTCCTCAATTGTGGAGCATTCTTACCATGAATAAGTATTGCCTTTTATCAAATAATCTTTCTGCATCTATTGAGATGATTACATAATTTTACTGTTTTATTCTATTAATGTGGTGGATAATGTTGATTGATTTTTTAAATATTAATTTAAGTTTGTTCCTCTTAAGTTATTTAAAATTTTTATTCATTTTAGGTCTATTGTTGGAATTTTAACTATACCTCTCTATGTTATTTTTATTGCATTATTTGTATTACTGTATTATGTTTTATTGTGTTATTGACATTTTATATATCTTATTTCTACACATATTTTAAATCTACCATAAATTGTTTTCTATTGCTTTAAATGGTCAAAGTAATTTAAATGTAAGGAAAATTTTAAAATAGGCTTCTATATTTACCCACATATTTCCTATTTTCAGTGTTTCACATTTCTTCCTGAATATCTAAGCTTTCCTCTGGAACCATTTGCCTCTCCCTTTCTCAACTTTTTTGCAGTGTCCGCTTATTGGTGACATATTCTTTCACCTTTTGTCTGAAAATTACTTGTTTTTTGAAGAATATTTTAGCCAGGATATTTTTGCCAATACTAGGTTGACAATTTTTTTTTCCTTTTAGTACTTTAAAGGCCATTTCATTGTCTTCTGACTTCTATTTCTTTTATTACAAGTTAGTTATTATTATTTTTGCTTATTTGAATGCAATACATCTTTTATCTATGGTTGCTTTTAAGCTGCTTTTTTTGGTTATTGGTTTTCAACAGTTTGACTATGTCTGATATGCCTAGGTGTGGTATATTATATATTCATCTTGTTTGTGGCTTCCTGAACTTTTGGGTCAATACATTCACAAATTTTATTAAAATTGGAAAAATTTCAGCTATTATCTCTTAAAAAATTATTTCTACCCAATTCTCAGTCGACCCACCTTTTGGAACTCTAATTATACATATGTTGGACTATTTAGCATTGCCCTAAAGGTTTTAGTTACCATGTTCTTTTTTAAAATTACTTTTTTCCTGTCCATATTTTAGTATGGATAATTCCTACTGATTTGTCTTTGCTTATACTAATCTTTCCTTTGACTGTGCCTGATCTGCTATTAAGCTAATCTGGTGAATTTTATCGCCAATATTTTAGTTTTGAAATTTTCGTTTGGTTATCTTGATTGTTTCTATTGCTTTGTTGGATATATTAGACAATTCTGTCCTTTTATCTAAATTTTAAAAAATAATTATATAAGTTATTTTAAAGTCCTTGTCTGTTAATTTCAACATCTAGATCAGATGTGGACCTGATTCTAATATATTTTTCGATCTTGACTTTGGGTCACATTTTCTTGCTTCTTTGTGTTTCTAGTAATTTTTGACTTTATGATATTGGACATTGTGGATATGTTTTAGAGACAGTGGATTATGTTGGCCTTTGCTACAGAGTGTTTAATTTTGTTCTGGGATATAGTTAATTTACTAGCAGATTCCTTTGATCTTGCTAAGACCTGGATTTAGCCTTTGTTATGATTCAGTTTTGCCCTTAGCACAAAGGCATAGTCTTTACTCTTAGTGTATGACTTTTCAGGGATGTCACTTAATGTCTGGTTTGCTGACCAAGGTCTCTCCATTTTCAGTAAGTTAGAAAAGTTAGAATTCTAATTTTTATCAGGCGCTGTGGATCCTCTGTGATCTCTGTTCAGTTCTTAGCCCCCCAGCAACTGTTGTCTCCTAAGCTGGTAGAATCTTGCCCTACACATATAAAATTTAGGATTCAGCCAAGAACTTAAGGGAGTCCTTTGTTTAGGTACCCGAGGATCCTTTTTTTTTTTTTTTTGGCTTCTTGTTCTCCATTCCTTGCCCCACAAATTCTAGCTGTCTTAGCCTCCTTACACTTTCTCATTCCACTAGTAGAAGCTGCTGCCATTTGTTGGGGCACCACTTTACTATGCATGGTTTAGAAACAGGCCTTAGAGAAAGTTGGGGTGAATGTGTTAGTGACCTCGTTTTCTTGCCTTTTCTCAAGAATTTCATCCCTGTGTTGTCTACTTTCCAAGTATTGCAAATAGTTGCTTTATATACTTTTTCCAGTCTCTCTTTTTTTTTTTTTTGTGATCAGAGGGGTAAGTGCAATAATAGCAATACCATCACACCTGAAATAAAAAGTCTCATAACACATTTCCATTATTTGTGTTTTACATTCCAGGCAAAATGAAAGTCAGGTGAGTTCATGGGTGAGGAGAGATTGGAAATGTGGAGACTTAGAAGAGATCTGTGACCTTGGGGGAATGCCTTTACTTCTCTGAACTTTTTAGTGGTCTTAGTCTGTAAGATGAGGGCAAATAATAGTTCTGTGGATCTATCAGTTCCTGGCATTGGAAATGCTTGGGAAGATTTAAAAAACGTAGGCACCATGTCCATATCTATGGAGATTCTGATTCCAAAGGTATGACTGGAGCCCAGCATTTTCTTTTAATGAATATTCTAGGTAATTGTGATAACCAGCTAGGTTTGGGAAACACTGAATGAGATACTCTCTCAAGTCTTTTCAGGTCTACAATTTTCTGAGTTTGTGGGTTTGACGTTAAAGAAAATAAGTAAGTATCTTAGAGACAGAGACATAGGATAGACAATTTTAATCCAGGCAGAGGTTGGAGGTATGGAGTAAAAGAAAAAGACAAATGCAAACCAAAGAGAAAGAACAAATGTGGATGTATTCCTGCAGTGGGAACTGGGTCTACTAGGACTCAGTTTGAGGGCATTGAACAGATGGAAAGTCAGTTGGGAGCAGTGCTCAAAGAAAAGTGGGTGGAAGGCAGGGACAGCCAAAGGGAATTTTGACTAGTTATTAATTTAGAAAAAGGCTGGTCTTGGCAGAAGTTGAGAGCAGTTACCTGATAGGGATTCTTGTTACCATTAAACATACACTCCATGAGAGGACAGGGGAGGGGAATGAGAGAAGTCTTTTCTTGTCTGAGCTGGGAGTAGAGCAGCGCAATTAATTCCTGAGATGAGTGGAATATGAATAAATTATTGAATATCCTATTCTAAATTACAATAGCCCTTTGTGTTAACCTTTCCAGGCTCTACCTGCTTCCTTTTAAAAATTAAATTCCTTGAATATTTACTTGTTATTTGTCGAGAGACTGTCAGATCCAAGAAGGCAAGGGCTCTGCTTTATGGATTTCAGTAGCTGTCCTTGGCAGGTAGTTTAGTCTAGCAGCCACATAAGGGGCGTGGAGTCAGACAGACCTAAGCATACCTGTGGACTCTGACACATCTTGTCTCTGTGAGCAACTTACCTGTAAGATAGGTATTGTGAGAAATTAATAAAGATATGTTTGTATATGCGTACTTTGGATCTCGGCAGCCAGAATAAGGGTACTATGTCAGGTACTAAATTATTGGGTATTCAAGAAATGGTAATGATAATCATTTTTTTCACAATGATTTTCTCTTAATAGTACTGGATACATGTTAGTAGAAAGCCAAATCAGGCAATTCCAAGAGATAAACAAACATTTCTTCTTCCCTAGGGAAAGTAATCGCTAAGGAAGTAGTCTTGAGGGAGTCTCTATCTTAATAGTCAGATCACTGAAGTCTGTAATCCAGAATAAAACTCTTTAGTCTTTTGTTATTCACTGGTCAGGAAAAAGCTTTGTGTCCTTCCTGGAAGCTGGAGAGGCCTTTGGGCAAATAAACAATTGGAAGTCACATCCTTCAGTGCAGGGGTGTTATGAGATACATTAGAGGTTCTGATCCTTTGACCTGTACTGAGAAGAAAGGCCTTGAATTTTCAAATCTGTCATCTTCTCTTCACTAGGGTCATCTTCCTCCCCAGAATGTGGAAAAGAGGCAGTAGAGTATAGCGTTTACAGCTCTAAAGGGAAGGAAGGTGAGTGCCTGCCCTGATGCTGGTCACTTATGTAACATGGTGATTTCAAGTGCAAACCATTTGAGCCGTACTGCCGAAATTCACCTTCTGGCTGCAACTCGGTGGTTTGGGGACTTTTGTCTAGTTGTGTCACCTTACTTGTTTCATCTGTAAAATGAAGATAATAATATTGCTACATGGCTCTTCAAACAGAACCTCTTATAGTAACCACTCAATAAGTGTCAGCTTTAAAGAATTATTAAATGTACAGCCACTTGAGCTAAGAGATCTTGGAAAAGCATGAGCTCACCTACTTAATCTGACAGCGTGGACCCAGAGGTGGAAGCTCTGAGCAGAGCCACTGTGACTTCTGCATCTCAGGATTCCCTTCAGGGAAGAGGTCCAGGTTTTACCAAGTGAAGCAGAGACAGGAGAGGGAAAGTATAGAAATGGGACTGACTTAAGGATCTAAAAGACATTTAGCTTATTTTTGGTACCCCTTTCTTCAGCAGAACCAGCTCTCATTCTGCAGTTACAGTTTAGTCTCATATTACACTTTGGGAGTTATAATCACTTGGACTGTGAAGACAGACCCCTAGTGAGTGGTAAAAACCTTCCTACCAAAGTTCAAATCTCTCTACTTGGATTCCTTTTCCAAGAATGGGAGATAGAGGCTAAGAATGTGGTGGCGATGTTTCTTTCTAAGTGGTCCTCTTCTCTTGTTCCCTTAGACTTTCCTGCCTGACCAAAAGAATGGCAGCCAAAAATTCTTCTGTGACAGAGTTTATCCTCGAAGGCTTAACTGACCAGCTGGGACTTCGGATCCCCCTCTTCTTCCTGTTTCTGGGTTTCTACATGGTCACCGTGGTGGGAAACCTGGGCTTGATAACCCTGTTTGGGCTGAACTCTCACCTGCACACTCCCATGTACTTCTTCCTCTTTAACCTCTCTTTAATAGATTTTTGTTTCTCCACTACCATCACTCCCAAAATGCTGATAAATTTTGTCTCAAGGAAGAACATCATTTCCTTCACAGGGTGTATGACTCAGCTCTTTTTCTTCTGCTTCTTTGTCGTCTCTGAGTCCTTCATCCTGTCAGCGATGGCGTATGACCGCTACGTGGCCATCTGTAACCCACTGTTGTACACGGTCACCATGTCTCCCCAGGTGTGTTTACTCCTTTTGTTGGGTGCGTATGGGATGGGGTTTGCTGGGGCCATGGCCCACACAGGAAGCATAATGAACCTGACCTTCTGTGCTGACAACCTTGTCAATCATTTCATGTGTGACATCCTTCCTCTCCTTCAGCTCTCCTGCAACAGCTCTTACATGAATGAGCTGGTGCTCTTTATTCTTGTGGCTGTTGACATTGGATTGCCCATTGTCAGTGTCTTTATTTCTTATGCCCTCATCCTCTCCAGCATTCATCACATCAGTTCTACAGAAGGCAGGTCCAAAGCTTTTAGTACTTGCAGTTCCCACATAATTGTAGTTTTGCTTTTCTTTGGTTCTGGTGCTTTCATGTATCTGAAACCCCCTTCCATCCTGCCCCTTGAGGAAGGAAAAGTGTCCTCCCTGTTCTATACCATCATAGTCCCCATGTTAAACCCATTAATCTATAGCTTGAGGAACAAGGATGTCAAAGTTGCCTTGAGGAGAACTTTGGGCAGAAAAATCTTTTCTTAAGAAAGGAGTAGTATTGGAGGAAGGAAATACAATGCTTTGCTTATTAGCGTGTGTTTTCAATGAGATTCAAGTTCCATTTTTTTTCCTGTCTTGTACAGAAAGAGACTTTTAAATCTTTACATTTGGATGAGTGTTAAATGCAGACATATTATCCCTGTCTCTGCTCCACTGCTCCACCTCAGTTATTCCAAGATTTCTTCATTTTATGCAAATTTTTCTATAATCATAGGTCATTTAATTGTGAATTGGCCTTACACATTATTTAATCTAGCCTTCTCAATTAACACATGTTGGAGACTCAGAAATATATATGTTGCTCAAGGACACACAACTACTTGGTGCCACAACTGGGACTGGTATCCAGGTCCTTGAATTCCAAGCTGCTTTTTTTTTTTTTTATGTCATTTTTTTCATGCTTCATTGATGCCCTTGCAGATTTCCTTTTAAAAGTATGAAAACTTAACACATTAAAACCTAATTCTATTCATAGTAATTTAATGTGACCTGTCAATAAATAATTTTTAAATATTTCATTTTTTTTCAAGAGGATAGATGGAACATTTTCTTGAGTTGGTCTTGGCCAAATGAGAAGAGAATTGTGTTAAGTTTGTAGTATGTGAGTGACCTTGAGTTAAGATTGAGGTTGTGTGGAACCCTAGGAACCCAGTCTAGGGAATTAGGACTTCTGTAGGATTAAGGGTTATAAAGATGCTGAGAAGAAAATCATACATTCATTTGAAGACTTAAAGAATCAGAAGGTAGAGCTTTTTCAAGGGTTAGTTTGGGTGTTTGAGCTGTGATGGAGAAATCTGTGGCTTAGGATAATCAACCAAGGGTCTGCAAGTTTTAGAGGTGCAGTAAATAATGTTGAGAATCTAGTTAGCTATTAAAACACCACTAAGTAGCTGATTATTAGAAGAGACAATTTCCATTGAATTTTAAGGTACTACAGACAGCACTCATATAAGCATATGTGGTAAAAGATAATCCAAGACTGGGTTGTAAACCCACAACATATAATGACAGCTATATAACACATCAGATCAATACACTTTGATCTAAATAATTTATTAGTAGCAAAGGAAGTTTCCTTTGGATTAGGATTAATATGTTAAGTGCTGGGGAGACACTTTGATTTCTAAGCTTTTCCTTGGGAATATTCTCTTCTTTGGGAAAAAGGGACGTTTAGATGAGGGTGTAGTTTTGTTCTTTGGTATGACATGAAGGGCTTGAAGTCATAAGACTGAGTGTGTGTGTGTGTGTGTGTGTGTGTGTGTGTGTGTGTGGTGGGAAAGATTTTTCTTTAGTCAGCATGGAATAGGAAAGAGAAGTGAGTTCAGGAGACTTGTGGGTGGGCGTCTGGTGGGTGAGGTGAATAGGCTATTTGAGGTAGGGAGCAGATGAAAACAGCGATTCGTGAGGCACATGATGGAGTTGGTTTTGTATCCTGGCTCAGTTGCTTAGTAATTGTGTGACTTTGGGCAAATTGCTTAAGGTCTCTAAATATTAATTTTTTTATTTTTGAAAGTGAGATAATGTTTCTGACTTCGTGGGGTCTTTGAAGAATTAAATGCAAGGCACTTACTATATTTTAGTTATCACCCTGCAATAATTCTTTTATGTAATTATCAGCACTTCCTTGAGTTTTTCCATGAGCTGAGACAAGTCACTTCATCTTTCTGGAACTCTGTTTAGTCTTGAAAAAAATGAACTCTAAATATCATTAAAAAAGTCACATATTTTGACTAAGTAATATTTGCATATAGTACAGCATTAAACAATATAAATGAGGGTTATACGGAGAAAATATGTCTTCCTCTTATCTTGTCATTCCATTCCTAAAATCTCCTTCCTAAAAACAACAGTTGTTACTGATTTCTTGTGAGTCTTCTCATATTCAAGCATATCTAGCTATCTATGTATCTTTCTATCTATGCATGTATCTATGTATGTATGTACATATCTATCTATCTAATTTATCTAATCTATCTATCTGCCTATCTATTCATCCACCTATCTTGTTTTAAAGTTGCATAAAAAGGCATTTTCCAATGGAAACAACTTAGAAGAGGATGGCATAAGAGAACAATGCAGGGGTAAAAAGAAGAGGAGCCAATCACAGAAGAGATCTGGGAAGGGATGCGGCTGAGGAAGGAGAGAAAGAACAGAGGCACCCTTGACCCTGGATGCATCACTGTGGGCCTCAACCCTGCAGCCACAGGGTAACATTTTGGTTCCCTGATCTTCTGTCCTCACCTTGTGGTTGCACCACCCCCATCACTATTTGGTTGATGTTGCGATGAGGTCAGAGCCTCTGATAGTTAAGAATATCTGGATGGCAAGTATTTTTAATCCATCACAAATTTCTCTACGTGCTTATCTATTTTAACTAACGAGGCACATGGTTTTTCTTTTTCTGATTCTTGGAGCAACTCATATATTATTGTTGAAAATTGGGAATGTGAAATATGTATGAAGAAAATGGTTACCTATCTCAATGTGGTAGTTTGCGTTACTGGTCAAAATTCATCATTCATCTAGTAGTATTATAGCTCCATTCCCTTGCCATGGTCTCATAGAGGTAGGGTATATTTCCTTGCCCATGACTGTTGGCTTGGCCAGGTGACCTATTTTGGCTAATAGGATATTAGTAGATGTGATGTTGGCAGGAGCTTGGAATATCTTTGCATGGCATTTGCCCTCTTTTGCTTCTGCCATTGCCTTGAGAAGAGTCCTTCCTGGGTAACTGCTGCCTCTCCCAACTAATTCTCAATATGAACACACGAGGAGCAGTGTTCACTGTGCAGAGCAAGCAGTGCGGCCCGGCTGAGCCCAGACAAGATGAACCACCACAATCAATTTGTAGACATGTGAGAAACAAATGTTCCTTGTTGTATGCCAATGAGATTGTGTTTGGTTGTTATATAACAATAGCTAACTGGTCTACTCCACCATTCACAGAACAGGAAAGGAGAATATCATCTGGAATACGAAAGTCTCTTCCAGTAGGCTCATCTTCTATGTGCTGTGTTACAAAATGTTGTTTAACTCATCATTATAATGTGATCTTTAATCCTTATCAATAATTTTTTTGAATTGTAATTTTCCATGGACTTAATCATGTAGCTATGTCATATTTTATTTCAGCTTTTTCCTGTTGCTAAACATTAACATTGTGTCAGTCTCCCCAATATTTAAACAGTGTAAATAATACCATAACTATAACTTTTGTGTTAAAATTTTTTAAAAAATTAAGCAATATCCTACTGAAAGAATGTGTTAAAATTTTTATCTAGAGCCAGGTACGGTGGCTAATGCCTGTAATCCCAGCACTTTGGGAGGCTGAGGCGGGCAGATCACGAAGTCAGGAGATCGAGACCATCCTGGCTAACACGGTGAAACCTGTCTCTACTAAAACTACAAAAAATTAGCTGGGTATGGTGGTGGGTACCTGTAGTCCCAGCTACTCGGGAGGTTGAGGCAAGAGAATGGTGTGAACCCAGGAGGTGGAGCTTGCAGTGAGCCAAGATCACACCACTGCACTCTAGCCTGGGTGACAGAGCGAAACTCCATCTAAAACAATAACAGCAACAAGAAAAATTATCCAGATTTCTGATTATTTTCTCGGGAGAGATTCCTGTTGTGTTTTTCTTATTTTTCTGTTCAAAATATTTTTCAGTTTTCCTTGTGATTTCCTCTTCCTTGATCCATGTGTTGTTTAGTCATTCTTTTCTCAGATATATTTTTGCTAAGTTGACAGGTGAGTTAGAGCTTCAACCCTCTCTCTACTCTGTGTTTTGGTTACCCTAACTGGGTGACCACTGCCACACCTCCATGTACCTTTATATCTTTAGCTTTTCCTTCATAGGTTTCTTCTATTCCTCTGTCATTTCTCCCCAAATGACGATAAGCTTTGTGACAGAAAAGAACATAATCACCTTGTGGCATCAAACCCTCAGCCTTTTTCTTTGGCTTCTTTGTCGTTAGTGATTACTCCACATTTATCCCACTGGCCTTAGATCACTATGAGGCCATGAGCCTGCAGGTCTATTTCATAAGTTTCATTTCTGTAGATGGTTCATAAGTTATAGAATTTGCTGATGCTGTGGTCCCTCAGGGGACAGGGTACCAAATCCTCTTTTGTGATCACAATTGCATGAGCCTTAACTTGTAAACATAGGGCTGCTCCAGGATGCCTGAATCAGTACCTATGACAGAAGCAGGTGGATGTATATTCATGAGAACCAGCATTGTACTATGCTGTGTTATCATTTTTCATATTTTATTTTCATTCTTTTCATCATTTTTCATTAACCCAGTGGTCCAAATCTTCAGCCAGATTCCATAAATCTGGATTTATGGAATTTTGGATTAGGAGCATTCATTTATCTCAGATCTCCAGGAGCTATGGGTTAGTGTAAATTACACAGTCTCCTTCACCAAGATGGGGCCAGTGATGAACTGTCTGTTAGACATCTTGAGGAGCAAGACTATCTAACTTGCTGCAATGAAACCTTTGTCATTTTCTTCTTGATTTTGAGCAGTGATGGTTACTAGGACTCATTTTGAATGCTTCCCAAAGAGTATTTTTCCTCTTAATGGTTTCCTTGTAAGTGTAGGCCATATTTAACCTTTCTACCAATGGCTAGAATCATACACGGTCTTGGGATAGTCCAATTCTGTCACACTGGCAGTGGAATATCACATGCACCTCCACAGCTGGTGGCTGGGAGACACTATCTTTGTCTTGCTTTTGTGAACTCCGTATGGCCCTGGTTTCTTCATAACATTTGTTTTGGAAGCCAAGACCTATGCAGAGCATCTGATTAGCTGGGATGGGGTGGTGTGGTTGGGCTGTAGATTCCAGGAGTCTGGGAGCTAGTGTCTGGTCATACTAGTGGGGAGATTTCAACTAAGATTCACACAAGGGCAGATTCCCCAGTGAGAGCAGTGTTCTGATACTGAGAAGCCAAATATCTTTTGATCTTAGCCAAAAGGCAGAGAAGCAATGAGAAGCCAGATAGTGACTGCACTTCCTTATCCTTCAGGTATCTGAATTTCTCTTCTTCAGAGAGGCTGTACCTTACCTTAGAAAGTCAGTTCAGTTTCCCCAGTTAATGAGTCCATAGGACCCTCAACTTACCTTTGGAGCACTTAACCCACTTCTAATTAGTTATAAACAGTGACATCTAGGACCTCTTTCTAATAGATGTTTGGCTTGGGATTTTACATGTCATGTAGAGGTAATGTAAATTCCAGGTCTATGCACATGTGTGTGCTGGTGTGGCAAGGAATTCTTAGAGCAGAGGCTTTTCCTTTCTTTCTGTTTTCCTTTTCCATCCAGAGTCAAAGTTAAGACCAGCCTGTACCCTCACCGTCTCCCTAAAGGCACATTTCTTTTCTGTCTTTACGTACTTTACGTACTTTGAGTGTGGGTTTATGGGGCTAGTGGGGAGGTAAGGTGGCCTCTAATTCCACATCCATCCTGCCTGGGCTCCAGGCTTTATCTCTCACCCTTCATGGGACAAAATCCAGGCTGCAGGCCTCCTAAGACTGGCAGATACTTCCAAGGGAAACAATGGCTCCAGCCTTATCTATACCGTTAGATGCTGTGATCCTGTCTTTATTTTTTACTTCTAAAATCTCTCTTATTTTTAGACCAGCTAAGCCAATTAGTGGGTTAGTATGTTTGTTATTAACATTTTCGTTCAGCGTTTTTCTCTGTTTTAGAGGGAGGACATTTTTTTTTCTGAACATTCAAACTGCTAAGTGGTTAGAAATAACAATTCAGAAAATTAATAAATAGACTTGTTTTTTGTTTTAATAAACACAAAATAATCCCTTCTCTCTTATGCTTTCTTTGGGTATTTCTTTGTATTGGGTGAAACTCATGGGAGAAGAAATAATGGAGAAAAAAGTCACATTTCCTAAAATAAAGTCAGAAATCAATTAAAATTTAGAGCTGGAAGTTGGCTTACAGACTCCTGGACAGAGTTTGGGTCACTGGGCCCAGTCATCTTTCCTATGACAGTTTTACCCAGATTAAAGAAATATCTGTTTTACAGATTAATGAATGTTAGGTGGTAGTTGCTCTTTCACTTTGCTCAGTGAGGTGGCCTCTATTTGCTGTAATGTGGGAAGCTAGAGGGTGCCGTGTTTTGTCAGCCTGGCTCATCTTGGTTGCAGTGGCCAAGGCGAACCGACAGGAGCTGTCTGTGTAGGCAGCCTGCTTGGAGCGGATGTTGCAAGAGTAGATGCTGGGACACGAATGTGGCTTTAACCCCAAGCTAGCACAGAGGAGGAGGAGGAGGAGCTTGGAGAGCCACTATCTAGGAGTCCTTAGAGGCCACTTCTTTATCTATTTATCTACTCTTCCAGTTTTCTTCCCCTGCCTCCTGCCATGCTCTTGTTTTCTGGGTTGATACCTGCTGGGCCACAGTAGTACAGAGTGTGGCAGGGGACAGCACCTGCTGTTTGCCCCAGTTCAGCCAAATGTTCTGACTCAGGCTTCTGGTCTTACAGCTCTTGCCTCCCAAAGATTCCTCTTGACTCCCAGGCAAGTCAGCAATGGGCTGTTTTCGTTGCACCAGAGTGCCTTCCTAGGACAGCTGTCATTTGTAGAAGATTTTCTGCCTAGATTTCTGAAACAGAGGAGTGTGGGAGCATGATGCTACAGAGAGGAAAGGAGTCTTGAGTGAGAGCAACCCTTGTCTCCATCTTATGGCTGAAGGATGAGGCAGTGGGGAGACTGGGGAAATGCTCCTGGGAAGTGCCTTCAGCCTGCAGCACAGCCAGGGGAGAGAATCAGAAATCCTAATTCTCACATGGCCCACGTTCTTTTTAATAGGGGTTGTGGAGTTGCTGAGTTGGAACCCAAAAAGACAGATATGTGTGTTTGCTTATATTTGTGTGTCTTGAGTTTGTAGAGAGAAACACAGGGAAGTGGAGAAAGAAGGGAAAGGAAGTGACGGTTATTTACCACCTATCATGTGGCAGGCATTTTGTCACTTAGGTGATGCAATCAGTCTCCTGGGAGGTGAGGATACAGAGGTCTTGGAGAGGATACATAACTTGCTAAAGCACGACCTGATTCAGACCTTTAAAGGCCACCCACTGGAAATTCAAAATTAAAAAGTTTTAATTCAACTTACATATTTGCAGAAATTAAAGTAGCTTCTCTTTAGAGTTTTGCTGTGGTTGCTGTTTTCATTATACAATTTTAGAAATGCTTTTCAAAGTCAGTTGCTGTGCTGGTGTCCTAAGCATACAGTTGATCTTCCTGTTGGGTAACTCAACCCAGCCCAAGATTAAGAAATCTAGTCACTGAGCGATTCTTACTTGGAGCTGTCTTACTCCAAAACCTATGGAAAGAGTAGTAGAAGGTAGTGAGATTCTTTGCTGCTCTGAGACAATTCACCAGATAATTCCTGGTCAAATGTCAGGGACTTCAACAGGGGAAGGTTGCAGCTACAAACGACCATTTGGTGGTGGTGATGGGGGATATAGCTATAAACTTGACCATTTGGTTGTGTTGTGTGGTTGGGGGAGGTGAATCCAAGCCTCGTCCCTTGAGGCAGGGTCACTAGTGAGGCAACAGGGCATCTGACAGCAGGTCCTCTGTAGCTGTGTGAGTGAATGACATGGTCCTGCTGAGCTTGGGGTGCAGAGGTGGCTAGATGGGATCCTAGGACAGGGTGACAACATGGTAACTGCAGGAAGCTGGCTCTGAGCAGACAGTGTCTGCAGCTGCAGTCTTGTATTTATTTGTGCTGGGAGCAAGGATGATTCTCTAAATAAAATGCTAGGCCCTTGTCCAAGCATCCTGGTAATTAGAGAGAGGCATAACTTGAGTGGATGTTTTCTGGAGCAGGGTCAGACTTTATCCGGGGCTGCTGCAAGCTGCATCTCGGAACAGATAGACTTTCCATCGTCCTTTCATTAATGAAGTGTTTTCAATGGGGTGGTGTGAAGATTGAGGGCTTGAGAACATGTCCTCCAAGTAGCTGGTGTGGAATTTGGTTAGCATTTGTTTAAGTGCATTAAAGACCCTCATTTTGTGTTTTGGGATGAGAATGGAGCATTAAGACCTTGCCAGAGACTGCTGGCCTTGTGTTTTATTCTTTCTGCCATGATGGTTTTAGATCTGAGCTCTGACAGTTTTTTTTTATACCCTCTCTGCATTTAGTGATAAAATCCTCCGCCCCAAACTTTTTGAAGCTTTTTAAAGACCAGATTAGATCCTCCTGCAAAGCTGGGAGATGCATGGCAAGGCTGAGTAGTAGAATTTCACATGAATTTTGAAATGTATAGTTTAAAAGCCTGAATTTTGAAAGCTATAGTTTAAAAAAGCATGAATTTTGAAATCTATAGTTAAAAGATATGGGGTCGGGATGTCAATTTCTCACTTGTGCCTTTGGGCAAGTTGCTTAACCCGTGTTCTTATCTGTAAAATGGGATAATGTTATGAGATAATAAGAATGTAAAATTAATTGATATTGAGTGTTAATGTGCTTTATAAATTGTAGTGTGAAGGACAGATGTTACTTTTTATTTCAATTCTGGGCTTAGCTAGTTTGGAGGTAGGAGGAGAGGTAGAGAAACAGTGACATGTCAAATACTAGCAGTAAGAGAGTGCATCTGTGGACCTTCTTAGCCTTGCTGAGAGGGCCTCTTTTCCTGGGCTCTGCTCTGGCCATCCACGGACCACATCTTCCAAATTAGTCTGCAGAACCAAAGGGAAAGCATCTAGCTGGAGCCTGTGCTCCCATTTCTAAGACAGACACAAACTGAAAGTGACAAGGAAGCCTTTATTCGCTTACTGCTATAGTGTAAGCAAGAGGCAAAAAGAGAAAGAAGGTGGTGACCTCTCCCCCTCCAGAACAGCACAGCACTGGGAAGGGTCAGGTGGATCAGTCCAGATAGGGTGGGAGTGGGGAAAGGATTGGGGTCAGTGAGAGGGGGATGTTCTCTGTGTGGAAAAGTCTGAGTACTAAAGAAAGGTGTCTTCAAGTCTCTCCTGTGGCAGACACGCTAGAGCAGTGTTTCAGCAGAGGTCCCCCTTCCCTCACTCCCTCCAACGAGGGGGTCTCTGAATGGAAGCACCTAGGGTAGGAATGCAGACATATATAAGGTTGGGGGCCAGGGTGGGAGGGGCTTGGGAAGGGTGTGAGACCTTGATGGCAACTCTCTTAGAGACTGCAATGCGTTGGCTATGCACCAAGTCTGATAAGGGGAGGGCAGATTTTCCTCGCAAGGCCTGCCACACAAAGACATTGCTTGTGTGTCTTGGTAATTGATATAGTCAGGCCTGAAAGATCACACATAGATTCTAGTTTGGGGCTAGATTCCTCATCTTCCAGGGCCTGCGTAAGATTCTTTCCTGGCTCTAACCCTAACCATAACCCAACACGAACCCTCACCTAGCTGGCAGTAGGAAGTGGAGGAGGGGAGCTTTGGGCCATGAGCAGGCTCCTGGGAGCCAGGGCCGCTTTCCATGGCCACCTTCTGACATGGAACTTTGAAGATTCTCAGGACTCTAATTTGAATCTGGCTTTGCAGGGCTATAAAGGTAGCTTGTCAAAGCAAGAGGTAGAAACATATTTTATTTAATACTTTATTAGATTTATTTTAATTTTAAATTTTAATTGTAAAAACACAATGGAAAATATACCATTTTGACCATTTTATGTGTACAGTTCAGTAGCATTAAGTATATTCACATTGTTGTGTGACAGAGCTCCAGAAACTTTTCATATTGCAGCTCTGAGACTGTATACCCTTACACAACAACTCCCACTTTCCCACACACCCCCAGCCCCTGGTAACCATTCTACTTTCTGTTTCTACGAATTTGAACATTTTAAATATCTCATGTAAATGGAACCATACAGTATTTGTCTTTTTGTAACTGTCTTATTTCAGTTAGCATAATGTCCTCAAGTTTCATCCATGGTGTAGCATAGGACAGGATTTCTTTCTTCTTTAAAACTGAATAATATTCCCTTTGATGAATTTTCTTTATCTATTCATCTGTTGATGTACATTTGGTTGTTTCCATATCTTGGCTATTGTGAATAATGCTGCAATGAACATGGGAGTACAGACATCTCTTCAAGATCCTAACGTCAGCTGGGTGCAGTGGCTCATGCCAGCACTTTGGGAGGCCGAGGCAGGTGGATCACCTGAGGTCAGGAGTTTGAGACCAGCCTGGCCAACATGGTGAAACCCCATCTCTACTAAAAATACAATAATTAGCTGGACGTGGTGGTGCATGCCTATAATCCCAGCTACTCAGGAGGCTGAGACAGGAGAATCGCTTGGACCCAGGAGGTAGAGGTTGCAGTGAGCCAAGATCACACCATTGCACTCCAGCCTGGGCAATAAGAGTGAAGCTCAGTCTCAAAAAAAAAAAAAAAAAAAAAATCTTGATTTCAACATTTGTAGATATATCCCCAAAAGTGGGATTGCTGGATTATATGTAGTTCTATTTTTTAGTGTTTGAGGAATCTCCATACTGTTTTCCACAGTGGCTATCCCATTTTATATGCCTACCAACTGTGTACAAATTTCTCCACATCCTCACCAACAGTTGCTATTTTTTTTTTTTTAAATAATAATTATCCTAACAGGTAGACAGTGGTTTCTCATTATAGCTTTGACTTACATTTCTTTGATGATTAGTGATGTTGAATATCATTTCGTATACCTGCTGGCAATTTGTATGTCTTTGGAAAAATGTCTCTTCAAGTCCTTTGCCCATTTTTAATTGGATTATTTTGTATTTATTTTGCTATTGAGTTGTAGACGTTTCTTATACATTTTGAATATTAGCCTCTCATCTGATACATGGTTTGCAAATATATTCCATGTATTACTTTGTCATTCTGTTGATTGTTCCTTTTGTTGTGCAGAAACTTTTTAGTTTGATGTGGTCCCACTTGTCTATTTTTCCTTTTGTTGCCTATGCTTTTGGTGTTATATCCAAGAAATCATAGTCAAGACCAATGTTAAAAATCTTTTCCTCTCTGTTTTTCTCAAGGAGTTTTACAGTTTTAGGTCTTACGTTTGCCTTCCATCGCTTGGAGTTGACTTTTGTGTATGATGTAAAATAGAGGTCCAGTTTGGTTCTTTTGCATGATGATATGCAGTTTTCCTAACAAGATTTGTTGAAGAGATTATCCTTTCCTATTGTGTATTCTTGGCATACTTCTTGAAAATCAGTTGATTGTATATGCATGGATTTATTTCTGGGATCTTTATTCTATTCCATTGGTCTGTGTGTCTGTTTTTATACCAGTACCATACTATTTTGATTACTGTAGCTTTGTAATATATGTTGAAATCAAGACATGTAATGCCTCCAGTGTGATTCTGTTTTTCTTTTGGTTCCATATGAATTTCAGGATTTTTTTCCACGTCTACAAAAAAAAATCCCACTGGGATTTTGGTAGAGATTGCATTGAATTTGTAGATCACTTTGGGTAGTATGGACACTTTAACGCTATTAAAATTTCCAATCCAAAATATTGATAAAACTAAAATTTATCAATATTTTAGTTTTCAGTGTGCAAGTCTTTCACTTTCTCAGTTAAGTTTATTCCTAAGTATTTTATTATTTTTAATACTATTGTTAGTGGGATTGCTTTCTTAATTTCATTTTTACATAGGCCACTGTTAGTGTATAGAAATGCTAATGCTTTTGTTTGTTGATTTTGTATCCTGCAACTTTACTAAATTTGTTTATTAGCTCTAACAGTTGTTTTATGTGTGGAGTTTTTAGGGTTTTCTAAATATAAGATAGCATCATCTGCAAACTAAGATAATTTTATTACTTTCTGATTTGGATGACTTTTACTTCCTTTTGCTGCCTAATTGCTCAGGTTAGCACTTCCAATACCATGGTGAATAGAAATGGTGAGGGTGGGCATTCTTGCCTTGTACCAGACCTTAAGGAGAAACCTTTCCATTTTTCACCTTTATGATGTTTCCTGTGGGCTTGCCATATATGGTTTCATTATGTTGAGATACATTCCTTCTGTACTTAGTTTATTGGGTGTTTTTGTTATGAAAAAGCGTTGAATTTTGTTGAATGACTTTTTTGGATCCATTGAGATGATTATGTGATTTTTGTTTTTTTGAGATGGAGTGTCACCCAGGCTGGAGTACAGTGGTGCAATCTCAGCTCACTGTAACTTCAGTCTCCTGTGTTCAAATGATTCTCCTGCCGCAGCCTCCCAAGTAACTGGGATTATAGGCATGTGCCACCACACTCGGCTAATTTTTGTATTTTTAGTAGAGATGGGGTTTCACCATGTAGCCCTGGCTGGTCTTGAACTTCTGACCTCAAGTGGTCTTCCTGCCTCGGCCTCCCAAAGTGCTGGGATTACAAGCATGAGCCACCACACCCAGCTGATTATGCGATTTTTAAAAATCCTTCATTCTTTTAATATGATGTGTTATATTCATTGATTTGTTTACACTGAACCATTCTTGCATCCCTTGGATAAATCTCACTTGATTATGGTATATGATCCTTTAAATGCACTGTTGAATTTAGTTTGCTAGTGTTTTGTTGAGGATGTTTTCATCGATTTTCATCAGAGATTGGTCTATACTTTTTTATTTTTCCTTATAGTGTCTTTGGCTTCGGTATCAGGGTAATAGCAGCTTCATAAAATGGGTTTGGAACTAGAAAAAAGCATATAATGCAAGAACAACATGATTTGAGAGGGAAAGGGGCATTTTCCCTGATGCCCCTCGTTGCATAGGAGATGATGTTTTTCTCTGACACAAAGTTCACCAGCATTTTAGGGGTAATGACAGAGGAGTAGCAGAGATCCATGAGTGACAGATTGCTGAAACAGTAGTAGTGGGGGTGTAAAGCTGAGAGTTCAGCCAAATCAGGAGATCATGCCCAGGTTCCCCACCATGGTGACCAAACAGATCCTGAGGAAGAGGATAAAGAGAGGAAGTTGGAAGTCTGGTTGCTTTGTTAATACCCTGAGAATGAACTCTGTCACTGTACAGTGATTTTTTTTTTCTTTTATTTTCTTCGAGACAGAGTCTCACTCTGTCACCCAGGCTTGAGTGCAGAGACGCGATCCTGGCTCACTGCAATCTCCGCCTCATGGGTTCAAGCAATTCTCCCATCTCAGTCTCCCAATTAGCTAGGATTACAGGCATGTGTCACCATGCCCGGCTAATTTTTGTATTTTTAGTAGAGATGGGGTTTCGCCATATTGGCCGGACTGGTCTCAAACTCCTGGCCTCAAGTGATCCACCTGCCTCAGCCTCCCAAAGTGTAGAGTGATTTTCTGTAGTCAAGAAACTCACTCCTCCCCTGGGTGGGAGGTCTGCAGGGATGGGAGAGAAGAGACTAAGGAAGGGTATGTATGAGCCTTTCTAGTTAGGCTAGATATAAGCATCTGCCCCTGAGTGTGTTATCTTGAATTCTTTCCTTACTGTTTATCTCCTCACTCCTTCTAATGTTTTCTAGGATTCAGGCAATTTTGGAGTGTTTTGGAGATCATGAAGGTGGGAAAAAACTCCATCTGGAGTTTTACTAACCTTATCTTCCTTAATTACCTTAGAGGCCACTACTAGTATATCTTATTTCTTGGAATTAAAGACGTATTTTGTCCTGGAGATGGTATTTCCCTTGTCATCTATGTAGTTCCAAAATATTACCAACAAAATGAAAACATGAGCTCATTTCATCTCAAATCCTAGTAGCATGGGACAATGATCACAAGTTAAGTCTTATTTCCAAAAAATAGAGTTATAGTATCAATTCTCAAGACCGTTTTAAAAATAAAAATCAATAATATACATGGAAATGCTTTCCAGATATTCAGTTGCTGTACAAGTATGAGTTTTCATTCGGCATCTGGAATTTGTTCAAATTTTTCATTGAACCTGAGGTCCTAGGGTAGTTATCCTTAATTCTAGCTATACATTATGATCACCTAGGGAACCTTAAAAATAATTACATCAGGTTCCAATCTATAGGAATTCTGTCTTAATTATTTGTGGCATTTTCTGGGCATTGAGCTCTGTGTCTCTGGGTAGGCAGAGAAGTTCAGCCATAGAAGAAAGTAAAGATTATGTTATTTGACAGTTTTGTGTATATTGAACTAGAATAAATTTGTACCTTGAAGAATTGGGTAAATTAGGCCTGGAATACAGTTTCTCTTGAGTAAAATAAAGCACTGAGGAAAGATCTGAGATTGTTTGATGTCTACTGTGCTCGGAGGATTCAGAAAAAGTTAAGATTGAATCAGGATTAGGAGTAGGTAGAACTACAAAAAAGCATATAATGCAGCTCACTAACCAAGAACAAAATGATATGAGAGGAAAGTGAGCATTTTCCCTGATGCCTCTCTCTGCATATTCTTAAATCCTGGGATTCTTAGTGATCAGAATCCTTAGCCACTTTCTCTCTTCACAGCAAATGTGTTCTATAGAATAATATCAAGATCTCTTATGCTTTACCATTTCTCTGTTTCTATTCTATTGATTTCAAAATGCTATTTATAGTTAGCCTATTTTTAGAGCAAACATCATCAATGCAGAGAAGACATTCAGTTGATGGTAATCATGTGTAGATGCCGGGGTCTTGGTACATCTAAGTAAAAATGGCAGTTCACAGTTCATCTCAAGAAACAACCGCTGTCACTGGAGCATCTTCTTATGATAACTTTTTTTTCATTTCTCCTTTCTATCTAATGAGTAAAAACATAAGAAAACATAATTTATTAAAGCAGATGGTATTTTTTCTCATAAGTTATTCGCTAGAGGTAGTTTGGTAGATTGTGTTGAATAATTTATACAGTGGTGAATGTAAGTTCCTTGAAGGTCAATTGCCTGACATTGGCTAAAGATTCCTACATTATAAACAAGAAGGGTCATTAGATGAAATTACATTAAGCTATTTTGATCCTTAGATTTTATGATTTACCTTATGGATGAGAAAAAAAATTCCATGTAAGTGAAAATAATATTTTTTGAATTTGAATAATTTTTCAACATAGCGATTCAGCACAGTTAAAATTTAGTGAGTGAATTTCCACTGCCATTCATGAAAGATAAACTCCTATTGAAATTGTCTTTGAGCCATAAACAACTAGACAATCAGGCAAAATAAACGAAACAAAACTTTTCTGATGTTTGACAACAGACAATATCAAATTGATTTCTGAAAGGAGGGAAAGAAAAAAACAAAACAAAACAAAACAAACAAACAAAAAAAAACCATGAGCCCTGTGATTGTCTTGGCTTTCTTGCCTATAGGTATTTTTCATGTCACAATCTAGAGTGGTCAAAAGAAAGAGATCAGCAATTTCTAAGTTGAAAAATTAGAAGTCAGTATTTGGAAAGATGTATGTGGCTAGATGATGCAGGGCAGAATACCCAAGAGTAGGGGAGCTATACATAGAAAATCAGAGATCTGCAGAGGAACGTCTATTTCTTGATCTGCATATGTGTGGGATAAAACTTGATCTGCATATGTGTGGGATAAAACTTCAGAGTGAAGGACTACATGAAACGAGTGGTCAAAAAACTTCAGAAACTTATAAAAAGCTTGAAATAGTTTGATTTCTTTCAAGCCACTGTGTAGACATCTCATAATACATACAGCATTAGGTAGAGAGTTTAAAAGAGTGAAACAGCTTTGAATCTTCCTAACAAAGCTTTAAAATAAGACTTGGGATAGTCAAACTTACATGTAAATAACTTAACTATGTGCCAGAAAAGTATCTGATCATCTTCAAAAGAATACAACAAAATCTTCCACTCGATAATGTAAAAAAAATCACAATTTCTGGCATCCAATAAAATGTAACCAGTAAAGGAAGCAGGAAAATATAAGCATAACCAGAAGAAAGAGCAATCAATAGAAATAGACCCAGAAATGACAGCAATGATGAAATTAATAGGCAAAGACCTTAAAAAAGTTGTTATATGTATTAAAAACACACTTAAGAATGAAAAGGAGAACATTAACACAATGCAGGGAAAAATGAAAAGTATAATGAAGACCTAAGTTGAAGTACTAGAGATGAAAATACAATATCTGGGTTGGATGTGGTGGCTCATGCCTATAATCCCAGCACTTTGGGAGGCCAAGAAGGACGGATCACTTGAGGTCAGGAGTTTGAGACCAGCCTGGCCAACAGGGAGAAACCCCATCTCTACTAAAATACAAAATTAACGAGGCGTGGTGGCACATGCCTGTAATCCC
The DNA here is from genome assembly GCF_001698545.2 of Rhinopithecus bieti. Classification (NCBI taxonomy): domain Eukaryota; kingdom Metazoa; phylum Chordata; class Mammalia; order Primates; family Cercopithecidae; genus Rhinopithecus; species Rhinopithecus bieti. The sequence goes on along the minus strand of NW_016815818.1, from coordinate 502,627 downwards.
AGCTACTTGGGGGGCTGGGGCAGGAGAATCGCTTGAACCTGGGAGGTGGAGGTTGCAGTGAGCTGAGATCATGCCATTGTACTCCATCTTGGGCAACAAGAGCAAAACTGTGTCTCAAAAAAAATATCTGAAATAAAGCATACACTGAATAAGGTTAATAGATTAGACACTGCAGGAAAGAAAGATCTACAAACTTGAAAGTATAACAATAGAAATAATCCAAAATAAGGAACGTTTTGGATAGTAAAAGGACTAAAAAAGTGTAGAAACTCATTAACTTTGGAACCATACCAAATGATATAACATAGTTTAATTGGACAATCCACAGAATGGGAAAAAATATTTGCAAACTACCCATCTGACAAGGTATTAATAATCAGAATATGTAAGGAGATCAAACAACTGTATAAGAAAAAAATCTAATAATCTAAATAAAAATGGGCAAAAGATTTGAATAGACATTTCTTAAAAGAAGACATACAACTGGAATACAGGTATATAAAAAGGTGCTCAAAATCATTAATCATCAGAGAAAGGCAAATCCAAATTACAATCAGATATCATCTCACCCCAGTTAAAATGGCTTATATGCAAATTACAGGCAATAACAAATTCTGGTGAGGATGTGGAGAAAGGGAACCCTTGCACAATGTTGGTGGGAATGAAAATTAGTACAACCACTATGGAGATTCCTCAAAAAATTAGAAATAAAGCTATCATATGATCCATCAATCAATGAAAAGAAAGGAAATCAGTATATCAAAAAGATATCTGCAATCCCATGCTTGTTGCAGCACTGTTCACAGTAGCCAAGATTTGGAAGCAATCTAATTGTTCATCAACAGATGAATGGATAAAGAAAATGTGGTATGTATACACAATGGAGTACTATTTACTGATAAAAAAGAATGAGATCCTGTCATTTGCAACAACATGGATGGAACTGGAGGTCATCATGTTAAATGAAATAAGCCAAGCACAGAAAGACAAACATCAATCACATGGTCTCACTTATTTGTGGGATCTAAAAATCAAAACAGTTGAATTCATGGACATAGAGAGTAGAAGGATGGTTACCAGAGTCTGGGAAGGTAATAGGGAGAAAAGGAGGAGATGGAGATGGTTAATGGATACAAAAAAAATTAGGAAGGATGAATAAGACCTACTATTTGATAGCACAACAGGGTGAATATAGTCAGTGATAATTTAACTGTACATTTTAAAATAACTCAAAGAATGCAGTTGGATTGTTTGTAACTCAAAAGATAAATGCTTGAGGGAATAGATACCCCATTCTTCACAACATGCTTATTTCACATTGCATGTCTATATGAAGCCATCTCATGTACTCCATAAATATATATACCTACTATTTACCTATCAAAATTGAAAATAAATAAATTTAAAAAAGGAAAACAAACAAAAATAATCCAAGTTCTAAAGGAATACATAGAAGAACAAAAAAGCTTTTACAACCTTGGGCTAGGCAAAGAATTTTAGACAGAACAAAAGACATCACTAACCACAGTATAAATGGGACTTCATAAAAATTTAAAACTGTTTCTTGCAAATACTACTAAGAAAATGAAAAACAGGCCACTGACTGAGAGAAAGTATTTTCAAAATGTATTTGACAAATGACTTCTATCTAGATGCAATAATAAGAAAACATAATAGCCATGTAAGAAATATATAAATAGCCAAATTGGTCTACAAGAACATGAAAATAGGATTAATATCACTAATAGTGAGAGAAATGTAAAGAAAATTGTGACACCATTTCATACCCAATAGAATGGCTAAGTTAAAAATACTGACAACACCAAGTGTTGGTGAGAACCTGAAACTCAGTTATTGCTTATAGGAGTGTAAAATGGCACAACCACTTTGGAAAACATTTTGGCAGATTTTTACATAATTAAAAGAACACATTCTAGCTCACCTAGCAATTCCGCTGCTAAGATATTTATCCAAGTGACATGGAAGCATATGTCCACCAAATGACTTACATATGGATATTTGAGAAGCTTTCATTTACATTAGTCCCAAATTGGAAAAGATCCAAATTTCTCTCAATGTGCAAAGGAGTAAACAAATTGTGGTCTATTAATATGAATGACTATTATTCAACAATAAATACATTCATGTTGTTGGGTATTGATACACCCGACAACATGAAGGCATCAAAAATATTTATGCTGAGTGAAAGGAACTTGACAGAAAAGTGTGCATACTGAATGATAACATTTTTACAAAATATGATAACAGGCAAAAACAATGCATAGTGACTGAAATCAGGCAATAGTTGGCTCAGACCAAGCTTGAAGGTCATTTATTATACCAGGGAAATTTTTATGGCAATGAAAACGCCATATATCTTGACTGAGTGCTGGTTGCATGAATATATACATTTGTCAAAAATTACTGAATTGTATACATCAATTGAGTTCACTTTATTTTACTTCAGTTATACCTCAATAAAGTATTTATTTTATTTATTTTTATTAATTACTTTTAAAACTTATAGTCGACATATAATAATTGTATATATTTATGGGGTACAGTGTGATGTTTCAATGCATGTATACATTTCATAATGACCAAATCAGGCTAATCATCATATTAATCACATTAAACATTTATCATTTCTCTGTGGTGATAACATCCCAAATCTTTTCTTCTAGCTATTTTGAAATATACATTACATTGTTGTTTGCTATAGTCACCTTACATTTTTAGCTTCCACATTGGAGTGAGAACATGCAGTATTTGTCTTTCTGTGCCTGGCTTATTTCACTTAACATAATGTCCTCCAGTTTCTTCCATGTTGCTGCAAAAGATAAGATTTCATTCTGCTTTATGGCTGAAAGGTATTCCATTCTGTATATAGACCATATTTTCTTTATCCATTTTTTATAAGATGGGCATTTAGTTTGATTCCATATCTTGACTATTGTGAATAGTGCTACAATAAACGTGGAAGTGCAGACATGTCTTCAATATCCTGACTTCATTTCCTTTGGATATTTGCCCAGTAATGGGATTGCTAGATCATAAGGTAGTTCTATTTTAAAATTTTTGAGGAATCTCCAAACTGTTTTCCATAATGGCTGTACAATAAAGTAGATTTAAATATTACTATAATGTGTGTAAATGGGTAAGTTCAAGAAATATAAAAATAAATTCCTAAAGCCTAACATATAATCAAAGAAGTATGAATTAAAACAATGTGATGGCATTTTTAGCATGTATTGGATGTATTAGGAAATTGTTAGAAAAGACATGGAGAAAAAGATATACTCAGACACTGCTGGTAGGAGTGTTATTGCAAAAGCCTTTCTTGAGAACATTTCCGCAATCTTCTTAAAGAGCATATTTTTAGACTTAGCAATTTGACTTCTAGGAATTTATCCTCAAAAAATAAATGGTTAGGTTTCCAAAAATGCATATTCATCGCTACTGTGTTTATCATAGTGAAAACTGGACATAATAAAATGTCAAACAAAGAATTGACATATGAAATGATATACTCCCATTGAAGGGATATCATAAAGCTATTAAAAATAATGTTTAAGTTTATTTATTGACATAAGGAGATGCTGATCATATATAGTTTAAAAAATATTTCAAGATACTATGTACAATATAATCTAACATCAAACATAATGCACCTAAATCTTAACAGTGGTTATTTGTGGGTGGTGGAAATATGAATAGTTTTTATTTCCTGCTCTATTGTAAAATACTATGTATAAAATACTACAAAATACTTTGTATTTTATAATTTTTCTAATGCATATGTATAGTACTTGTAAGAAATAAGTTGTTAAAAGGGATAACGAAGTTTTGCAAATTGCTCATTGTTGAACTGGGTTTTGGTAAATTGTCCTGTTGGTAAGTTAACATTTCAGTGAACTGATTTTCAGGGAACTGGCCTGACTCTTTTAAAAGTTAGAATCAAATTGACTTTAGTATTGATGTAGGTGATTCAGCAGCTGGGAAAATGGTGTTGGTTGTTAAGATGGGATTACTGAAGGAGAAGTTTTTGGAGGAAAGATTGTGATATCAATTTTTTAATGTGTTGAATTTTAGATGTCTGTTGAGTGTTCAGCTGTGGACAGACATACAGATCTGGAAGTCATCAGCAGAGGGTAATAGGAGACAGGAGAGTAGACAATATTTTGGAGTGCGTAAGTAGAAAGCCAAGAGAAGAAGACTGAGGCTAGAACCCTGAGGAATATCCAACTTTTGTCCTTGAAGGAGACTGAGAAGTAGCTAGAAGTTGGAGGAAGACCAGAAGGATGACGTGCCTTGAAAGAAGGAAGATGAGTGTTTTAAGGAGTTAGCTGTCCTCTGTGTGTCACGTAAAAAGAGACTGAAAAATGTTCATCGAATTTAACAACTGCTGGTTTCAAGAATGTTGTGATATATATAAGGCAGGTTTTTTTTTGTTGTTGTTGTTGTTGTTGTTTTCCTGGTGAGCACACTTTTATTTATTTTCAAGTTAGAGTCCTCAGAATAACCTTGGGATCCTCATAATTGTCAAAACATGAGATCACAACTCAAAAAATCAATTTAAAACTTCAAATTTGAATTGATTTTTTACCTAGTAAGGGAGGGGTCTTGTCCAGCAAAGCAAACCATTGACCTTACAGGGATTTTTGAAGAAGAGTTTGTTGTGTCAGTGAGAGAAGTGGGAGTGGAATTATCTCAGCTTTATTTTGGATGTTGTAGTTTTCATACCTAGGTCTTCCATTTGACTCTTTCTCATTTCTTCTCTCTGTTCACGTTTTCTTTTAACTTCCTGGGAACAGTTATAAGAGTCTTTTAATTTTTTTTTTTTTTTGAGATAGAGTCTAGCTCTGTTGCCAGGCTGGAGTGCAGTGGCATGACCTCGGCTTACCGCAACCTTGCCTCCTGGGCCCAAGCGAATCCCCTCCCTCAGCTTCCCAAGTAGCTGGGACCACAAGTGCGCCCCACCACACCTGGCTAATTTTTTGGATTTTAGTAGAGACGGGGTATCACCATGTTGTCCAGGATGATCTCAATCTACTGACCTTGTGATCCACCTGCCTCAGTCTCCCAAAGTGCTGGGATTACAGGCTGGAGTGCAGTGGTGCAATCTGGGCCCACTGAAACCTCTGCCTTGTGGGCTCAAGCGATCCTCCTACCTCAGCCTCTTGAGTAGCTGGGACTATAGTGGTGTGCCACCACGTCCAGCTGATTTTTGTAGTTTTTGTAGAGACAGGGTCTCACTACATTGCCCAGGCTGGTCGCAAACTCCTGAGCTCAAGTGATCACCGCCTTGGCCTCCCAAAGTACTGGGATTACAGGCATGAGACATTGTCCAGTCCAACAGTTGTTTTACAGCTCTCTTTCACGAATACCATTTCTATCCTTTTAAAATCTCTTTTTAGTAATCATTTTTTCTTTTGGGTTATGGGCCACATTTTCCTGCTTCTTGGTTGGTCTAGTAATTCTTTCTTAAATAAAATAAAATAGAGACAAAGTCTCACTATGTTGCCCAGGATGGTCTCAAACTCTTGGGCTCAAGCAATCTATAAGGCAGGTCTTAATTTTCCTTTTATAGAGCAGGAATTTCCAGGCAAGGATAACTTAGTGACTTCTCCAAGACTGCATGACCACAGCCAGATCTTTAGACTCCTAATCCTAGCATCTAGGATGCTACATTGCCTATTGATTTCTGTTAGTCACCAGGTTAAAGTTCCTGAGAGAAAGATTTGCAAAATATTGGAATGCATCACTGAGAGAGTGTGTGGCTTTTCTTTTCAGAAGTCTTTAGAAATTGTAGACAGTCTCTTCAATCCTGCAATTAGGATTAGAGAGGAGTCTATCCAACAAGAAAACGTTGTTACCCTGCTTTCTTTATAAAACCACTTAGTTTCTGTGCACATAAAAGACATTTAATTTAATTTTATTATTAGTCAATTAAGATGTCTCTGTTATGCTTAGAATAATTTCCCTGCTTCTACTCATCAAACCACGTACTTCACTTCCAGTAAATTGCTTGAAGGTTTTTTATAGGTTTGTCCTGATTAACCCCACCATATTGTACTTTCTAGCACAGTCTTGATTTCTTTTGTACTCTTTACACTCCTCGTAAATGATAGATTTTACAGTATCTTTGCATACATTAGCACTTTTCCAGAATTTTAAGTCCCCTAGGAAAGAGAATTCAGTTTTGAGAAGTTTTAAGTTTCTTGGCAGCTCTCTAGCTAAAGCCTTCGAAGCAATTTCTGCCATTTAGCTACTTTCTTTTGCCAGCACCTACAAGAAAGGGGGAGATGTCTTCTACAAACACTTTGACCTTGACGGACAGAAATCTTCTGACATCATTGTCATTTCAGTGTCAATGAATGTCAGTATCAACGTTAACATAGTGAAGGCTTCTAACTTAGTTTCAGTAAATTTAATTATGTGTAGCTGATATGACTTTTTTCATGAGAATAAAATGTTTATCAAAACCTGTGGTTAATTATTTCAGGTAGTTAAGAAAATCCCCAGAATTATGGTTTTGCAATATGGATTTTTATTGCATTATAGTTACATGCAAGTTAATTACGTTCATCATTTTTTTGAAGATCATCTATAAAGTAGTCATCATCTGATAAATAATGATTATGTTAGTGTACCCCCAAAGCTATAGGATTTAAAATTTTCCTTGAAGAAGTATTTAATCTAGTTGGGCCTTATGAAATATAGTCTTGAAATAATCAATGAATAGTATAAAATTTTATTAGACTAAGCACAGTAAGAGTGATATGGAAAAATGAGTCAATAGATACGTGAGACAATGACTTAGTTTAAGCTCATTTTCAGTTTTTCTTCCCATGAAACTCTTGGTAACATATATTCCTTACTCTTGAAATTCTGTCCACGTCTGGCTTCTGTGACATTTTATAAATTCCACGACATTTACTAAGTGAATATTCTTTGGGGCACAATTTAATTCTCACAAACATCTGCAAATTCAATATTGTTATCCCTATTTTTTTTTAGGTAGGATCACTGAGTCTTAATTGGGTTAATAACTTAGTCGAGTTCACCCAGGAAATGAGCAACACAGTTGGAGTTTAATTCCAGATATTTTTCTTCTCAAATGCTTGCTCTCAGTTACTGCATTTGCTTTTTTATTTTTATTTTTTGACATTTCCTTTGGTCAATTTCCTTCTTCCATTATCTATTTGTTGGTGTTTTTGAAAGAGTTAAACCTTGTCCCGATTATTCTGTCTTTAAACACTCCTCCTTGTGGCTATTTCCCCATTTTTCCATGACCACTTCCGCTCAGATGATTCCTCTATTTGTATCTGATCCCTTTACCCAAGTTCTGATTTTTCAGTTTTCTACTTATTTCTGATCCTTGTCATTTGGAGGTCCTGCTAATATTTCATATTTTTGTCTAAAACTCAGCTCTTTACCTTTCTCCCTCCTTGTTTCTCCATTCTTGTCATTCTGCTCCTGTTTCCCTGGGCTTAAAAATGTAATCAAACTTGATGTATGTCTCCTCGTCTCTGTTTTTCTCTTTCCAAGCACAGAGATGCCAAACCCTATTTTGCATTTCATCATAATATCATAACATGTGGCACTGTTCATCCTCTCTGTTTCTACTCTTGTGTAAAGCCTCTGAGCTGAGTTCCCTGCCCTCAGTCTCTTCCTGTTCTAGCCCAATCTGCAATTACTTTTATCGAAGGAGATAGTAACTGTTATTATTCTAGTACATGATAAGTAAATTTTATTTATTTAATAAAATTAAATAAAAGTAATACACCTAAAAGAATTATTTATGAAATAATAATAAATAATAATAGATAATTTTCTGTGTGTCTTCGTGCCAGAAGGTGCATTATTTATTCATTATAACAATCCTTTGAATTACCAATATTTTTCTCATTTTAAGATTACAACACTAGAAACTCATAGAAGGGTTAAACAAACTTCCCAAGATCACAAGTTTGTAAGTGTCAGAGATTTGAGCTGAGTTCTGCCAGATTCCAAAGTTCATGCTCTCAATGCTTATTCAACTAGGACATATTTCAGAATGAAAGGGGAGATACTAGTAACTTTTCTGAGATAACAGGCATAAACTGGGATGGTTCTAGAAAAGCCAGGACTTAGATTAACTTTATAAGTTCTACATTCTACTTTCTCTTCATCGATTACAGCCAAATAAATAAAGGGAATGGTTGAGCGGACATTTATTTTTGGGGTAAAGAGTCGTATACTTATCTTTGTACTCAAGTTCAGGGATGATTGGAGAACAGCCTCTTAGAAATATCCAAAATAAATGTGGGATACACAGGAAACGAGCTTAACAGGAAACTGAGAACTAAAGACACAAATTTGGCAGTCATCCATATAGAGGGTTTGTTGAAGCCATGAAACAAAGTAACTCACTGAGAATTTAAGGAAGCAGAAGAAGCATGGAAAAAAGGCACAGAATTGAATCCTGGTAAATGTGAAATATGAAGGGACAGAAGTAGAAAGATGAGCCAATATGAGAGGTGTTTTCTTTCTGGCACAAACCATGCCTTTTGTATCCCTGACCTCGCATATTACTATACATGCTACATACACTTATTAAATCAATTTAACATTAAGGACATTGCAGACTTATATGACTGGTGTTAGATGAATTTAATTTTGTCTTCTTTCTCAGGAGTTAATTAAGGCTATTTAAAGTCTATTGAAATGACTATTTCAAGTGCTGTCTCTCCTCTCTGTCCAGGTTTGTGCTTCTTATTGTGGTTGGGAAACTAGTAAGTTTAGTGATTGACCCCGTGCCATACGGTCACCACTTGATGATCTACCAGGAGTCTGAGCGCTAACACACATGCATGAGACATATATGTAAAGATATTTTATTGTATGTAAATGTTCACATGCTTTGTAATGTAATGTGTATAATACACAGTTTAAGTAAGAAATAGATACGAGAAGAAAAAAAATTTTCAGATAGGTTTTTTTTTCTTTTTTTTTTTACTTGCTGCTTATACTGAAGTGAGTCATCAGGTAACACAGCTTTAGAGAAGCCTTGCCAAAGATGCATTTGGAAATGCAGTTGTCATGGCAACTGTCTCTGAAGTAACAGACAAAATCCCCCATAGAGCTTCCAGAGAACCTCCAATGTCTTCTTTGCACTTGGATCTCAAGGAAAGCCTGCTTTATGGATTTACGTACATTTTGTTTAATGAATTGTTTTTCTCCCTTTGTAACTTTTGTGCAGTGGGACTGAGACTGGGATTGGGATCCATTAGGGTCACTCCGGGGTGTGGACAATTCTACATGTATAGCGACAGATGAGGCAACCTCATTGCTGAGAGTGAGCAAGTCTTCACTGACATGTGTGCACTTCCTCACAAACACACGGGCTTGTGTGTGGTGGTTTCCCTTGAACTTGCCTGAAGATGGACTTCTGCTTTTGTGTTAAGATTTTATAACTTCTCCAAGACTATTTCTGCCATCGAAGCAGGATCAAAAACATATCTAACCTGTGGCCATACTGAAGCGCTAATTTCCCCAAATAGAGATGTATTTCTTGGCTATGAAATCTATCATCCTTAATGCACAAAAGCCCCTGGTTAGGGGTGTGAAAGGCCAGTTGCCACAGGAAACTATATTAGTCCCTGTATGAATGAGATCCTCTCCTGAAAATGGTTTTGACAATGTTTAGAGGAGCCAACTCTGGTGTCTGGAGACAAAATTGGGTGTTGTCAGTTATGCACATTAAGTGTCTTGTGATTGCTTAAGAAGCTCAGCAGAGTCCCTTGCCCCTGTGACATTTGGAGCTGGACAGACCAGGATTCTAGAATCTATTGGCTGCGTGTACTTCTCACTTTTAAAGTGGAGATTACATGTCTAATTTATGAAGGTACTGTGAGAAATACATGAGGTAAAATCGTCTGGACATTGTTGTTGGACCCTTGGTGTCTGTATGAAGGTGCTGGGTCAGATACAGTGGTTGCTACACAGTAAGCTCTCAATACAAGGTAGCAAGAAAAATTGTGCTTAAAACCATGTGACCTGAATGAAAGATCAGGTCATTAAAAGCCCCGTGGAGCATTATCAAGTGTGAAAATAAACATTTCCTTTTCCTTAGGGAACTTGGTCTCTGGCAGTGGCCCTGAGGGAGCCTGTAACTACTCTGAGGTCTCTACTCCAGAATAAAGCTCTTCAGATGCTTGTTATCCATGGTGTTAGGAAAGACTGTTGTGTCATCTCTGGAAGCTGGGCAGAAGCCTCGGGGCAAAGCCACAATCAGAGATAGGGTTCTTCGTCTCAGCAAAAGAACCAAGATAAATTGGAGGCTTTGATCCTCAAAGTGGAGAAGCAGAAGCAGTAGGGGTCTGGACTCCAAGCTGTCACATTCTTTTCAGCAAGGCCAGTTGGATTTCTGCAGAAGAGATGGGAGAGAGGCAGTAGACAGCAGCCTTGTGGCTCCAAGCTGAAGGGAGTGAGTGCCTGTCTGAGCCACTGGGTGCCACAGGAGAGTGGTTAAAAGCTCAGACTAGGGGAGCCAGACCACGGAGTTTTCCTGCTGCTGCAACTCATTTGCACTGGGGCTTTGTGCAAGTGGCTTAGCTTTGCTATCCTCATTTGTGCAATGGTGATGGTCGTAATGCCACACAGCATTCAGATACATTTGGTAAATGTTTCTCTTCTTTTTTCTTAGCCTTTAATGAATAACGTTCCACAATTACTCCTTCATTATTATCCTATACTAATTCCATAGCCATGCCAGTAAAGACTGTGGACAATACAACATCATCTAACTGCTCCAGCTAGTACAGACCCCAAAGTAGAAGGTCTGGAAAGGTCAAGCGGTTCCCACCTCTCCAGAGAAGGGCCGCCGGTTTTACCTACTCGATCAAGGGCTGTAGAGGAAATGAAGTACACAGCGAGAGGGCCACGGCGAGGGTTGGAGGGTTGTCCCAGCACAACCCTGCTGACTGTCTCCTTAGTCACATCAGCCTTCACTCTGCAAATGTCACCCTCAGACAGTTACTAGGATGGCTAAAGGCACTTGGGGAAGGTGAAAACAGAGACAAGGGAATGAGGAAATACCTTCTTGAAGTTCAATAATCTCTCTGCTCCAATGTCATTCTTTTTTTTTTTTTTTTTGAGACGGAGTCTCGCTCTGTCACCCAGGCTGGAGTGCAGTGGCCGGATCTCAGCTCACTGCAAGCTCCGCCTCCCGGGTTTACGCCATTCTCCTGCCTCAGCCTCCCGAGTAGCTGGGACTACAGGCGCCCGCCACCACGCCCGGCTAGTTTTTTGTATTTTTTTAGTAGAGACGGGGTTTCACTGTGTTAGCCAGGATGGTCTTGATCTCCTGACCTACTGATCCGCCCGTCTCGGCCTCCCAAAGTGCTGGGATTACAGGCTTGAGCCACCGCGCCCGGCCCTAATGTCATTCTTAAGAAGGGGGGGATTCTCTCTTTCTTGTTCTCTCAGTGACTTTTTCCTTCACAGCTCTTCCTAGAAGAGAATGGCTGCTGAGAACTCCTCCTCCGTGACAGAGTTTATCCTCGCAGGCTTAACGGACCAGCCGGGACTCCAGATCCCCCTCTTCCTCCTGTTTCTAGGTTTCTACATGGTCACTGTGGTGGGGAACCTGGGCTTGATAACCCTGATAGGGCTCAACTCTCACCTGCATATTCCCATGTACTTTTTCCTCTTCAACTTGTCCCTCATCGATTTTAGTTTCTCTACTGCCATCATTCCCAAAATGCTGATGAGTTTTGTCTCAAGGAAGAACATCATTTCCTTCACAGGGTGTATGACTCAGCTCTTCTTCTTCTGCTTCTTTGTCTTTTCTGAGTCCTTCATCCTGTCAGCGATGGCGTATGACCGCTACGTGGCCATCTGTAACCCACTGTTGTACACGGTCACCATGTCTCCCCAGGTGTGTTTGCTCCTTTTGTTGGGTGTCTATGGGATGGGGGTTTTTGGAGCTGTGGCTCATACAGGAAATATAGTGTTTCTCACCTTTTGTGCAGACAACCTTGTCAATCACTACATGTGTGACATCCTTCCCCTTCTTGAGCTCTCCTGCAACGGCTCTTACATAAATGTCCTGGTCATCTTTATTGTTGTGACCACTGGCATTGGGGTGCCCATTGTTGCCATTTTTATCTCTTATGGTTTTATTCTTTCCCGCATTCTCTGCATTAGTTCTGCTGAGAGCAGGTCTAAAGCCTTCAGTACCTGCAGCTCCCACATAATTGCAGTTTCTCTTTTCTTTGGGTCAGGAGCTTTTATGTACCTCAAACCCCCTTCCATTTTACCCCTGGACCAGGGGAAAGTGTCCTCCCTGTTCTATACCATTGTGGTGCCCATGTTTAACCCATTAATCTATAGCCTGAGGAATAAGGATGTCAAACTTGCCCTGAAGAGAACCTTTTCCGGAATAAGCTTTTCTTGAAAAAAAATTTTAGAAACTGAGAAAAGAGATACTAGCATTTTTTAAAATCAGATTGTTTTTGTGATGATTTTTTTCAATGAAGAATCTAAGATTCCAGTGCTTTCCATCCTGTATACAGAGAAAATTTTAACTCTCTTTTCCGAGTGGATTTATTCTTCCCCACCCTCACCCCCATCTCTTCCTTGTTTTATGAAGAAGTTTCTACACCTATGGAATATTCAGTGTTGAATGGGACTTAGGAATAATTTTATCTTTCCCCTTTATATAATACACCACACATTGGAGACTCAGAAGTATTTGTATATTTGCCCAGGAACATAAAATTACCTAGTGCCAGACCTGGGACTGGAGTCCCAGCTTGAATCCCAATCCACACTGTTTTCCTTTATGCTATTCTTTATTGTCTCATCTCTTTTTGGAAGATTTCATTTCACATGCTAGTTGACCTAACCAATTTAAGTTCTAAATATATTCACAGTAATTTCATGCTATTTTTCACAGGATAATTTTAATGTATCACTTTTTGCAAGAACGTAGGAGGTGAAACGTTTTGTTGAGGTGGTCTTGGCAAAATGACAAGATCAGTGTTTGATGAATTTTATAATGGGTAAGTGGGAAGTATGTTAGGTTTCATATAGAAGTAAGCGTGGGGCCCACCGACTTGGTGAGTGGAGCCCTAGGGTTTAGAACTAGTTTAATGGTTTAGAACTTCCAAGGGAGAGATTTAAAATTTAAAGGGATGTAAAGATGTTGGGTGGAGGTGTCGTATGTTATTTTAAGACCAACAGAGACAGCATTTGGAGTTTCATTTCAAGGGTTAACTTGGGTTTTAGAGGTCTTCTGGAGAAGTATGTAGTTCGAGATGATTGGGAGCTGCACTATCCAATATGGTAGTGACTAGCTGTGCATGACTATTGAACACTTGAAAAGTGATCATCCATATTGATACATACTGTAAGTGTGCAATGTAAGTATAAAATACACATTAGATCTTTGAAGAATTATTATAAAAAATATAAAACATCCCATTGATAATCTTTTTTTTTTTTTTTTGTATTTTAGTAGAGAGAGCCATGTTGCCCAGGCTGGTCTTAACTCCTGAGCTCAGGCAATCTACCTGCCTTGGCCTCCCAAAGTGCTAGGATTACAGACTTGAGCCACTGAGACCGGGCCCCATTGATAATTGTTATATTAATTATATGTTGAAATAACATTTTGGATATATTGTGTTAAATAAAATATATCATTAAAATAATTTTCCTTCAGTTTTTTAATATATGTACCAGAAAATTTAAAATTATATACATGGTTTGCATTATTTTCTACTGGATGACACTGGTCTAGAGGAAGTAACAGAGCAGAAAATAGTTTGCAGCACATATCAGGGAATCACCAAGCAGTTGCTTATTTATTTATTCATTTATTTATATTGAGTCGGAATCTCGCTCTGTTGCCTAGGTTGGAGTACAATGGCGCAATCTTTGGCTCACGGCAACCTCTGCCTCCTGGGTTCAAGCAATTCTTCTTCCTCAGCCTCCTGAGTAGCTGGGATTAAAGGTGCCCATCACCACACCCGGCTAATTTTTGTATTTTTAGTAGAGATGGAGTTTCACCATATTGTCCAGGCTGGTCTCTTGGCGAGGCTGGTCTCCAACTCCTGATCTCATGATCCACCCGCTTCAGCCTCCCAAAGTGCTGGGATTATAGGCATGAGTCACTGTGCCCGGCCGTAGTTGCTTATTAGAAGAGACAATTGATATTAAATTTTCAGGCCTTGCAGAAAGCCATTATATTTCAATAATGGGACATGTGGTGATGCAATGGTGCTCTCTAGATAAGCTGATAAATCCCCAATATTATGTAAAGGGAAATATAGCTGTATATAAAGAATCTGAACCCACCAGGAGTGGTAAACTTTCTTTGAGAAGCAATGATAAGTGAAATGCTAGGGAAATATTTTTACTTAGGAACTTTTCTGTAGGGAAGTCTCCTTCTACTGGTAAATAAGGGAAGTTTGCAGAAATGTTTAGTTTGCACTACGATGATTCTATTCAATGTTGGTGAAATGAAACGAATTAGTGTACAGTGGCGGGATTGTGGTTTAGATGGGATTGAACAGACCACTGAATCCAAGGGACCTATAATTTGGGAGTGGGGTGGGTGTGGTGGGTATGCAGTCCAATATCAGTAATAAAATAAAGTAGACACTACCTTTATAAAATGTAGGCTAGCTTACAGTAAAGTGTACAAATTTTAAGTGTATTGCTCATTGAAATTTTTCATATATATGTGCCTGTGTAACCACAACCTGGATTAAGATGTAAAATGCTTTCAACCACCTTAGAAGGTTTTCTCTTGTTCATTCCCAGTGAACACTACCCTCTCTCAACGCCCACTCCCAGAGCTAGCCACTGTTCATATCAACATGCACTGTACTGTTTCTGGTTTCTTTTCCCCAACATAAAGGCTGTGATACTCATCTGTATTGTTGCATGTATGCAGAGATTAACATTATTATTTTGTCTTTGTGTAGTATCCCATTATGTGAATATACAGTTATTTATCCTGTTAATGAACAGTTAGTTTCCAGCTTTTGCTTATTATTAATAAAGCTTCTATGAACATTTGTGAACATGTATTTTGGTTGAACTATGGAAACATTTCTTTTGGGTATATAACTAGATGTGGACTTGCCCGATAATAGGGTAGATATAATATTTAGTTTTATAAATACTGCCAAATGGTTTTCAAAAAGGTTTGAGTCAAAAAAGGATTCAAGTCCTTTATCAAGTTTTATTTTATTTTTATTTCAAATTTTATTTTAGGCTCAGAGGGTTTATGTACAGGTTTGTTACATGGGTAAATCATGTGTCACTGGGTTTTGGTGTTGGATTATTTTGTCATGCAGGTAATAAGCCTAATATCCATTTATCAAATTTTAAATTTTCAAATAGTTCATGGCTTATCTTTTAATTCTATTAACAGAAGTTCTTAATTTTAGTGAAGTCCAATGTATCACTTTTTAAATTCATGAATTGTAGATTTGTTGTTATATCCAAAACTTTTGTTTAAGAAATGTTAAAAGATTTTCTCCTACACCTTATTGCAGAATTTTTGTATTTTTTTCACATTTGTATCTGTAACCCATTTTGAATTTATCTTTGTATGTATTGTGAGGCATGGATTATTAATTATTATTATCTATAATAATAATAATTTTTTTGCACATAACTTTCCTGTAGTTGTTCATCTTAGTTAAAATTCAACTGATCCTATTTGTGTGTGTCTGTTTCTGTTCTCTCCTGTTCCTTTCATTTATCTATCTTGAGAGCAATACCATACAGTTTTGATTACTGTAGCTTTAGATTAATTCTTGAAATCAGTTAGTGTAAGTCCTCCATCATCATTTGCCGTTTAAAGAGTTGTTTTGGCTATATTAGGTCCTTTGAATTTCCATATTAGTTTATAGAATAAACTTATAAAGTCCAACAAAAATAACCTTCTGAAATTTTAATGGAATTGTCTCGAATCTGTGTATCATTTTGGGGAGAACAGGCATTTGTATTCCCTGTAGCAGTGAACGACAGTGCCTACTTTCCTATAGTCTCTCCAACCCAGCATCTTCTCAGAATTTTCAAATTTTCCAACCTGATAGGTGAGAAACAGTTTTTGTGTTGTTTATTTTTGCATTTCTCTTATTATGAGAAAGATTGGGGATGCTTTCATGTTTTTAATGGCTATTGGTATTCCTATATGGTCTATTTTTTTTTACCTTTTCCCCACTTAACTATTGGGATTTTGATCTTTTCAAGTTTTAAGAGAGCAGTATATTAGGAATAATCACTTTTTACCTGAGGTGTAAGTTGCATGTATTTTTTTTTTCCAATTTGTGATTTGGTGTTTTACTTCTCTCATGATATAATTTTTTTAACTTAAATGTATTAATCTTTTATTGTTTCAGGTATTTTAATCAAAGTTAGAAGTGTTTTGTCGCTTCTTAGGTTATGAAGAAAATTCATTTTTTAACAATATTTTTATGATGTCATTCTTTTACATTGGAGTGTCTCATCTATTTAGAAATTATACCAGTGTATCATGTAAGGAATAGATCCAACTTTGTCTTTTTTCTTATGGTTATCCAGTTATTTTATTGTCATTTATTAAATAGTCCCTCTTTTTTCTACTTTTGAGTTCCTGCCTCTATCTCGTACTAAATTTCAAAGGCAGTTGGGCTATTTCTGTGCTTTTCCATTCTGTTCCATTGGTCTATTTATCTATCTACCCATAAGCCAATATCACACTACTTTAACTGTAGAAGCTTCATTATGTTTTCATATCTTGAGGGTAACCTCCCACATATTGTTCCTCTTTTTTAGGGTTTTGCTGACTATTCATGTTTAACCATCATCTTTATAATGAATCTGTCTAGCTCCAGAAAAAAACCTGATGGCATATTTGCTGCACAGATGCATTTAAGATTGCATCTTAAATTTAGAAGTAAATTTAAGGAGAATCAAAATCTTTGGATCTTGAGGCTTCCAATCATAAACTGTGACATGTCTTTCCATGTCTTGGGGGTCTGCTTTAATATCTTCTAAGCGTGTTTCATAATTTTCCTCATCTATGTTTTGCATATTTCTTATTATAATTGTGCTTGGGAATTCTGCTTTATTTTGTCTTATCTTTCATTAGATATGAGTATTACTTATATATATGCATTTTATGTATTACTCTGTTAATTATCTACTTTGTAATGTAACTGTTATTATTCGTAGAGATTTTTCCATAGATTCTCTCAGGCTTTCCAAATACATAATAAATTTTCTCTGTATAAAGACAGCTGTAAATTTTCCCTTCTGATTCTTTTTTTTTTTTTTTTTGAGGTGGAGTCTCGCTCAGTCGCCCAGGCTGGAATGCAGTGGCACGATCTCAGCTCACTGCAAGCTCCGCTTCCTGGGTTCAAGCGATTCTCCTGCCTCAGCCTCCCCAGTGGCTGGGACTACAGGCGCCTGCCGCCACGCCCGGCTAATTTTTTGCATTTTTAGTAGAGACGGGGTTTCACTGTGTTAGCCAGGATGGTCTCGATCTCCTGACCTCATGATCCACCCGCCTCGGCCTCCCAAAGTGCTGGGGTTACAGGCGTGAGCACCACACTCGGCCCCTTCTGATTCTTATGCTTCTTATTTCTTTCCCATTTTCTAATAACTTTAATACAATGCATTTTATAACTATATAATATAACTATAACTATATAATATAACTATAATAACAACTGCATTTTCTAATAACTTTAATACAATGTTAAATAATTGCTTACAGTGAAGGCTGTAAGCATCCTGGTTTTGACACTAGTGTTTTCAAACTCAGTTGCTGTATTTGGGCTGAAATTGATATATTTTGCCATCTTAAAGAAGTATCCATCATTCCTTGATTTAATGAATATTTTAAAAACATGAATGGAAGCAAGAGGGCAAGATGGCTGACTAGATGCAGCCAGGTGGGGCACCTTTTACTGAGGGACTGAGATGACTGGCGTGCTCCTTCAGATCTTCAGAGGGAAGGCACTGAGGGTGGATGGAGGGAAGACACAGAAGCTGGGCTGAAGAGGAAGAAAACTGGGAATGCACATGAGGCTGCCCTGCACGAGGACTCACTCCTGGCCCCCAACAGCTCTAGGGGAATGAATGAGTTGAACTGGCAAGGAACAACCTGCTCTCACCACAGGGCTCTTGAACCCCAGCAGGAGGAGGCCCTTCGGCCACCATGGACACTCTAGTTGGCAGGGAGGGCTGCTTAGAGAAGTGGTGGGGGCAGCAAGCCAGATAATGAGCCCAGAGGGTTTGGTGTGGGAGTATCTGTAGCTGAGCATGGGCAGGGACAGCCATTCCTCTAGGCTCAACTTACTCCCATGGGAGACTTTAACCCAAGAAGGACTACTCAACTCTGCAGGGCAGTCTTGCCCATCAGACAGGGCTGGTTTGACCTGAGCAACCCTTGGGCTGCTGGCCTCTCCTGGGTCCTCAGCCTGGCTGTGCCTGCCTGCGAGGCAGTCTCAGGTGCCATGGGGGCTGCATCATAGCTTCTGCACTAGCAGATTGTGTTTGACTGGTGGAGAGCTCCCACAGGGCAGCCTCTATGGCCACACACCAGTCCACATGCTCCCTCTCTCCTCATATGGTAGCTTCCGTCAGGCCCATGACAACTCCCCACATTACTTTGCTGGTGAGTGCCTACATGGGCAGGTTTTGCTTTCCTTGCCCTGCCAATGTGCAGAAGTGCAGTCTGCCCTGCCATCCCCTGACTGCCTTTGCAGACAGAGCCTTGGAAGCAAAGACCCAGTCAACCCTACTCCCGCCAGTGCCCCACCATTGTGCTAACAGTGGATCCTCCCTTGTCCTGAGTGATCACTACTGCTTGTGGGTCACAGAGGAAGCACCCAGACTTGTGTCTACAAGTTCCCCACCCCCAAAGCAACACCACCTCCAGTGTGACTGTGCACACAGTTGCCAGCAAGGCCCGCCCCCTGCACCCCTGGCTATGTTGCCTCTGCCACTGTGGTGAACACCTGCAAGGGTGAACACCTGCTGCAGCTGCCGTTACCTCTGCTGCTGGCATGTGTGAACAAAGACAGATCATACTGTCACTGCACTATGAAATGCTTTGGCTGACACCACCCATCAGAGTGTAGTGACCAGCAGTCCAGGAACACCTCACCTGCAACCAGTGCAATGGATTACTAACCATAAGGAGCCAGAAAACAAAGTTGGGGCACAATACAAGTCCCCCAGAGTTACAGCACACAGGAGTTGGCCCCCTAAAATCTTTCAGATAGAAAACCTGTCAGCTGCATCCACCTTATACCACAATCAAACCGTCAAGGTCATCAAATAGGATAAAAGGAAAAAACAATCCATCTAAAGTCAGCAACCTCAAAGACTGAAGGTAGATAATAAGCCCACAAAGATGAAAAAGAATCAGTGCAAGAACCCTGACAACTCAAAAAGCCAGACTGCCTTCTTTCCTCCAAGCAACCACATCACCTATCCAGCAAGGGATCCGAACTGGGCTGAGATGCTTCAAATGACAGAAATAGAATTCAAAATGTGGATAGGAATGAAGGTCATTGTGCTATAGGAGTACATTGAAACGCAATCCAAGGAAGCTAAAAATCATGATAAAACAATGCAGGAGCTGACAGACAAAATAACCAGTACAGAAAAGAACATAACTGACCTGATAGAGCTGAAAAACACACTACAAGAATTTCATAATGTAATCAATCACAACTATTAATAGTAGAATAGACCAAGTGGAGGAAAAAATCTCAGAGCTTGAAGCCAAGCTTTCTGAAATAAGATGGTTAGACAAGAATAGAGCAAAAAGAATGAAAAAGGATGAATAAAACCTCTGAGAAATACGAGATTATGTAAAGGAATCAAATCTATGACTCATTGGTGACCCCGAAAGAGATGAGGAGAATGGAACCAACTTGAAAAACATATTTCAGGATATCATTCATAAGAACTTCCCCAATCTAGCTCTCTCCCAATCTGCCTCTAGAGAGGGCAACATTCACATTCAGGAAATGCAGAGAATCCCAGTAAGATACTTCACAAGAAGATCATCCCCAAGAGACATAATTGTCAGATTCTCTAAGTTAAAACAAAAGAAAAAAATGTTAAGGGCAGTTAGAGAGAAAGGTCACATCACCTACAAAGGGAAGCCCATTAGGCTATCAGTGGACCTTTCATCAGAAGCCCTAACAGCCAGAAGATATTGGGGCCAATATTCAACATTCTTAAAGAAAAGAAATTCCAATCCAGAATTTCATATCTGACAAAATTAAGCTTCATAAGTGAAGGAGAAATAAGATCTTTTTCAGACAAGCAGATACTGAGGAAATTTGTAACCACCAGATCTACCTTAACAAGAGCTCCTGAAAGAGGCACTAAATATGGAAATGAAAGACCACTACTGGCCACTAAAAAACACACTGAAGCACACAGACCAGTGACACTCTAAGGCAACTACATAAACAACTTTGTAAACTAATCAGCTAACATCATGATGACACAATTAAATCCATACATATCAATACTATCTTAAATGTAAATGGTCTAAATGCCCCAATTAAAAGACACAGAGTGGCAAGCTGGATAAAGAACCAAGACCCATTGGCTTGCTGTCTACAAGAGACCCATCTCACATGCATTGAAGGTCAAAATGAAGAGATGGAGAAAAATCTACCAAGCAAATGGAAAACAGAAGAAAGCAGGGGTTACAATCCTAGTTTCAGACAAAACAGACTTTAAAAAGCCAAGGACCAGATGGATTAACAGCTGAATTGTACCAGATATACAAAGAAAAGTTGGTACTCTTCCTGCTGAAACTATTCCAAAAAATTGAAGAGGAGGGTCTTCTACCTAACTCATTCGATGAAGCCAGTATCATCCTAATGGCAAAACCTAGCAGAGACACAACAGAAAAAGAAAACTTTGGGCCAATATCCTTGATGACCATCAATGCAAAAAGTCTCAACAAATTACTGGCAAATACAGTAGCATTTCAGAAAGCTTACCCACTATTATTAAGTAGGTTTTATCCTTGGGATGCAAGGTTGGTTCAACATATGCAAATTAATAAATGTAATTCATCACACAAACAGAACTGAAGACAAAAACCACATGATGATCTCAATAGATGCAGAAAAGGCTTTGTATAAAATTTAACACTGCTTCATGTTAAAAACTCTCAATACACTAGGTACTGAAGGAACAAACCTCATAATAATAAGATCCATCTGTGACAAACCACAGCCAATATCATACTGAATGGGCACAAGCTGGAAGCATTCCACTTGAAAATTTGCACAAGACAAGGATGCCCTCTTTCACCACTCCTTTTCAAAATTGTATTGGAGTCCTGGCCAAGGCAATCAAGGAAGAGAAAGAAATTAAGGGCATCCAAACAGGAACCGGTCAAGCCAATGGCCAATCAGCAATGCAATCCCATTCACAACACCCCCCACACCCACCTCCACACTACCTAGAAATACAGATAACCAGGGAGGTGAAAGATCTTTACAAGGAGAACTACAAAACACTGCTCAAAGAAATCAGAGATGATACAAGCAAATGGAAAAACATTCCATGTGCATGGATAGAAATAATCAATATTATTAAAATGGCCATACTTCCCAAAGCAATTTATAGATTCAATCCTATTCCTATGAAAATACTACCATTGGCATTCTTCACAGAACTAAAATAAACTAGTTTAAAATTCATATGAAGCAAAAAAAAGCCTGAATAGCCAAGGCAATTCTAAGCAAAAAGAATAAAGTTGGAGGCATCATGTTGACTTCAAACTGTACTACAGTGTTACAGTAACCAAAACAGCATGGTACTTATAAAAAACAGACATATAGGCCAATGGAACAGAATAGAGAACCCAGAAATAGGCCACACACCTACAACTATCTGATCTTCAACAAACCTGAAAAAAACAAGCACTGGGGAAAAGATTCCCTATTCAATAAATGGTGCTGGGATAACTGGCTAGCCATATGCAGAAGATTGAAACTGGACCCCTTCCTTACACCATATACAAAAATTAACTCAATATGGATTAAAGATTTAAATGTAAAACCCCAAACTATAAAAACCCTGGAAGGCAACCTAGGCAATACCATCCTGGACATAGGAATGGGCAAAGATTTCATGACAAAGATACCAAGAGCAATTGCAACAAAGCAAAAATTGACAAACAGGATCTAATTAAACTACAGAGCTTCTGCACAGCAAAGGAAACCATCAACAGAGTGAACAGAAAACCTACAGAATGAGTTGCAAGCTGTGCATCTGACAAATGTCTAGTATCCAGCATGTATAAGGAACTTAAATCAATTTGTAAGAAAAAAACCCATCCCATTAAAAAGTGGGCAAAGGACATGAACAAACACTTCTCCAAAGAAGACATACATGCAACCAACAATCATATAAAAAAGAAACTCAACATCACTGATCATTAGAGAAATGCAAATTAAAACCACAATGAGGTACTATCTTATACCAGTCAGAATGGCTATTATTTAAAAAGCCAAAAAATAACAGATGCTGGTGAGGTTGTAAAGAAAAAGCAACACTTACACACTGTTGGTGGGAGTGCAAATTAGTTCAAGCAATGTGAAGGACAATGTGGCGATTCCTCAAAGACCTAAAAAGAAAGATACCATTTAACCTATCAATCCCATTACTGGGTATATACCCAAAGGAATATAAACTATTCTTTTATAAAAAGACACATGCACTTGTAGGTTCATTGAAGCACTCTTCACAATAGCAAAGACATGAAACCAACCTAAATGTTCATCAATGGTAGGTTGGATAAAGAAGATATGGTACATATACACCATGGAATACCATGCAGTCATACAAAAGAATGAGATCATGTCCTTTGCAGCAATGTGGATGGAGCTGGAGGCCATGATCTTTAGCAAACTAATCCAGCAACAGACAACCAAATACTGCATGTTCTCACGTATAAGTTAGAGTGAAATGATGAGAACACATGAACATATATGTGGGAACAACACACACTGGGGCCTATTGGAGGGTGGATGGTGGAAGGAGAGAGAGTATCAAGAAAAATAACTAATGGATGCTAGGCTTAATCCATGGGTGATGAAATAATCTCTACAATAAACTCCCATGACACAAATTTACCTGTGTAACAAACCTGAACTTGTACTCCTGAACTGCCTGTTGTGGGGTTGAGGGGGAGGAGGGATAGCATTAGGAGATATACCTAATGTAAACGACGAGTTAATGGGTGCAGCACACCAACATGGCACATGTATACATATGTAACACACCTGCACATTGTGCACATGTACCCTAGAACATAAAGTATAATAATAAATAAATAAATAATAAAAAAATAAAATAAAAGTTAAATTTTAAAATTAATGGGTGTTAAATTTTGTCAAATTCTTTTCTTTTTTGGGATTTTATTTTCTCAAAATCTCCCCGTGTTTCCTAGACCATCAACCTCTTCATCTTCACTGAATCTTTTACCTCTAAACTTGTGCAAACCTGATTTATCCTTAAAAATTTCTCTTGGTACTTCTTCTGTCTTTCTCCTTTTCCTCCCCAAATTAAGAAAAGTGACCAATGCTTCTTCCCTCTCCACATTCACATTCTCATATACAGTTTATTCCCCATGTTTCCTTTTGTACCTAGTGCAGGATATAACACCCCTGTACTTGTATTTAAAATCTGATTTTTCTATGCCGTTGAGGACTTTTTGTTCAGTTTTCAGGGCATCTTAAGCCACAGGTTTAGCTTCTGTTTATGTGCCTTGATTACTGTCCTGCCATTTAGGCATGAAGTCAAGAGGTGGAAGGGGCCACTCTGTCTGATCTAAATTTATTTATTTATTTAAATTAAATGTTTGATTTTGATATAATTGAAGATTCACATGTAGTTGTAAAAAACACTGCAGAGATTCTATGTACCTTTTACCCAGTTTCTCCCAATGGTAATATCTTGCAAAACTATGGTGCGATATCACAACTGAGATACATTGGCACAGTCAAAATACAGAAAAGTTTCGTCCCCATAAGGATCCCTCACGTTGCCTTCTTATAGCCATGTCTCTCTCCTCCA
Source organism: Rhinopithecus bieti (assembly GCF_001698545.2). Lineage (NCBI taxonomy): Eukaryota > Metazoa > Chordata > Mammalia > Primates > Cercopithecidae > Rhinopithecus > Rhinopithecus bieti. The sequence continues at coordinate 478,519 of NW_016815818.1, read as the reverse complement.
AAATGGAATAAATTGTTTATATGCACAACATCTTGGGTAAATCACAAGAGAATTATGCTGCATGGAAAAAGCCAATTTCAAATATTAAATTCTGTATGATTCCACTTAGGTAACATTCTTCAGATGGCAAAATTGCAGAAATAGAGAATAGATTAGTGGTTATCTGGCCTAAACTTGAAAGTGTTATGTCCGCTCCAGTTTTTCAAAACTATATTTTATTTCAAATATATGAGGAAAATAAAGAGTGTTATTTAAGAAGGTAAATTCTAGAAAATAATTTTACCACCATTCAATGAACACCATGCTTTGAAGGAAACTTTTTATAGCAATTGGGTATAATTTAATTTTGTGTTCTTTTCCAAATGTAGACATTATGGAATTATGGAATCATTATTGAATAAAGATATGAATCATTCATATAGTGAACTTCTGCCTTAGCCAAAATAATAGAGAATATGTACTGATTCCTGCCTCAAAAGTGAAGTATCTTTAGAAAAATGTCACCATGGTTATGTGTGATTCTTCCCTGCTGTCCCTGCAAAGCTCATCACTGCTCCCGTACAGCCAATGGTAATATGACATTTACTTCTCTCTCTCCTTCATGAACAGGTTTCAAGCCCTCGTGGGGCAGCTTCCATTGTTATTTGAATCCCCATTTTTTTGGTAACTTTGAAAGTTTCTAGATAATTTTTCCGAAAAAGATAATATGATGCTGGACTTTGCTATGTTGGACATGTTAGGAGCCTAATCAATTGCCAGGCTCACAAATTGTGTTCTTGAATATTTGTCATTATTGCAGGGTGTCAGTCTAGGGATTCCCACTTAGAGTTAATCCTGCACCCTATCCAGGGCTCTGGAAAGAGGGGCTTCTGATTTTACTCTGGAGATTAGAAGTCTTTGTGGGAAGTCGAATTTTGTTGTTGTTGTTGTTGTTGTTGTTGTTTTGAAATAGGATCTCTCTCCATTGTCCAGGCTGGAGTGCAGTGGTGTGATCACAGTTCACTGCAACCTCAACCTTCTGGGCTCAAGTGATAATCCTTCCTCAGCCTCCTGGGTAGCTAGGACTACAGGTGCAAGCCACCATGGCCAGCAGATTCTAAATTTTTTTGTACAGATGGAGTCTCACTATGTTGCCTAGACTAGTCTCAAACTCGTGGGCCCAAGAGATCCTCAGCCTCCCAAAGTGCTGGGATTACAGGTGTGAGCCACTGCACCTGGCCATGGGAAGTAAAATTCTGGGCAGACGTCAAAATGTGCTCTATTTGTAAAAACTATGCATTTTCTTGTTCATTACAGAAACTCTTCCCAGGAGAGTATCTGAGGGAAGTTTCTTTGGGTTTCCAGTCAGATCTCTGATCTACACACATGTAAAAGATAACACCTTTTAAATATCATCTTATGGCCCTAATGCCATAGATGGATATTTTTTTTTTCTTCAATTGGAGAGGAGTATTTAGACACAGACTTGATTTGAAACCATGGTTTTTAGACAAGAACTGATTCCAGGATAATGGAGGCTTTAGTTTTCTTACCATTACAGAAAAAGAAAAGAATATATGCTAAGGATTTCCCCACCCAAATACCGTCCAAGCCACCTCCCTTCCTAGGAAGTGGGAGCACAGGGGCTGAAAGACTGTACTGCAGACCCTAAGCTGAATAAGGGAGTGTGGCTGCATGGTAGCATTGTGTGTCTCTTTATATTCTTCCTAATATGGAGGCCTGAAGACTGAGTATTTTGGAAATTGCCTCCTGGCCTAATTTGATTCTGGTGTGGGGGCGACTGAAGCAATGAAGACAGAGATCATGATGTCTCTAGGTCTCTTGCCAGTTCTCATTTCTGATTCAAAATGTGGTTCCTGAGCAACCTGGGCAGCTACTGAAGCTCTCTGAGATACTGCTTCCCCGTATTTTCTGTGAGTACTAGGTTTCCCGTGTGCACTCTTAGTATAGCCCACCCTGCGGAGCTGGTTGTATCAGGACGTTTCAAACCTGGGAGTGCACTGACATGGGAAGGGCTCAGGAAGGTTCAGAAAGACACAGGAAGAGACAGGCATTCCTACATTACTCATCTGTCCTGTGTTAAGGCTAGTCATTCTCTTGTTAAAGCAACAGAAATTCTCATTTCAGAGTCATGGAATCTGTTTGGTCCAAAAAGAGGTTCTTCTGTCCTACCTGCAGAGATGACTCCCCAGAAGTGAGTAACTGTGGGAAATATCTCAACAGAGGCTCCTTTTATTTTTGCTTGTTTCACAAACAGACAACAATTCCAGCCTGTATGCGTCTCCTCATTCTTAGTGCTTGGCCACTTAAACTGGGCTAAGTTCTCTCCTCAACATCCTGGTGAACTTGTCTTCAGCTTGTTGTTTGTTTGTTTGTTTTTGTTTTTTAGATGTCCTACTCCTTTGTCATTTTAATTAAAATGATAACGAACTCTGTATCTGAGAGGTACATCACCACGAATTTGAAGTGCAAGATTCTGCCCTCGTCTTCAGCTGCTTTGCTATCAGTGAGCACTCTAATACTTTTGGCCTGAGGTCACTGTGGGATCTGTGTGCCTCAAGTCTGTTCTCTGCCAATGCTTGCCTTGCACTGGGGTAGGTATTGATGGCATTATGGCCCACACAGAGGCAATGGTCAGTCTGTCTTTCTGTGACCACAGCGTCATCAACCACTGTGTGTGGCACACTTCTTTTCATCAAACTCCCCCCCCTTTTTTTTTTTTTTTTGAGACGGAGTCTGGCTCTGTTGCCCAGGCTGGAGTGCAGTGGCCGGATCTCAGCTCACTGCAAGCTCCACCTCCCGGGTTTACGCCATTCTCCTGCCTCAGCCTCCCGAGTAGCTGGGACTACAGGCGCCCGCCAACTCGCCCGGCTAATTTTTTGTAGTTTTAGTAGAGACGGGGTTTCACCGTGTTAGCCAGGATGGTCTCGATCTCCTGACCTCGTGATCCGCCCGTCTCGGCCTCCCAAAGTGCTGGGATTACAGGGTTGAGCCACCGCGTCCGGCCCAAACTCCCTTTAGAGCACCTGCTTCACAAGCTGGTGATTTTATAGTCGTAGCGTAATGATTGATCATCTTCATCTCTGATATACTATCCTTTCTGCCATCCTCCATTGTCTCTTTCCTGAGGCAAATTCAAAAGCTTTTCTTTCTCTTTGGATTAGGTACATGCATGTATCTTAGTTCACTTTCTGGGACCAAGGGCTACACTAGTGGTCTCTTGAAGGCTTGTGAAAATGCGGATTCTGGGCTCTGTTCACAGTTTCTGCTTCGGTAGGTTTAAAGTAGCACTCAGGAATTTTTATTCCCAGGAAGTTCCCAGGTGATACTTTTGCTGTTGCTCTGGGAATCAACCTCTGAAAACCACTGGGTTACCCTGTTATCTTCTACAGCCAGTGGCAGCCATGCTGGATTCAACAGCCAGTTTCCTGAGATGAGAACTCTGAGATTTTTCCTGTGATTTGAAGATATAGTGATATAAAAAGTGCAGTTTGCTTTTGAATTCTTTCACGATATATTCTGCATTCTAAACACTTTCCTTCTAAAAAGTGATGGTTTAACATTTTTTCCTCAAATGGTTTTTTTTCATCTTCTTTCCTCTCAGTACAATCTTTATTTGGTTTTCTTCTTCTCAGTTATGGATTGAGTTTATCAGAAGACCCTAAGACGAAGATTCCTATTAAGGTGATTTCTTTGAAGGCATTTCAGGCAAATCTCGTGGAGGGATGCACATAGGAGTCTGAGGAAGACTGAGAAAGTGTGCAATGGCCAGCAAATTCTGATAATAGGGCAGCTTTGGCTCAAACCTGCATGGAGTCTTTGAAGACACGTGACTCAGAATTATCCTGGGCAGGGGCCAGGCTTCAGGAATATTTTTGCCCTGACACACATCAGTCATGGGTTCAAGGATGTTCCAGAGAATATACATTTCCTGGCTCTCCAGAGCAGGAATCGTGGGCTCTGGCACCTGGAGTAGGACTCTCTGGCAAATAAAAGTAAATGCTGGCTGTTGGGAGTTTGTGAAAGCTTACTTGAAATTGGTGTGCATCAAAATGAGAACAGGATCTGAGCTCATGGGGGTGGAGCACTGACAAGTATCTGGTACACCTACAACTGGCAGAGGTGTTTCTTTGTTACTGATGTAACATTAAGGAGAGAAGAATTGCATCTGAATTGGTCATTTATCATTCATCTCCTGAGCTTCCCTCATTCTGGATGCATTTTCCGCTCTTGATATGTGAACGTAAACAAAACTCATAATAGAACATATCTATCTTTATCCTGATGCTCTACCTATTGAGGAAAATTTTGATTTTGCTAATTGTGAGTGGATTACTCCCCCTTGGAATGGAAGAGAAGTCTGTTTTGCTGTTAGTGGTATCTTGGCTTCCTATGCCTTTGCTCTTCACAATATTTAGAACTGGAACCACTGACTCCATGCCATTTATCCTGGCCCTATTTCATTATAACAAAAAGCCTAGCAGTTTTCCAGAGACCTTACCCTCTTGGAGGGCTTGGATGACTTCTCGCTGCTCCCAGCACTCCTGTCTAATAAACCCAAGATATTTGGGTGGCCTACATTTTATCATCTTACTCTTCCTATCCATTTGGGCTCATTTGTAAGGTTGTGTTTCTGACTATGATGTGATGATTATCCCCTTTTTCTGCCTCTTTTTTTTTTTTTTTTTTTTGAGACGGAGTCTGGCTCTGTCATCCAGGCTGGAGCGCAGTGGCGTGATCTCGGCTCACTGTAACCTCCACCTCCCAAGTTCAAGGGATTCTCCTGCCTCAGCCTCCTGAGTAGGTGGGACTACAGGTGCATGCCAGCATGCCTGGCTAATTTTTGGTATTTTGAGTAGAGACAGGGTTTCGCCCTGTTAGCCAAGATGGTCTTGATTTCCCAACCTTGTGATCCGCCCACCTCGGCCTCACAAAGTGTTGGGATTACAGGCATGAGCCACCGTGCCTGGCCCTTCTGTTTGCCTCTTAAATGAATTCTCTGCACTTATCCATCCTGCTCCATCCCCTGGGAGTCTGGTGAATATGGACTGCATTAGCAGACTCTTTTGCCCTTTGTCTTAGCAAGAAATGCAGGGAAAGAAGAGAGCATGGCAGTGCATTCATTCCTCTGGCCTCTCACTATGGGAGTGCTGAGAACTGCATCATCCATCCACCAGGAGTCACACTCATGCCAAGTGCCTCTCCCACACAGCTCTCCTTACCACTTCAGCCTGCACGTCGTGATGGTGCCTCCTTTACTAGTCCTGGGATGCTGAACACTCTCTCGTGATTTTCCTACGTCCTACACATACTTTGAAATTAGTTTCTATTCTCTGCCTAACCACATCATATAACATCATGTGCACCAGAGGGCCTAGCTGGTGGCCAGTGGGATTAGTTTTCTAGAACCTCTTCTGGCCATCTCTGTCTGTCTTTACTCACACAAATAATGGCAGAATGGAGTGCCCTGTTACTGCTCTGAATTCAAGAATGTTATCACAAGTGGAAAGTGCTGGTGAATTGTTGCAGAATAACGTCTACCCTTTTTCCTCTTGAAGTTGCATATGGTGTGGGAAAGCAGGCTTCTAAAACAGCTCACATTTTGCTTATGTGTCCAAAGATTGCATAGAATAATCTGGTTCCCCAGAAGTAGGTCGGGTCACCAACCAGTGTAGGGAAACGTCTGGGCTGAAGAGGAAATAGTTTTTGAGAGGTTGCCCTCTTTACATTTTCTAGTTACTTTTCAAGATAATTCGAAAATAAATATATCAGCAGTGAAATAGTTCTTAGCTATATTTATGGGGTGTTAGAAGCAATAATTTAACATGCAACTATGTACTTATATGAGATAAGCAATTACGTGTTTTCACAAGAGGAAACCTGGTTTTGGCAAATGATTTCCCTTCTTTCTAAATGGGCCAATTATTTCTGGCCCAAAGCAGATGATTCCTTTTAAATGGGCACCTATTTTTCATGCCCTAGCAGAGTAAAGAATGAGAGGAATCCTTTTATTTTACCCATAATTCCGCTCTTCCCTGCTGAAGTTGGGTGACTGAACTGGAGATGAATGGCCTGGTTTCCATAGGCTGTTCTTTTTAGTACTGGCCTGTCTTCTGGTCCAGCATTTGTACCCTCTTCTATGTACCCCATCCCCCTTGGTAGGGGAGGCCTGCTATTGTTTGTTTCTTTTGTGCCTGGGTTCATTAGGTCTATCTGGGAAAAGCAACGAGGAAATCAGAAAATCCCAGTGTGGTTGTAGATTTAAGCTGTGTCCTCCAGTTAACTTTATCAGTGTTAAAGCTGAAATTTTGGGCCAGGTGTGGTGGTTCACACCAGTAATCCCAGCACTTTGGGAGCCTGAGGCGGGCAGATTGCCTAAGGTCAGGAGTTCGAGACCAGCCTAGCCAGCATGGTGAAACCCCGTCTCTACTAAAAATACAAAAATTATCCAGGCATGGTGGCATGCACCTGTAATCCCAGCTACTCAGGAGACTGAGGCAGGAGAATCGCTTGAATCTGGGAGGCAGAAGTTGCAGTGAGCCCAGATTATGCCATTACACTCTAGCCTGGGTGACAGAGAGAGACTCCATCTCAAAAAAAAGCTGAAATTTTGATCTCCTTCTGTGGTTATCCTATGTCTTATTTCTCAATTTGTCTTCTAGCAAGGGTGTAAAGAATAGGATAAATGATCATCATCTTTAACAACCTCAACTACTGCCTTCTTACCCTTCCATCCATTCAGCATTGCAGCCCACAGTATCACGCGCCTTTGCCCAAATATGCAGGGCTTTACTGGGCTTCCATTTCCAATTTTTGCTTTTTGTGTTTTGGTTTTTTTTTGAGTTCCTCTTCCTGCAATGCCCCCCTTCACCCTCTGCTGTTAACCTGCTTATCATTCATGACTCATAGTAATACGCTCCTACTGTGTTATAAATCTGACAATATATTTTCTTAGAAACAATGTAATAGTAACATATAATGAGACATGGTTTCTGAGTAGAATTTAAAGTAAAATTGGCCAGGCGTGGTGACTCATGCCTGTAATCCCAGCACTTTGGGAGGCCAAGGCAGGTGGATCATGAGGTCAAGAGATCAAGACTATCCTGGCCAACATGGTGAAACTCCGTCTCTACTAAAAATACAAAAATTATCTGGGTATGTTGGTGTATGCCTGTAATCCCAGCTACTCGGGAGGCTGAGGTAGGAGAATTGCTTGAACCCGGGAGGCGGAGGTTGTAGTGAACCGAGATCGCGCCACTGCACTGCAGCCCGGGTGACAGAGTGAGACTCCATCTCAAAAAAAAAAAAAAAAAGTAAAGTAAATGAAAGTTATGATCAGCAATATGTTATCAAAGCAAAAATTCACTATATTAAAACATGTAATTGTGTTTCATCGAAGTCTCTAATTTTACAAAATGGGGCATGAGCTACTTTCTGAATTGATTATCTAGGGAAACTCAATAGACAATAAAACAAAGTTACACGGCCCATGAAAAATAGACCTTTATTGTGATTTTGACTACTTAAAACATAAACGTATGTTAAACAAATATTTAACAATAATGTAATTAACTTTAATAAACATTAACATGAATTTAGAGATATGTTGATGACTTTTGCTATTTTATAAACCTGTCCAGAAACTTTTGAAGTGACACACATATTCAGTATCCATCTGTGTAATATGTAAGCCATGTGTAATATTTTCTATTACTATCAGAGCTGCATCATCCAACCTTATTTTAAGAAATAATTATTGTCATAAAATGAAATGGAGAAACAAACTGTATATTAATACAATGGTATAATACACAGAAAAAAACCTCCAAAGTACTGTTGCGTGTAACAACATAGACACATTGATCTCACAGACATAATTATCAAAAAAGCCAGGGAACAAAATATATCAAGTTCAAGAATAGGTAAAGTTGGTCTATAAAGGTAGAATACAGAATATGGGAACTTCTTGGGAGAGTGGTGTTGCTGTTGACTGAAGAGGGGCACGAAGGAAACTTCTGGGTGTTGGAAATGTTCTGTACCTTGATCTGAGTGGTGACTGCAGAGTGTGCTGCTCTCTGAAGGTTTTTGCACTTTAAGTATGCTATCCATAGTGTAGGGTGAAGAAACGCGGGTATATTATAAACGGATAAAAAAAGAAATTCTGGGTATGATCGAGCAAAACTCTACCAGATGACACCCCACATGAAAAATTAAATGCAGACATAATTAAAGAGAAGCAAAAATCCCTGAAGGTGCTGTAGAACGAACAGAAGCAGACTGATTCTGGCAGGGAATGAAGAATCACTTGGAGGAGGGGAGATGGGGAGCAATATTAAGTAAGCGGCCATCTTGGTAGCTCTTTCCTTGGCACCAAGTGCAGCCTATACAGTGCCCATGTGGAAAAATTCACAGCCTCTCTAGCTCAGGAAACCAGAAAAGCAAAGTCAAGAAATTCCAAATACTGAAGGGAGTTGGGGAAGTTCTGGAAACAAATGAACCAGAGAGGAGATCCCCAAACCAGATTCACTCACATCTTTGACCTAAATCATGCATGTGCAGCACAGACTCAGCAACTCAGGCAAACATGAAATATCTGGACTGGTATCAGACATGCTCAAGAAAGAAAAACTTGCATTTTAAACCCAGCCAAGAAAGTTCTGTGTTAAGGGAAGGCAAACAAGACTCATTGGAGAAAAAAAAATACAAACCCCAGACTCTTCACTTAACATTTACGATGTCCAGGATATAATCTCAAGTTACCTGACATACAAAGAACTATGAAAATGAAAAAAATTTCTCAAGAAAAAAATCAATTCATTGGCACGCAAGAGGAACCAGATGTTGAAATTAACAGATAAGAATGTATAAGCAGTTATTATATATTGCTTCAATAAAGTAAAACAAAACTTTTGTTTACCAAATGAAAGTCTCAGGTGAGGAGTGATGAATCTCAACATACAAATACCAACACTAAAAGAAGGAAGTTCTAGAATGGAAACATACAATTTTGGAAATAACAGAGGCAATGTACTTAATAGCCATGACAGAATAAAAGGTAGGCAAACTTGAAGACTGACCGATGGAAATCATGTAAGGTGAAACACAGAGGAAAAGGTTGAAGATCGTGAACAGAACCTCAGAGATCTGTCACATGGTATCAAATGGTCACACATGTTTAATCATAATACCAAAAGGAGAGAAAAGAAAGAACAAGGTACAAATAATATCTGAAGAAATAACCCATCTGAATTTACTAAATTTCATAAACGCTAGATATTTTTCTATCTTTTATGAAATTTAGGCAATTCAGAGGGGTCATAATGAATCACCAAGCCGAATTAATTTAAAGAAGCCCTATGAAAAAAGATCATCATGAAACTGAGTCTAATATGAAGAACAAATTTTAAAAATCAGCAAGAAAAAATATTACATATGGAGTACCATGATTTCTCAAAAAAAAAACCAATGAAATACTGAAGAGTATACAGAGATATCTTTAAAGTGGTAAAACATACAAACAAATCAAACACCACTGTCAACCCAGAAATCTATATTTAGCAAACGTATTCGAGAACAAAAGCAAAATAAATACACTTTGAGATAGAAGAAAAATAAGATAATATATTGCCAGCAGACTTAAACATAAGAAATGATAAAGGAAATTCTTCAGCATGAAGAAAATTAATCAGATTAAAATTTGGGTCCTAAAACTATAATAAAATAAAAACAAAGAAGGGCACCAGGAATGGAAGGTATCTGGATAATAAAAAATATTATCTTTTCCACTTCTGGATATATGCCAAAAAATTGAAAACAAGATCTGGAAGAGATATTAGCGCCACCAACTTCACTGCAGCATTATTTACAATAGCCAAGAGGTGGAAGTAACCTAAATGTCCTTTGGCAAGAAATGGATAAAGAAATGTGGATACCTACGATGTCATGGTTTTCTCTCAACTTATATAGAAATGATATAAAAGTTTAAATAAAAATTACATGTTATTGTGGAATTTGTAGTGTATGTTGATGTATAATATGATATGTAACTATAACATAAAAAAAATGAGTGATATAGACCCATGTATTGCAAGATTTCCATATTTTACATGGAGTGGTACATTATTAACTGCAATGACTGTGGAAAGTTAAGGATGTATATCACAATAGAACAATTCTTAATAGGACAATCACTAACAAATTAATGCAAAGAGCATGGCTAAAATAATGAACAGGAAAGTTAAAATCTAATTATAAAAAATACTTGAATTAAATTCAGCCCAGGAGAAAAGAATTATATCTGAAGGATAGGAGTTACCTAATAATACAGCCCACATGAAGCACTGATTAGTGGAATCCTCTTTTTGACCAGTCTGGCCAAAGCGCACTGTGTCCTATCAGTTTAATACATTTTAAGTTTGAAGAAAAGAGCCAAGGATCACTAGACAGTGAAAAGAGATTATAACATAAAGAAAGATTCAGATGAAACTGAGAATGTTATGAGGCAGTTACTTTACCACATGGCTCTGTTTCTGTTGTGGGTACCTCTATCTAACATACATGCTGGAAAAAAAGCTTGTTTCCAGGTTTTTCATCGAAAAATTCTGGAAGCAACAATAAGTTAGGCTGAATCTTCTCACATTTTGCTTTTGCCTCTTCCTTATTGGTCTCCAAAGTAAATGCTTCATATGGGGTTTTCAACTGTTGGCTGCAATTCGAAAGTGGACAATGGCAGCAGCTCTCTCAAGAAGAGTTTGGGAAAATGCCCGAGACATCAGCAACAGGGGGAAGCCTGTAGCTAGAAACTTGACCATCCCATCCAGGGGCCACTCCAGGCTCAGCCTCCTGAGGTGACACCTGTGTGATGAGGCAGCAGGGCACCTAAGAGCATGTGCTCTGCAATTGCATGTGTAAGGGATATGATACTACTGAGTGTGGGGTGTGCAGATTCATGGGGACGGAATCCCAGGATAGGCAGAATGAGGATGCAACAGCTTCAGGCAGCTGGTTCTGAGCAGAGGGTGCCTGTAGTTTCTGTCTTTAGGAGGATCAGTACTAAGAGCAGGAGATGATTCTCTAAATAACTCATCAGGCTATGTGCCAGTATCTTGGTAATTACAGGGAGGCTTGCCCTTGATTGTGGATGGGACTTCAACTGGTGATGGTGCCAGGCTACTCTCCTGAAGTAGGTGGAGTCCTGTGGCTTTACACTGCCCACTTATTAATGAGTCTGGGTGGCAAGAGGGAGTCCCGTGAGGCCAGGCCACCCATTAAATTGGTGTTGAATTTAGTATGAGCTTGCTTACATGAGTTGAAGGTTTTCATTTTGTTGTTTGGAGTGGGATTAGAGATCCAAGTCTTGACTAGGATTGCTACATCAGCAGAATAGTCTTTTATCACCATGACAGATTTAGCGTTCATTCCTGGTTCCTTACCCTAAACTGCTCTGCATTTGGTGTTAAATTTTTCTCCCTGTCATATATCATTTTCCAAAATATTTCAATCACATTATTACAATTCCTTTTGGGACTCGCAAAGTCCTCTAGAATAGTTGGAAAATGCATACAGTAGTAGAGTAGTATTATATCTTTGAAATTTGAAGGTAAAAGACTTCCATAGGAGGCAAGTTATGCTAATTTCTTGCTATGTTGCTTTGGGCAAGTCATATGTGCTCTGACTTTATTATCTGTAAAATGGGAAAATGAAAACAGTTTTGGGAGCTTTGTGACTTCAACTACTTGACCTCGGCCTACTACTCAGGTTGAAGATAAGAATTTCTTTGTAACTTGTCAAAAAGGTACTGGGCTTAATTCCTGGGTGATAGATTGATCTGTGCAGCAAATCACCATGGCACAAGTTTACCTATGTAACAAACCTGCACATCCTGCACATATACCCCGGAACTTAAAATAAAAGTTGAAAAAAAAGTACATACAACTTCATTAACTGGCATGAAAACAAAAACAAAAGGTGCTCTAACTCTAATACTTAGCTATTAACTATTCATTAATGACCAATGGTTAATAGTCTTTCATTATCTGTCTGCCAGGCAACTTAGCACTAACCAGCCAATTCTTTTGCCTCCGAAGGTATTATTTTCAATGATTTAATCAATCCATCTACAACTGTGTTACTATCCACAGGGACATATTCTTAGGTGGTCCCCAATGAAATCTTTAGCAATTAAGCAGTCACTGTGTGCCAGACACTATCATGCCCGACCTATCAGCTAGGATTGCAATCTGTTCACCCACAAGACAATCAGTTGAGTCAGTCTCTAGTTCTTATTTTACGGTATTTTTGATTGGATCACATTTGTTATCACTTGCATTGGTCAAAGTCCTCTGAAAAGCAGATATTAAGACAAGATTAGATATTTAACACCTGTTAGGCAAAATAAGGAGCTGAAAGAAGCTGAAAGAGTTAGCAAACTGGTCAGGCTGATGGAAAGACTGACAAAATTTTTGAGGCAAATTTTACGGGAGAAACCTCACGTCTAGCAGAAATAGACCTGCTTTAATATCTCTGTTCCTTTTAGTCATTGGCTGGGTATAGCCTTTGGGAAGCATGGCCTCAATGCAAATATGTTAATTGATTTTAGAGTGCAGCAGCCAGGGTGATTAGTCATTCACACTTCCTGAAGGGGTATATCTGAGAAATGATTTCCATGATCACCTTAAAAAACCTAAATATAATCTACCAATGTTTATTTCATTAAAAAATTCCTTAGTATGTAATTTACTGTTTATAGCAAAGATTAGAACCACCTATTATAGGGTTCACAGCATGATAAAATAAAATGTATAACAATGATGGCATAAAGGATAGAAGGAGCAATGGAAATATACTCTTTTGAGGTTCTTTATACCATGCAGAAAGTATTAAAATATTAGTTGAAGGTATTTTGATAAAGTTGCATATTGTCAAGGCTACTAGAAACCACTAATACAATGAGATATAGTTAATAAGACAACAGAAGAGATGAAAAAGAATACTAAAAGGTACTCAAATAAACCAAAAGAAGGCAAGAAAAGAGAAGAAAAAAGTAACAAAGACCAGACCAGATGGGATGGGTAGAAAACAAATGGCAAGAGTGTAGGCTTAACTCAATAATTACATGGAATATAAATAGTCTAAACATGCCAATTAAGAGACAGAAAAAGCCACACTGGATTAAAAAAAAAACCTAAAACTCAACTAAATGCAATTTAAATAAACCACACTTTATATATAAAGACAGATATTTTATTTCAAAAAAAGTTGGGAAAAGATACACTGTATAAGAACTAACAAAATCTGGAATATCTATATTAATTTCTGACACAGTAGACTTGAGAATTTGGAATATTAACAAAGATCATCACAGATATTTCATAATAATTCAAGTATCAAGTTACCAAAGATACACAATTTTAAATGTGTACCCAACTAATAACAGAACTTCAAATACATAAAGCAAATATTGACAGAACTGAAAAAAGACAGAAAAATTCATCATTCAAGTTGAAGATTTCAACATTCTTCTTTTAGTGCAAGGGGATGGAAAAGTATTATGGACATAGAAGACTTAAATAACACTATCAACTTACAGGAACAAAATGACATTTATAGAACATCTCACTCAACAACAATAGAACACAGATTTTTTTCAAGTACCAAGGAAAATTCAAAAGATAGACCATATGCTGAGAGATTAAACAAGTTTCAATAAATTTAGAAGTACTGAAAACACACAGAATATGTTCTCTGACTACTGTGGAATTAAATTAGAAACTAGGAACAGATCTCTGTAAAATCTCTAAATATTTGGAAATTGAACTACACATTTCTAAATAACCCAATTATTGAAAAAGAAGCCATGATGGAAATTAGAAAATATTTTCTAAATGAATAAAAATGAAAAAAATGCTAGGCCTTGTATGATTCAGCTAAAGCAGTTTTTGAAGATAAATTTATGATTTAAAATTTTCATAGTAGAGAGGAAAAGTTTAAAATCAATAACCCATGACCCTCATTGTAAAAACGTAGAAATAGAATAGCAAATTGAACCCAAAGTAAGTAAAAGGAAAGAAATGATAAAGGTGAAGTATAAATTAATGAAACAGAAGATTAACAATTAGTAGAGAAAATCAATGAAAACAGAATGTAGCTCTTGTAAAAGTCAATAAAATTTTAATTTTTTAATAAATGAAATTNAGAAATAGAATAGCAAATTGAACCCAAAGTAAGTAAAAGGAAAGAAATGATAAAGGTGAAGTATAAATTAATGAAACAGAAGATTAACAATTAGTAGAGAAAAATCAATGAAAACAGAATGTAGCTCTTGTAAAAAGTCAATAAAATTTTAATTTTTTAATAAATGAAATTTTAGTTATGTCAATCAAGAAAAAGATCTAAAACTAAATTAATAATATCAAGAATGAAAGGGTCAATCATTACAGAGCCTACAGATTTTATATACATATAATATAAAAAATGTTACACCAATAAAGTTGACAATTTAGAAGAACTAGAAAATTCATTGAAAGATGCTAATTATTAAGATTTACAAAAGAGGAAACAGAAACTCTGAACAGCTCTTAATGGATTAAAAAATAAAATTTGTTCTTAAAGTGCTTTACAAAAGAAATTTCAAGCCAAGATGGCTTCAATGATGAATTCTTCCAAACACTTAAGGTTGAAATGCAGATAAATAGTGATATGGAAGAAGAAAACTGGAGTGCAAGGGTACAAGTTACTTAGTCATTTTCAGTTCTTTGTTATCCTCTTGAATATACAGAAATATTAGTTATCCTCACTCTTGAAATTCTCTTTTTTTGGGCCTCTGTGAATTCCATAAATTCAAGAAATACTAAATGGATATTCACCAAAGTCAAATTTTATACCTTATGTACATCTGCAAGTGTGTTATTACTATATCTGGTTTTCAGATAGAAACACTATGTCTTCATGATGCTAAATGACTTTTCCAAATTCACACAGCTATGGAGTTGGAATTTGATTCCAGGTCTGTTTGTTTCTAAATCTTGCTCTCAGTTGTTCCACTTGGCTTTTCTGACATTTCCGTTGGTCAATTTCCTTCTCCCATTTTCTAACTGTGGGTATTTTTGGAAGGGCTTAGTTCTTAATCCTTGACTATTCTGTCTTTAAAAATTTCTGCTTGGAACAATTCATCACTCTTTTGGGTTCACCTATGTTTAGCTGATTCCCTAATTTGTATTTTGATTCCTTTTCTCCCTCCTTCATTGCTGTTTTTTAAAACTTATTATTCCTTTTGAAGGGTTTGAGTAGCATTTCGTCATGTAGACTGAAATTTAGATTTTTATCTTCCTCATTCCTTATTTGTTCGTTTTCTGCAATCCTACTCAAACTTCCCTCATCTTAAAATTTTGGTCGGGTTTCACTTGTGCTTTTTTTCCTTTCTGTCCTTTTCCAAACCTGAGATATTAAATTCTGTTTCTTCATGATGTCATCGCTTGATTCTGTTTTTGCTTTACTATTTCTACTGCTTGTGAAACCACCCTAACTGATCTTCCTGCCTTCAGTCTCTCTCTGTTTTAGCTGATCCTGTGTACCGCTGCAGTTTAAAATACTTCTTTCATACACGGGCATAGATTTGAATATAATACTTTTTATAACTTCTGTGTTTGCATGTTCTACATACTAGAAACTGCACCATTTATGACTATTATCCCCATTTTAAGATAAGTAATTTGAAGCTCAGGAGAGGTTAAACATTTTCAAGGTCACATAACTAGTAAGTGGCAGAGCAAGTAATCATAGAGGTTGGTTAGATCCTAAAGTTTATGCTCTGAACACATACAGAGACCGTGCAATTTGTGACCTAAGTGGAATATATTTCATAGTGAAAAGGATTGTTACTAATAATTTTCTGGGACAGTAGATCTAAAAGTGGAGGATCCCAAACAAACCAGGACTAGTAATACCATATTAATACTACCCTCTACTTCCTCTCCAGTAAAACTGGGAAGGTTAGACAGATGTCTATTTTGGGGACAAAGATGATATGTTAATCTTTGTACTTGTTGAGTTCAGGGTGACAACAGAGCATGATATTGGAACATTTTACTAGAGAGGTCATATACACAGGACAGGGAATTAACAGAAAGGTAAGAGCAAATTTAGGTACTAACAATGTAGAGAATGTTTTCAAAGTCATGAGATGAGATGCCCAAACATTTAAGAAAGAAGAGGCACAGTTGATTGAGAACTGGTCACTGGGAATTTTGAAACACTGAGTGGGTAAGGAGGATAAAGAGACAGAATGGGAGATGACTCTATTAGACTGCAAATCTCTTTAGGAAGTCAACAATTTCTTTTGCATCCTTTATTAGCATTTTCATATGCCACACACACATATTGAAAACCAACATACCATTAAGTATAATTGCAAACCATATGACTTCTGGTAGATAAGTCTAATTTTGTGCCCATCCTTAGATCCTAACTGAAATTATTTCATATGCAAACATTTCAGGTGCCATGTTTTCTCTCTGGACAGGTTTTCATATGGTTTTTGTTGAAACCATGGCTTATTCCTATATTTCTTTTGTGTGGAGTGAAGGATACTGCCTTTACCACCACCCTTGTGCTGTTTGACGGTCTACGAGACACTTGAAGGTTAATGCATGTGTCATTTTTACAAAGCACATTGTACATATGCTTACCACATGAGTATGTTATAATCCATGTCTCATATATATTTTAATAATGTTAATGTTAGCAATAAATAGAACAAAGAATCCATTATACAGAGATTCAAGTTTTGGAAAAACGGGCAGTTCTGCTTCAAAAGTAAATTAAGCAAGAATATTTATTTCTATGCTTCTCTGTGCTTATATTGGAGCAAATCAACAGTGAAAATGATTTAAAGAAACCTTGGTTCATTTGAAATAAAACGCTGATGCATTTGAAATGAAGTTCCCATGGAAACCATCTCTGAAGTGACAAAAACCTCAGAAGAACTTTCCTGGTGTGGCATCAGGAATACAAGAACCCTCTAAACCTTCCAGAGGAAAGTAAATGTTAAATGAACCCCTAAGGTCTTCTTTGCCCTTTGGGTCAAATTACTGGCTCTAAGGAAGAAAATTATGAAAATAGTAAGAAGATAAAGGGGCAAGAGACCTGTTGAGGATTCAGATAATCACAAGTCACACAATGTTGGTTAATGACTGAGGCTGGTATGAAGGCTAAGAAAGGTTTGTGTAGCAACTTGCATTATTTTAATTTTAATTTTTATTATTTTTTAAATTTTTTGATAATGAATTGTTTTTCTCTATTTCTTAAGTGTGTATAATGGGATTGAGAACAAGGATTGGGGTTCATTGGAACTACTCTGGGACGTGGACAGTTCCAAGTGTACATTGACCAATGAGACACTATCATTGCTGAGACTGAGCTGAGGGTGAGCAAGTCTTCACTGATATATGTGCACATCTGGCCTGTGTGCAGTGGACTTGCCTGGAAGAAGACTTCAGCCTTTGTGTTATGATTTCATAACTTCTCCAAGAGGATTGCAGCCTTTAACTCTGGCTAAAAGCATGTATAATCCGTCTGCTAACTGAAGCTTGAATTTCCCCAAATAGAGACTTATTTATTGGCCACGAAATCTGTCATCTTTAATATATAAAAGTCCATAGTAAGGGCTATAAAATGCAAGTTGCTACACAAAGCTTTTTTAGCTTTCATACCAGTCTCAGTCATTAACCAACATTGTGTGACTTGTGATTATCTGAATCCTCAACAAGGTCTCTTGCCCTTTATCTTCTTACAATTTTCATAATTTTCTTCCTTAGAACCAGTAATTTGGCTTAAGATATTGCATTTAAAGTGAAGGATGAAAATGTGATGCCTTGGAGGGCTGCTGGTTAAGCCACGAGTGCCTAATGTTTTAGAAGAGTAACCGATCTTATCAAGCAAACACTTTTCAAATTTCTTCTGAGTCATTGCTGAAATGTCAGATTACTCTACTTAAAATTAAATCTGTGACCCTTCCTTTTCTACCCCCTCCATGGCTTTTTTTTTAAAATAGCATTTTTCGTTTTACATGTTTTTTTCTTTTATTTTTTTCGTCTTCTCCCACTTGAATGAAAACTTCATGAGGGCAAGAATTTGCCTGTTTTTTTTTTCCCCAACGAAGAACTTAGAAGAGTTTCTGGGACACAGTGGATGCTCAATATGTCTTTGCTGAAGGAATATTATTTTTGTTTACGTCTTTCTTCAAGTCCCCATCATCTGACATTAGCTGTGGAATCCCTTCCCTGGCCTTCATATCTTGACAAAAATTGATATTAGTTATCTAATTAGTATTTGTTTCTAACTATCAAGCTTAATTTGAATGAACAGGTAGTGCAGGAAAACCAGGGAAGATTTCTTTATTTTTTGAGCTTGGAAAAGTTCATATTGGATGTGAGTGAAATAATGACTCTTCTCCTCTGAAGTCCAGTACTCCCTAATTTGACCTTTCCTGGCTCTAATACTTTCTACCCTTGTCTTATTCCACATACGTTGCTGTGAAAGAATACCTGAGACTGCGTGATTTATGAAGAAAAGAGTTTTACTCGGCTCACTGTTCTGCAGGTTGTTCAAAACACATGGTGCCAGCATCTACTTCTGGTGAGGACCTCAGGGAGTTTCCACCCATGGCAAAAAGCCAGGGGAACTGGCATGTAGAGATCACATGGCAATAAAGGGGAAACGAGAGGAAAGAGAGGTGCCAGGCTCTCTTGAGAACTAATAGAGTGAGGATTCATTCATTACCACTAGGATGGCACTGCCCGTGTATCTCAAACACCTCCTCTTAGACTCCACCTCCATCACTGGGAATCAAATTTCAACATGAGGTTTGGAAGGTCAAGTATCCAAACTTTAGCAGCCATCCTTTAAGACTGCTTGTTTTTATCTATCAAGAATCTCATGAAACCCTTGTAAGTAAAAATACTTCAGAGAATTCGTTATCACAGGGAGGTAGTACAGCCGTGGAAAAGACCACGAAAACTGGAGTTAGACAGACCAGCGTTTGACTTAAGATTCTGGAATCTGTTAGCTGTGTGTGTTTCTCACTTTTAAAGCGGAGATTAACATGTCTAATTCATGAGGTTGTTATGAGAAATAAATGAGGTACATTGGTGTTGGATTCTTGGTGTCTGTATGAAGGTGCTGGGTTGGATACAGTGTTTGGTATACAGTAAGTGCTTAATACAAGGTAGCAAGCATTGGTTTTTCCCATAGTGCCTTGTCCTTAATTGTGCTTAAAAAGATGTAACCTGAATGAAAGAATAGGTCATTAAAAGTATGATCAAGAGTATAAACAAACATTTTATTTTCCTTAGGGAAGGTGGTCTCTGGCGATGGCTCTAAGGGAGCCTCTGTTACCTACTCTGAGGTCTCTATTCCAGAATAAAACTCTCCAGATGCCTGTTATCCACGGTGTTAGGAAAGACTGCTGTCTCATTACTGGCAGCTGGGCTGAAGCCTTGGGACAAAGTCACAATCAGAGATCGTTTTCTTCAGCTCTGCAAGAGAACCAAGATTCTCAAAGAGAATAAAGATTCTCAAAGTGGAGAAGCAGAAGTAGAGGGGCCTGGGCTCCAAGTTGTCACGTTCTTTTCAGCAGGGCCACTGGATTTCTGTGAAAGAGATGGGCGACAGGCAGTAGAGAGCAGCACCGTGGCTCCAAGCTGAAGGGGGTGAGTGCCTGTCTGAGCCACTGGGTGCCACAACAGAGTGGTTAAAAGAAAACTCAGACCACTCTCAGCTGTCAGAGCCCTGGCTTGTCACTGAAGGCTCAATGTCAACTGTTAGAAGATAAGAGGAGTAATTTCGATGTTCCTGTGAAGCTCACACTGGCTCATATTATTGTTCCTACCTTCAATCTGCATTTATTTACTGATGAGTCATGTTGACAATATTTCCTGTGTCCATTGGTATTTTTTTTTCTATAGCACTGTGGATATTTTCCTCTGTAATTGAGTATCATTTAATTACAAGTTTTAAATTGTTAATTTGTGTTAAAAAAACAAAACTAAACTAAACTAAAAACCAAGTAAGCACTGAGAATATACAGTGGAAAATAAAGCCTTTACCCCTGCCCCACCACCCACCCCCCACCAAAAAAAACTCAGACCAGGGGAGCCAGACCACAGAGCTCTCCGGCTGCTGCAACTCTGTAGCCCTGGGACTTTGTGCAGGTAGCCCAGGCTGGGTGCCCTTATCTGTGGAACGGGGATGAGTGTAATGCCACACAGCATTTAGAACAGTGCCTATTCCATAGTTAGTGCTCAGTAAATGTTTCTTTTCTTCTCCCTCCCACTCCCTTAATTTCCATTAACTTCCCAGTGTGTGTAGCCTTTCTCTCTTTCTGAGTGACTCCTTCTTTTTCTCTCACAGACAATCCTAGAGGAGAATGCCTGCCAAGAACTCCTCCTCCGTGACAGAGTTTATCCTCTCAGGCTTAACCGACCAGCCGGGACTCCAGATCCCCCTCTTCCTCCTGTTTCTAGGTTTCTACATGGTCACGGTGGTGGGGAACCTGGGTTTGATAACCCTGACAGGGCTCAACTCTCACCTGCATATTCCCATGTACTTTTTCCTCTTCAACTTGTCCCTCATAGATTTTAGTCATTCCACTACCCTCGCCCCTAAAATGCGGATGAGTTTTGTCTCAAAGAAGAACATCGTTTCCTATGCAGGGTGTATGACTCAGTGTTTTTTCTTCTGTTTCTTTGTCTTTTCTGAATCCCACATTCTATCAGTGATGGCGTATGACCGCCACGTGGCCATCTGTAACCCGCTGTTGTACACAGTCACCATGTCTCCCCAGGTGTGTCTGCTCCTTTTGCTGGGTGTCTATGGGATGGGGGTTTTTGGGGCTGTGACTCATATGAGAAACATAATGTTTATGTCCTTTTGTGGAGACAACCTTGTCAATCACTATATGTGTGACATCCTTCCTCTCCTTGAGCTCTCCTGCAACAGCTCTTACATAAATTTGCTGGTGGTTTTTATTATTGTGACCATTGGCATTGGGGTGCCAATTGTCACCATTGTTATCTCTTATGGTTTTATTCTTTCCAGCATTCTCCACATTAGCTCCACAGAGGGCAGGTCTAAAGCCTTCAGTACCTGCAGTTCCCACATAATTGTGGTATCGCTTTTCTTTGGGTCAGGTGCTTTCATGTACCTCAAACCACCTTCTATTCTACCCTTGGACCAGGGGAACGTGTCCTCCACTTTTTATACTGCTGTGATGCGTATGTAGATTAACCCATTAATCTACAGTCTGAGGAATAAAGATGTCAAAGTTGCCCTGAGGAGAACCTTTTGCAGAAAATTAGTCTCTTAAAAATGAATGAGAAAGATAATCCAAACCTTTGTTAATCAGGGGGTTTCTTTTCTTGTTTCAGTGAGGGAGCAAATGCCAGTTCTTTCTCTCCCATACTTAGAGAAACATTTTAACTTTTATTCTTAAGTGCACTTACTCCTTGCACTGCTTATCCACCCCAACTATTCCAACTGTTATTTTATGAGAATAGTTTCTACTGTTATACAAGGTTTAATCTTGAATAGGCTTATGAAATCATTTACTCTAGTCTCCTCATGTAATACATCACACTCATAAATATGCTGTAGGCTGCCAAAGGACACACATGTACCTGGTGCCAGAGCTGAAACTGGAGTCCGGGTTCTTGAATTTTAATACAATCTGTGTGCTTTTCTTCAGCTGCATTTCCTTGTTCCATCATTTCCCTGACTGATTTCATTTTAAATTGTCTTTTCTTTTTTTTTTGCATTTAAAGAAATCTAATTATATTCATAGCGATGTCATGCAACTTTTCAAGGGTTAATTTTGGAATAACATTTTGCAAGAGTGTTGGAAGTGAAAATGTGGTTGATGTGGTCTTGACAAAAGATAAGCGAAATTTTAAAGAATTTTGGGGTGTGTGAGTGAGAAGTGGGTTAGGTTCCCTATAGAATCAAGGATGGTGCCCGCAGAGATGGTGTAGAGCCTTGAGTCAAGACTTACAATAGAAGGCCTTCTAAGGGAGAGATAAACAGATTTGAGGGAGTTAAGTTTGTTAGATACAAGCTTCATTCTTTATCTGAAGATTAATGGAGGCAGAATTTGGAGCCCCACCTCAAGGGTCTGAATAATGTAAATTAGTAATAGACAGCTCTGGATAAGTGAGCCATTAGAACCACAGCAACCAACTAGTTGTTAGGGGAGGCAATTGTCATTATATATTGAAGACATTGCGTATATCTGTGACCTCCTATTAATAACAATAAGGCATAAAGGGAAGGGATGGTGGTCTTAGAAGAGGTCATATATTCACAGCGCTGGGTAAGTGGAAGTACAACTTTGTATAAAGAATGAGAATAATTTTTTTGATCTGAATACATTAGTAATGGTAACAATTCTTTCAGAAGTCATGGCATGTGAATTGTCTGGAAGATAGTTTAATTTACAAACTTTGGAAAGTTATCTTCTATTAGAAAAAGGGAAAGTTTGGATTAATGTTTAGCTTTTTTTCATTTGGAATCTTTTAGTTTAATTAGGATATCATTAAGGAAATGAAAGTGTAGGGTAGGATTGCATTTTGATGCTAAAGGAGAGGAATGATTATTAAATTCAAGACACATGGATTGACGGTGCAGTGGGAGTGGTGGAGAATCAGTACAATGAAAACACCCTGCTCCTTCTTAATTGAAATATAAATTTTACACTGAGGTGCACGAACATTAACTGCTCGATGAATTTTTTTTCACATTTATAAGGCTATGAATACATACCTCCACCCAAACGAAAATATAGAAGATTTTTATCATTTTAGGGTACTCCTGCCCGCCCTGTCCCAGCAATTACTACTCCCCATGCTCTTCCTGGAAATATCCACATTCTTACTTTATCATCACAGTTTCATTTTTCTCATACTTGAACTTCATATAAATGTTAAATAGTGCATTTACTTTTTTATGTTTCACTTAACATAGAGAGTCATGTGAGATTCATCCATAACAATTTTCTTTGTTATTGCTGTTTATTTTAGTATTCCATTGTATGAATATAGAGCAGTTTACTTACCAATATCTTCTTTATGGATATTTGCCTTGTTTTCAATTTCTACATATTATTAATAAAGCCGTTATAAACTTTTTTTTCTTTTCTTTTTTTTTTTTTTTGCAATGTAGTCTCGCACTGTTGTCCAGGCTGGAGTGCAATGGCACGATCTCGGCTCACTGCAACCTCCACCTCCCGGGTTCAAATGATTCTCCTGCCTCAGCCTCCTGAGTAGATGGGATTACAGGCACCTGCCACCACACCCAGCTAATTTTTGTATTTTTAGTAGAGACAGGGTTGCACCATGTTGCCCAGGCTGGTCTCGAACTTCTGACCTCATGATCCTCCCACCTCGGCCTCCCAAAGTGCTGGGATTACAGGCATGAGCCACCATGCCCAGCCTATAAACATTCTTGAACATGTATTTTGCTGGAAATATACACTTATTTTGTTTGAGTATATACCTAGATGTAGATTTTATGGGTCACAAGGGAGGCATATGTTTAGGCTTCTAAATGCTATCAAATTGTCTTCCAAAATATTTGGACTGATTTGCACTCCCATCAACAAATTCCAGAAAAAGATACTCTTCATCTTTATTTTCAATATTTTTCATTTTAATTACTCCATTGGGTGTGTATTACAATATTGCTTTAGTCTTTTAAATATTCCCCTGATAAATAGTGATTTTTTTTTTTTAGATGGAGTCTTGCTGTATTGCCCAGGCTGGAGTGCAGTGGCATGATCTCGGCTCATTGCAACCTCCAACTTCCAGGTTCAAGCAATTCTCCTGCCTTAGCCTCCCGAGTAGCTGGGATAACAGGAGCCTGCCACCACGCCTGGCTAATTCGTGTATTTTTAGTAGAGACGGGGTTTCACTATGTTGGCCAGGCTGGCCTCGAACTCCTGACCTTTTCTTAAGAGGCAAAGTCTTGCTCTGTTGCCAGGCTGGAGTGAAGTGGTGTGATCATGGCTCACTGGAGCTTTGAACTCCTGGGCTCAAGCTATCTTCCTGACTCACACTCCTGAGCAATGAGAACTATAGGTACATGCCACCACACCTGGCCACTTTTTCTACTTTTTGTAGAGATGAGGGCTCACTGGGTTATCCAGGTTGTTCTCAAATACCTGGGCTCAAGTGATCCTCTCATCTCGGCCTCCCAAAGTGTTGGGATTACAGGTGTGAGCCACCACACTCAGCCTTGTTGGGCACTTTTTATATGTTCATTAGCTATTTGGACATCACCATTTGTGAAATGCCTGTTCAAGTCATTTGGCCACTTAAAAATAGTGCTGTGGCTGGGTGCAGTGGCTCACGCCTGTAATCCCAGCACTTTGGGAGGCTGAGGTGGGCAGATCAAGAGGTCAGGAGATTGAGACCCTCCTGGCTAACACGGTGAAACCCCATCTCTACTAAAAATACAAAAAAATTAGCCGGGCATGGTGGCGGGCGCAGGTAGACCCAGCTACTCGGGGGGCTGAGGCAGGAGAATGGCGTGAACCCGGGAGGCGGAGGTTGCAGTGAGACAAGACTGCGCCACTGCACTCCAGCGTGGGCGACAGAGTGACACTCCATCTCAAAAAAAAAAAAAAAAAGTGTTGTTA
>NW_016815818.1:433517-452130 GCF_001698545.2 Rhinopithecus bieti | reverse complement strand
CCTCTGCTGCTTCCCCTGTTGTTTTTTAGCTGTGCCCTATCCCCAGAGGTGGAGTCTACAGAGACAGGCAGGTTTCCTTGAGCTGCTGTGAGCTCCACCCAGTTCGAGCTTCCCAGCGGCTTTGTTTACCTACTTAAGCCTCAGCAATGGCAGGCGCCCCTCCCCCAGCCTCGCTGCTGCCTTGCGGTTAGATCGCCGCAGACTGCTGTGTTAGCAATGAGGGTGGCTCCGTGGGCGTGGGACCCTCCCCACCAGGTGTGGGATATAGTCTCCTGGTGTGCCCGTTTGCTTAAAGCGCAGTATTGGGGTGGGAGTTACCCAATTTTCCAGGTGTTGTGTATCTCAGTTCCCCTGGCTAGGAAAAGGGATTCCCTTCCCCCTTGTGCTTCCCGGGTGAGGCGATGACTCGCCCTGCTTCAGCTCTCGCTGGTCCGGCTGCAGCAGCTGACCAGCACCGATTGTCTGGCACTCCCTAGTGAGATGACCCCAGTTGAAAATGCAGAAATCACCGGTCTTTTGTGTCGCTCGCACTGGGAGTTGGAGACTGGAGCTGTTCCTATTCGGCCATCTTGCTCCTGATGAGTGCTTTTTCAGACACACACATTGCAGTTATCTTTACTCAGTCTCTGGCTTTCCCCATGACCACTCATTAATTATGTCCTTTGATAATCATATTTTAATTTTAATAAAGTTCATTTGTCCACTTTTACTGTTCATGCTTTGTTCTGTTTAATTTTTTCCTACTAAATAGTCACAAAGTCATTCTCAGGTTTTCCTTTGAAAGCTTCATGATTTTTCCTTTAATATTTAGATTTTAGATCAATTTTAAATCAGTTTTCATGTTATGGTATGCGGTAGTAAGTTTTACTGCTTTCATAAAAGTGTTAAGTTGCATCAGCATCATTTTTGACAGACCTTCTCTCCTCCCTGAATTGTATTGGCTGTATTTGTATGTGTGTATTTGAAGATCAAGTGACAATAATTTAGTGGTACTAATTTGAGAGAAGTTGATTTGCAGCCAAAGTGCTGTATTCTCCCATTACAATGGTGAATAGTGATGAGGAAAACAGATATGCTTGTCTTGTTTCAAAGTGGAATTTCATAACTTTCATACCTTTCACTTTATTTTAAATAACTTTTTAAAATTTAATTTTCAATCGTTTATTAGTAGTATGTAATAACACGGTTGTTTTTTGTAAATTGAATTTGTATCTAGCAACTTTGTGAATTGTTAACTAAACTTGACAAAAGAGAAAATAAAAATTTGTACTTTATTTTTTCTACACATATTCATGTAATCTGCAAATAAAGACAGGTTTGATTCTTCCTTAATGGTCTTTATACTTTTATTTATTTAATGTTTTTCATTGTCCTGTCTAAGACTTCCAACACAATGATGAATAGAGATGAGAATGGATATCCCTGTCTTGTTTCTGAACTTAGGGTAAAGGCATTAAGGCTTTCACTGTTGAATAAGACGTTGCTGTAGGATTTGTTTTCTTCTGCAGAAGGCAGTAATTAGATTATGGGTGGGTGGGCCGGCACAGTGGCTCATCCCTGTAATCCCAGAACTTTGGGAGGCTGAGGCGGGTGGATCACAAAGTCAGGAAATTGAAACTATCCTGGCTAACACCGTGAAACCCTGTCTCTACTAAAAATACAAAAAAATTAGCCAGGCGTGGTGGCGGGCACCTGTAGTCCCAGTTACTCAGGAGGCTGGGGCAGGAGAATGGTGTGAACTGGGAGGCAGAGCTTGCAGTGAACAGAGATTGCGCCACTGCACTCCAGCCTGGGCAACAGAGCGAGACTCGTCTCAAAATAAAATAAAATAAAATAAAATAAAATAAAATAAAAAGATTATGGGTGGGTGATTAACAGCTTCACTTAAGAAGGAATATATTTTTCTTGAGAATACATGTCATGGTAAAAAATTAAACAGTACAAAAAATTATACAGTAGAAATAAGGTTTCCTTTCATGTCAGTTCTCCCATGCTTATGTTCTTCCTCCTGGATGCAACTATTCCCAGAAATAGAATAGGCATATACAAGCATATCTCTGTACCTTCTATCTATCTACCTACATATTTATATATTTAGAGACCCTTTTTTGTTTTGAAATTTAGTAAAAGGGGATTTAGGGTTGTATCTTCCAATGGAAATGACTTAAAGAGGAGGGAGCACAGGACATTATTAGGCAACAAGAAGAGAAATCAAACACAGAAGAGGCGTGGGTTAGAGAATGAACAGGACAGAAGAGGAGAGAGGAGACGAGAGGAAGCAACACAGCTAACCCATGGTAATTTCAACTCTGGCAACATTTTGATTTCTTCTGATTTTCCATCTCTACCCCATGATTTGATCACCTGTATCTTTGCTTGATTGTTGATTGTTGCTGTCCTGGAGGAAGAGACATTGAGTGCTTAAGATGCCAGAATGGCAAACATTTTCAATTCAACAAACATTTATGTATTAACTTATATATCTATTTTAAAAAATAAGAGATGGTTTGAGCTCAAAGAGGTTGGAAGTTATAACTCTTATCCTCATGAGTAAAAAGCTAAACAAACTGAAAATCAACCACTTTTCTTAGAGCCATCAGATAATTGAGGTCACGGAACAAACTGACTCCCTGAAAACTGTAGAAAGAAGTGAGAAGAGAATAACAGCTTATCCAGAGCAGAAGCTACTGGAGTTAGTATGCATGTGTGTACATGGCTATATGAACACAGAACACTTGAGAGGTAGTTGATGAATTGCTGGAGTTGGAGTGCGGACCACCTTGAAAGGTAAAAACTCCAGGGAACCCAGTCTTGGTGGGGGTGTCCCCACATGGTTGGGCGTTCTACCTCCAGGAGCCCCACTGTGTTCTCATGGTGAAGATCAGAGACTATTTCCTCTAGAGTTGGACAGGCAGAGGGGAAAAGGAACATTTCAAAATACACTCAGAGCTTTTTGTTCTCACTTGACTTCCCAGAAAACCATACTTCAGTCTACGCAATATTGGGGAAGTAAAATTCTCAACTTCAGTCCCCTCCTGTTCCCTCTAGTCTTTCTGTCTCACATAATGGGTAGAAAAAGCTGAGAAGCACTTGTGAAGGTCACAGCCCCAGGGAATAGGCCAACTAAAAGGCCGAGACATAATCATAGCAATAGAGAATGTTTTGCCTCCCGCCCACACTTTACTATCATCCATTAATCTCCTTTATAAAAACAGGGGGTTAGAGCACAGCTCAGACTCTATTTAAGAGAGTTTCTAGGGAAATCCTGAGACAACAAGAGGAGTCAGGAAGGTACTAGAGAAAGTTGAAGTTTTAGACACCTACAGCTACCACAAACAGTAAACAGACAAAACAAGCAACCATACTAAGATATAAGGGAGGATATTGGAAATATCAGACTGGGAATTTAAAACAGCTATGATTAATACTCTCAGGACTTTAATAAAGATAGCAGACATCTGGCAAGAACAGATGAGCAATGTAAGCAGAAAGATGGAAACTCTAAGAAAGAATCAAAAGGAAATGCTTAAAAAAAAACAAAAACCACTGCAAGATAAATGAAAAATGCCTTTGATGGACTCATAAGTAGACTGAGTATGGTACAGGAAAGCATCAGTGGTCCTAAAGATATATTAACTGACATTTCCCAAACAGAAATGTCAAGAGAAAATAGAATGAAAAAAATGGAACAGAATACGCAACAATTGTGGGACAATTATAAAAGGCATGACATATGCATAATAAAAATACTAGAAGAGAGAAAAAAAGAAGAAATCAGGAAGAAATATTTGAAATAATAATGGCTAAGAATTTTCTAAAATTAATGACAGACATCAAAACTATAGATCTAAGAACCTCACTGAACAGTGAGCAGGATAAATATTAAAAAGTCTACACCTAGCCATATCATATTCAAATAGCAGAAAACCAGACAATGAAAAAAATATTGAAAGAAGCCAGAGGAAAAATACCCATCTTACTTATCTTATCTATAAAAGAATAAGGGTAAGAGTTACATTAGACTTCTATTCAGAAGCCATGCAAGCAAGAAGAGAGTGAAGTAACATATTCAAAGTGCTGGAAAAACAACAGCAACAACAACAATTCACCAATCTAGAGTTTTGTATCTGGTGAAATTATCCTTCAAAAGTAATGAAGAGTTAGGTGAAAACTTTTTTGGACAAACAAAAGCGGAGAGAATTTGTTGCCGGTACAACTGTCATGCAAGAAAGGAGTTCTTCAGAAAGAAGATGTAGATCATAAACTAAGATCTACATAAAAAAAAGGGAAGTCGTTAGAGGAGGAATGAGCGAAAGTTAAATAAATTCCTTTGTTTTTCTTAGTCTTAATTAATCTAACAGAGACATGATTGCTAAAATGATAATAGCACCAACATATTGGGTAACCATAGCTTATGAACGGGTAAAATAAATGACAGCAATGTTATAAGGGATGGAAGGGAGGGATTGGGAATACTCTGTTATAAAGTACCTGCACTACCCAGGACGTGATATGGTGTTATTTGAAAGCAGACTTATATCAGTTGTAAATGCACACTGCAAACTTTAGAGTACCCACTAATTTTTTAAAAATATAATTGATCTGTTAACAAAGGAGAAAAAGATAGAATCAATATAAAATGCTTCATTAAGACCAGAGAAGTTTAAAGAAGAAAAAAAGACAGGATCTTATCAATAGATGCACAAAAAGCACTTGACAAAATCCCACACCCATTCACGAAAGAACTTCCTGAAAAGCTACGAATAAAGGGGAATTTTTGTATCTGATAAAGAACCTCTACAAAAATACCTACTGATAGCGTCATATGTATTGGTGAGAAACTAGGTGCTTTCCTCCTACAATCAGAACAAAGACAGGATGCTGCTTCTCACCACTCTCATGTAACATGGTATTGGAAGTCCTGGATAATGCATTAGTAAAAGAAAATGATGTAAACAGTATACAGATTAGGAAGGAAGAAATAAAACTTTGTTTGCAGTTGACATAAATGTCTGTGTTGAAAATCGCGAAGAATGAACATAAAAATTCCCATGGAACCGATAAGCAATTATAACGAGTTTCAGAAGACAAGGTTAATGTAAAAATAGAAAAAAATATAAAAAGTTAATTGCTTTCATGTATGCCAGCAAATGGAGAAGTGGAATTTGAAATTAAAAACACAAAACCATTCACATTAACACTCGAAGTGTTTAGGAATAAACAACAAAATATGTACAAAATCTATATGAGGAAAACTATGCAACTCTGATGAAACAAATGAAAGATCTACATAAATAAAGAGCTATTCCATGTTCATGAATAGAAAGACACAACATTACTAAGATTTAAGTTCCTTCCAACTGATTTATATATTCAATGCAATCACAATCAAAATCCCAGCAAGTTATTTTATTTCTATCAGCAAGCTGATTGAGAAAGTTATATGGAAAGGGAGAAAAGTCGGAGTAGCCAACACAATTCTGAAGAAGAAGAATAAAGTCAGAAGACTGATACCACTTGATTTCAACACTGACGACGAAGCTATATTATTGAAGACAATGTGGTATTGGTGAAAGTATAGATACATAGATGAAGAAAATAAATTAATCGAGGGCATGGTTACCTAAACATTGCTTGGAAGAGTGACTGGCCGTGGATGCTTAATAACTATTTAGTTGGTGAAAGAATGAAGAGTCTAGGAGGTTGAGAAAATTATTTTTTTTACAAGGCCGTGTTTGATTTCCTGAACCCATGAATTTAAACACATTCAAAGAGAATAGATAGCATCTCAAAATACAGGTGAATGGCCCATACTTTCCACAGTGGTTGCTCTCTGTTCTTGAGAGTTCATTCTACATCTACCCCTCTGTCTTCTTTATCTCTGAATGAGAAGGATTATTTCCTAAAGGTACTCAGGTATAAGTGGGAAGTGTAGTGCACACAGTCAGAAATTAGCCTCATTAGGGCAGCACTTTATAAAAAGTGGAGATTCCATTTAAATTTTTTTTTCTACTTAAAGGTTTTTTTTAAATTTTTTTATTTTTATTTATTTATTTTTTGTCAGTTCTCATCTTCATAATCTTTATCTAGCAGTCGATTAGGGTTCTCAGAAAACAGGTATCTCTATGTAGCAAAACCTGAAAGAGCACTTTAAGTTTGGACTTCATAGGGACTGCCAAACTTTTTATTTAGAAAAATTGACTCACGCCTGTAATCCCAGCACTTTGGGAGGCTGAGACGGGCGGATCACGAGGTCAGGAGATCGAGGCCATCCTGGCTAATACGGTGAAACCCCGTCTCTACTAAAAAATACAAAAAATTAGCCAGGCGAGGTGGCGGGCGCCTGTAGTCCCAGCTACTCGGGAGGCTGAGGCAGGAGAATGGCGGGAACCCGGGAGGCGGAGCTTGCAGTGAGCTGAGATCGCGCCACCGCACTCCAGCCTGGGTGACAGAGAGAGACTCCTCTCAAAAAAAAAAAGAAAAAAAAAAAAGAAAAATTGAGCTCATCTTTGCTGGGAGAACTATATATATAGAAATGACACATTGTAATATAAACACTGTCCAAAGGATTTATTCCTAATTCAAAATCTCTTTCCTTTTGGTGAAGGAACTGGGGATCCCACTTGATCATGTATGGAAAGGAGGGGAACATAGCCAGTGAGTTGGAAAGGGATTCTGCAATCAGTCAATCAAGGCAGATTTTTCTTTAGGGTGCTGGGAACTTGCTCTCACTTTTCACTTACCTTTTTCTATTTTTGTAGGTGGCATCTTGCTTTTCTGGGCTCTTAAAGGGTTTTTAGGCTTTGCTCCTGCTCGAAGTCTGAATTTTAAGAAATATACCATAGATATAAAAGAATACATATCTAGCAGTTATGTATGATTTAGAAGCTCTAAATCCAGTTCAGCTCACATGCTGGAGTTGTCCTTGTCAGTGGTAGTGGGGCTAGAGTATTTATGCCTTCACACTAATCGGTCATTCCTTCTGGGTTGCCTCCAACCAAGTGCAAATTTCCAAGTAGTTTTGCATCTCCTGTGTAGGTAAACCACACTTTAGCACCCTGAGGCAAGCTCTCTGGAAAAGAGAAGCAGGAACAGTTAGAATTTTGTGAAAACTTACTTGAAGCTGTTGTGCATAAAAATCTGATAAGAGGCCAGACACAGTGGCTCATGCCTGTAATCTCAGCACTTTGGGAGGGTGAGGTGGGCGAATCACTTGAGGTCAGGAGTTCGAGACCAGCCTGGCCAGCAAGGCGAAACCCTGTCTCTACTAAAAAATACAACAAAAATTAGCCGAGCATGGTAGCGTATACCTGTAATCTCAGCTACTGGGGAGGCTGAGGCAGGAGAATTGCTTGAACCTTGGGGGCGGAGGTTGCAGTAAGCTGAGATTGCACCACTGCATTCCAGCCTGGGTGAGAGAGTGAGACTCCATCTCAAAAAAAAAAAAAAAAAAAAAAAAGAAAAGAAAATCTGATGGGGGAACATAGGAGGAACACTGAAAGGATGTGGTACAGCTCCCAACTGACAGATGTTTTTAGGTTGCTGCTGTGATGTTAGTGAAACCCACCTCCCCAAATCCAAACGGCATTGCATTGGAATTTTTTGTCCCTTGAGCTTTTCCTTTGTTTGGTACACTTATTTATATTTTTAGTTTCTATTTGTTGGGTAAGGGTTTGGTTTTGCTCATTGGAATCAATTATTTCTCCTTAGAATGGAAAAGAGGCCCGTTTTGCTGTTAGTGATATCCTTGCTTCCTCCGTCTTTGCTCTTCCCAGACATTTAGAGCTACAACCACTGACTCTGTCCCACTTACCCTGGCCCTGTTCCATTTCTGATGAAAACTAGCAGTTTTCAACAGATCCCACCCCCCTGGAGGACTTGGATGTCTTCATGCTGCTCCCGGCCTCCTGTTCCATATGCCTGAGATAGTTGGGTGGCCTACATTTTATCATTTTACTTGTCCTGTCCATTTGGGCCTCATTTGTAGGGTTGTGTTTCTGACTGTGCTGATTACCCTCTGTCTGACATTCAAATGCAGTCTCTGCACTTATCCATCCTGCACGTCCCCCGGGAGTCTGGCTGATCTGAACTGCATTAACAGACTTTCTTGCTCTTTGTCTTAGTGAACAATGCAAGGAAAGAAAAGAGCAAGGCAGGATATTTATGCCTCTGTCCTCTTCCTGTGGGAGTGCTATGAACCGCATCCATCCACCAGGAGTCACATTCATGCCAAGTGGCCCTCCCACACAGCTCTCTCCTTGTCCACTTCAGCCTACACTTTGTAATGGTGCCTCCTTTACTAGCCCCGTACTAACCCTGTGATTTTCCTACATCCCACTGACAACACTGTAAACCATATGGATTTATTCTGTTCTGTAGATTCTGCACCAGAAAGCTGAGCTGTGGAACCAGAAGATCCATTTCCAAGCTCTTGTCTGGCCAGTGTGGGTATATTCACCTACTTTACCAGGCTGTAGGATAGAGGCTCAAAGGAAAGATGAAGATTATGATCAGCAGTTACACATCTCTCTTCTCTGCTTGCTTAAGGAAAGAATGGTGGAGTAGAGTTTCCTGTCCATGATCTGAATTGCTTCAGAGGAGTGTTTCTCTTTCTCAAAGTTATCTACAGGGCAAGAAGGCTTGTGATATAGCTCCCAGAGACATCCCAAATAGGGTAGGATGTCTCTGAAGTGTTTTTGATTTGATAAACATTTTGTTAAACTATCTAGAAAAATTATACCCAAATATCCTGAGCTCCCAGATCGCAGTTCATATCACTGACTAGTACAGGAAAATAGATGGATTGAGGGGAAGCTATGTTTTTAAACTTTCTATTTACTTCTTTTACTTCTTTGGGGTTTTAAAAAATTAAATATTTTGCACTCAAACACAAGGAGATTTGAGTTATATTTATAGAATGTTGGGAACAAGTTTTTACTTGTGGCTATGCATGTACGTGAGATTCATGTTTCTATGTTGGTCCATAGAGGAAATATGACTTTGTGCAAATAAATCCTGCGAAGGGGCTGATCTTTGGTTTAAAGCAGTTGATTCCATTCCTCTTTGACTGGAAACCTATCTTTGCATGCCCTAGGGGAACATAGAATGAAAATAATTCTTTCTTGCTCACATTTCCTTCCTCACTCTTTCTAAAGGGGTTGTTATGCTCCAGACTGCTGGACTGGGAGACCAAACTGAGCATGTGATGTGCTCTTGCCCAATTTGTAGGGAAGTGATCATAGCTGGGTTTGTAAAAATTACTCTGTGGCGTTAGAAGGCATTAGAGAATTCTATTAGCTGCAGATCCAGCCTGCCTTCCAATCAACTTTTATCCACATTAAATCTCCTCTTTCGATCTCCTTCCGACTGCTGTATCTTATTTCTCCATTAGTTCTACCCTCAGAGTGCTGAATGGGGACTGATTGTCCCCGTTACCATTCCTCTCCCCCAAATATTCTATCGACCTCTTTATACACTCAGTGATTCATCTCCTAATATCACTTCGTTTTCCCCAAATATGTAGGGTTTGGGACTCTGGTCATTCATCTGCCTGGAAAGGTCTGCCCTCTCCTCTACTGGTCAGCTTCCACTCATCATTCAGGACTCATAGCAGTATGTTCCCAGCATAACATAAACCTGACTATGTATTTCTATAGTAACAATGCTATAATGAGACATGGTGTCTGAGGGGAAATTTAGTGTCAAATAAAAATATATCAATGATCTGTCAAAAAGTAAAAAGATATATCATATACAATAAGCAATAATTATTTTATAATTAAAATCAGATCTCCAATTTTATAAAATGGACAATAAACTACTCCCTGTATTGATTACATGAGGCACCTCAATAGCCATTAACCTGTAAAACATAGCCAATGAAAAACAAATCTTTGTCATAACATAGACCATTTAAAATCTAAATGCCAACTACTTTCATTTTAATTAAACATTAAATTAATAACTACGTCATTAGATTTAATAAGCAATAACAAATTTAGTGGATTAACTGATGGCTATTATTTTACAAAACTGTCCAGAAAATGTTCAACTGATATATATATATATATCAGTTCGTGTGCAGGATGTGCAGGTTTTTTACATAGGTAAATGTGTGTCCGGGTGGTTTGCTGCAGCTATTAATCCATTACGTAGGTATTAAACCAAACATGCATTAGCTCTTTTCCCTTATGCTTCGATAAAGACTTACTCTTTTAGGAAATACCCATTGTTGTCAACAGCAGATGGATAAATAAATGACATATTTACACTTAGTGTAGGTGCAGCAATAAGAAGGAATGATCTACTGCATCACCCAACATGGATGATGCTCACGGACATAAGGAGCCAGGCATAAAAAACTATGTATTAAATGGCTCCATTTATTTAAAGTTCAAGGACAGGGAAAAGTAACTGTATGTGATAGAAGATAGAAAAGACTGGGAAGGGGATGAAGGAATCTTCTGATGTGTTGGAAATATTCTGTATCTTGAGCTGGATAGACATTGATCTGGACACCTGAAATTCCTGCATTTTACCTTTTTTGTTCCTACATTGTATTCCTGCATTATATACACTCTAGAGTGCAGGAGTATATGTGTGCATATCTTACAATGATAAAGAGCTTAAGAATCCCACAAAGAATTTTAGGTGTGAGCAGATGAAGAATGGCCATCTTTAGAATTTGATCTTTTAATCCATTTTTTTCCTCAAACTCTATCACAAGCATCCTGGAAGGTTTAAATACATCCAAACAGAGCACAGTTGTTTTTTGTGTGTGGGAAGCAAAAGGACGGTCTGTCACCCCATCGCTAAGGCGATGGCATATGGGGTTTAAGGGAAACCCCTGGGGCACGAGAGAGCTGCTGCACAGCCTGGACACTGGCATCCTCCCACCCCTTCCTCAGCCCTGTGCCAGGCCAGCTTCCACTGTAACCAGTCAGGGTTCTTAGGTGCAAACAACTGTATATGATGCTGGTTAAGTCGCACAAGATGGGAGTGTATTGGAAGGAAATGGGCTATTGGAAAGAGCTAGGTTTGAGAACAGGCAGGATTCAGAAGGCAGACAGCTGGAAACACAGCCAAGTCACACCGCAGAAACTGTCAGGATGCTGACGGGCACTACCAACACCACCTCCACAGGCAGCTGAGCACTGCTGGCAGCAGCCCCACCCCCAAATCTCACCACACTCCAGAGCTGTTGCTGGAACATGTTGCCTCTGCCTTCTCCATTATGAACTCTACTTTTCTTCAGAGACATGGTCTTGAGTGGAAGCAACCAAGTGGCTGAGGCTGGGTCATGTGTTCTATGGTGGCTGCTTCCATCATGTGGAATTAATATTTAAAGTCTCACTTGAGTATGTCTGTCTCAAAGTCCAGGTACACAGGGAGGCTCGGTTTTCCCTCCTCAATCTATGTAGGGCTATCTTTCTCAGTGTTGGCTTTTGTTTGAGAGTCTATGTCTCCCTTGGGACACTGACACTGCCAATGCCTTTGACTTTGCATAAGAAATCCTACTACCTAGCAGAGTTCATCATTGTTCTCACAGTAAATGAGGGAGTTAGAGTTTGAAGCAGCTTGGACTGGCCTTAAAACCTGTATTTTTGCACTGAATGATATTGCTGTATCATCTTAATTTATCTGAGAACAAGAGAACTAATTATTGCCTGGATCCCACCTTGTTATAACCACAACCTACTAATCAGTTATAATTTTTAATCTGTTATAAGTTTGGTTATATTTCAGCCTGGTATACTGATAATAGCATACTTTTCTCAGATATAGTAGGCATGAGTTTGTAGCTCTGCTGTTTTACTAACCAGATGTATTGGAGCTAATTATTTTACCTAAACTCAGTTTAGGTCCTTGTAAAATAGGAATAATGCCAGTCTCATATGGCTGTTACATGAATGTATGTAATTTATGGAAAGCACTTTTCTTAGTGTCAGACACTTCTTTTCAGTTGATTTCCTTCCTCTCTAAAGGAAATATGAAGTTTTATATTTGAAATTCAATTTAGTAAAATTTATTTTTGAGGTACTATATGATAGGTAAGAACATAAAAGGGAGCCACTTCTTGAGTTGCACACCAGTGACAGGTAAGTTCTCTTTTCCCATTTAACAGACAGAGTAACTGATGCTTAGAGACTTTCAGTAACTTGCTACTTACAGCTAACATTCCAGAAAAGTTGTGGAAATATTATCACATGTTTTTTCTTTTTTCTTTTCCTCCCTTCTCATAGAAACAGTTTTGCAATTTTCTGCCCTTCCCAAGCCTGGCAGAAGTCTTAAAATTTACTCTTTAGGGAGTTTGAAAATTTACTCTTTAGGGCCCCTGGACTCTGGATACAAGGCACAGTTTAGGGTAAGAGGACTGAGCTCAAAAGACAGGGATTATGTGAAACTCTTGGAGTTAATCACAGAACTCTCTTAATATGGCTGGAATCATTATTAAGGCCACTTTATCTCTACTCCATAAATTAGGAGACTGTGGTCTCCTTTCTGGGGAGACTTACCAGCCTATAAGGAAAGACCTAGAGATGCTGAAATTGGTGTTCCTCCAAAAAATAGCCCACGTGAACCACGATGAGTGACATCCTTGTTTCCATGCATGACACAAGCCCACTGAGTGGCTATCAATGTCTATAGTCATTTCCCAGAAGGAGAAATTAGAGAAAACTAAGGATATTCTTAGTTTTGAGAAAACATTTAGGGATCATTGAGCATTTGAAGAAAGATTACAAGATGAATAAAAGAAATTCAAATGAAGCAGAGAATGTTACGTTCTGTTGCTGTCTATCTAATGGCATGAGAATCTTGAGACTGCTGATCTAATGTGGGAGACCAGAACTTATCTTGTCTTGACCAGTCTCATCATGTTTGTGGTCACTGGGAAGTTCCTACCTGGGATGACCATGAAGGCAGCCTGCCTGTTGCTGAAGTTACTGGGAAAGAACTCCTGATAGGAAGCTCTGGAACAGGAACACTCTTTTCCATCAGTGATCTGCAGGAATGGAGAATGAGAGCTGCAACACAACCAATAAGGAATTTTCTGGAGACCATACTTCACTTCTTTAGAAACTTTTGCATCTGGCAGGCACTGTCTGCCACTTCCTGTGCCCAGGTTTTCTGGCGGGGCCCTGCTGAGCCATGGAAGGAATGGAACAGCACTCTGCCATCTGCCCCAGGCCAGTCAAATGCACTGACTCTGGATTCTGCTCTGGGAGTTCTCCTTCCACACAGCTACTGAACCAGACAGGCCAGCCGTGGATGGCATCAACTAACCTGCATTTTGGCATCAGGCTGTTATAGTTTTGATGTTGATACCTAACCTGGGATAGGTGACATCTTTTAGAGGATTTATGGCCTGGATTTTGAGCCTAGATGCAGGCTGGAGGTGGTCTTGAAGGAAAGGAGAAGGAACAGGAAGAAAGCCTTTGGGATTGGTTTCCCATTATCATTTCCCACAAGGAGAAACTACAGGAGCTGAAGCATTCCTCATTTTGTGGTGAAAAAACAGATGACGTGAGATTGGGGCTCCCTCCATGGATAATTTAGTATGCAAATCACATCACAAGGAAAAAGAGGGCCAGGTCTCCCAGCTCGCTGTTGTTTCACATTCTCTCTCTCTCTTTTTTAAGAGTTTGTTCTTTTTCAGAGCAGTTTTAGGTCACAGCTAAACTGAGAAGGAAGTACAGAGAGTTCCCACATAGCCCCTACCCCAACACATGCACAGCCTCCCCCACTATCATCATTCCCCAGCAGAGTGGTACATTTGTCACGAAATTGATGAAGCTGCACTGACACCACATTACCACCCAGTATCTGTAATTTACAACAGGGCTCCCTGCCTATAGTACATTCTGTGGGTTTGGACAAACATATGATGACATGTATCCACCATTAGTGTATCACACAGAGTAGTTTCACTGCTCTGAGAATCATCTGTGCTCCGCCACTTTCTCTGTAGTAAGATTTTGTAGTGGATGTAGTTGAGAGCTCCAAATTATACATGTAATAATGGTTTGGATGGGGTTTATAAGGAGATGGAAAGGAAAGTAGAGCAGAAACAGAAGCCACATTTATCCAGCACATACTGTGTGCCAGGCAGTGCTGGGCACCAGTCATGTGTAATTAGAGCTTTGGAGGTAGGAAACAGAAAGCCACTCAAGAGAATAATGCTTCGCTTAAGAACTTTTGAAGCTCTGAGCCCTGAAAGGATTATTGTGGCCCAAATTCCAAGATTCATATGATTTAAAATGTTATTTTTCAAGGTAATAAAAAACAAACCTGAAGATAAAATAGCTTATTTCTAGGTTTTCCATTGAATATTATGGAGACGATAATAATTCATGTTAACTTTCTCACAGTTTGTTTGGTCCCTTCTTTTTTGGTCTCCAAAATACATGCTTCAGACACAGATTTTTCGAACCGTGGGTGATAATTCAGAAGTGGACCACTAGGGACATCAGGGCATCAGCAACAAGGGGAAGCCTGCTGCTATGAGCATGACTGTCAGATCCAGGGGCCACTCCTGGCTCAGCCCCTGGAGGTGGCACCTGTGTGGTGAGGCAGCAGGGCACCTGAGAGTGTGTGCTCTGCAATTGCATGTGTAAGGAACGTGATATTGCTGAGTGTGCGGTGTGCAGAGCCAGTGGGTTGCAAGCCCAGGATAGGCAGAATGAGGATGTAACAGCTTCAGGCAGCTGGCTCTGGGGAGAAGATGTTTGCAATTCCAGTCTCAGGAAGATCAGTGCTAAGAGCACAAGACAATTCTCCAAATACAGCAGTTCTCCGTTATCAGCAGGGGATACCTTCCCAGACTTCATGCCTGAAACTATGAATAGTTTTTTTCTATACATACATACTTATAATAAAGTTTAATTTGTAAATAAGGCACAGCAAGAGACTAACAACAACTAATAAAATAGAACAATTATAACAATATGCTTTAATAAAAGCCATGTGAATGTCTCTCTGTCTCAAATTATCTTACTGTGCTGGACTCACCTATTTTCTGACCATGGTTGACCGTGGGTAACTGAAAGCAAAGCCATGGGGATAAGAAGGGACTACAGTATCTTGCCAGGCTGTGGGCCAGAACACTGATAATGATAGGGAGGTTTGCTCTTCAGTAGGTCGCTGGATGAGGATGCAGATGCTGGCTTCACCGGGGACTGGTGCCAGGATGCTCTCCCTGTGCTGGCCCTGAATAAGTGGAGCCCTGTGGTTTTATGCTGTCCTCTCATTACTGAAGTGTGGGAGGTGGTGGGGAAGGGGAGTGCTCTGGGGCCAGGCCACACATTTAATTGGAATGGGTGTGGAATTTGGTTTGAGTTTTTAAAAAATGCATTGAAGGCCTTCATTTTGTTTTTTGGGGGTGAAATTGGAGACACAAGACTCAGCTAGGATTGCTTCCCTTCATGGAACTCTTTGTCCCAGGGATGTTTAGCTCTGGGCCCTGATTAATTCCTCCAAACTGCCTTGCATTTAGTACAAACTTTATTTCTGTGACCCCAATCTTTTTCCAAAATGTTTCAATATCATTGTTAGAATTTTCTTTTATACCCATAAGTCTTCTGGAAAAGTTAGGAGAGGCTTGGCCAGGTAGAATATTGAAAAGATGATGAACTTTGAAATTTAAAGGCAAAAGATCTCTACTTGAGTTAAAGAAGTTACATATGCCCCAGTTTCCTTTTATGTAAAATAGAAAAATAATACACTCTTCCAGGATTGTGAAGATTGATTAAAATATGGCATGAATTTATTTTAAAATATATAGTACAGTACAAGGGTCAACTCTTGCTTTAAATGTGGGCCACACTGGTGTCAACCTGTAGGTTTTGGACTTAGTGGGTCAGGGTGATAGGGTAGGCAGCAGTATGTAGAAATATATCCTCGAGGGCAGGAAGACAGTTATTTATGCAAGACACAAAATTTTGCAGTGAAGTGTATTCCTGCCCTGATTATACGGAAGAAACTATCTCGAAAGGAAGGAAGTTGTGGGCAGACAGTGGAAGGAAAAGATCTGAAGTTATTTTTAAGGAGCTATTGAAATTTGAAGTACATGTTTATGGCAAAACCAACAAGCTCAGAGGAAACGGATTACCAATTGACTAAGAATTTGGTAACTAGAGTAAGACAATTTGGATTGCTTCCTGGGGCTACCACTTCTGTAAATACCAGAAAATTACCAATTTACCTCTGTAAATTTTAGTTTCCTCGTTTGTAAAATTAGTTAATAACAGAATCTATTTCATTAAGAATTAAATGAGATAAAGCATATAAACAGTAACATCTGGCTTGAATTAAGCATCCAATACATGTTAACCATTCATATTATTACTATGAATTTTAAAAAGCTCAGCTCTTAAATATTTATTCATTATTAGAACATGTCAAAATTACATTTCATTTATTAATGAGGCAGCCACCAGGAAGACAAAGAAGCTAGTTCTAAGAGCATTTAAGATATGGGGACATACCTACAAGATTTTATATATGTGTCTACAAAATCAAGCACATACTTGCACGTAGTTAGAAAAATCATGCTGAAATAAGATTACTTGTTAGATATGCGAATGGTTAGCGTCCTACAGAGCAGTACAACCATACTCCTTTTAGAGTCAACTCTTCTACTGAGCTATACAAATTATAATGACTTACCAATTTATGCAAAACTGTTACCTTATAAAGTTGTAAAATGTCTTGCCCTTTATCAGTTGAAATACTACAGGATCACAGGACATTTGACTAAAGAGTTTCAGATTAAAGTCAAACAGACATTTTAGTAAGTGATCTAGCTTGATATTCAAGAATCAATGATCTTATTTACATTTTTCCATATGGGGATAAAATTTTATTTAACATCACTCAAGGAAGTTTTTGAAGATACTGAGTGGAAATGAGATACTAAAGATACTGAGATACAGAGATACTAGAAGATACTGAGTGGAAATGAGATAACTGATGATAGGAGATAGGGAAATACGGAACGGAAAGAAGGAAGAGGAAGGATTCATTATGGTGGAGGACTGGGGTGGGTGGCTGGGGTCAGTATATCTAAGGAACATTTGGTCAGAACCAGGGAAGAGAGAGGACTGAGAAAAAGTAATTTGCTTCTGGACTCCCAGGAGTATGCTTTCTGAATATAGGAAGGGAAGAATTCTTCGGCACTTCTTGTGAAAGTCTCCTTCTACCGCAATTTACAGGAAGCAGTGGGAGATGAGGGCTGTGTACACTCACATGGGTTCTAAGATGAGAACGATTCTCACCTGGAGGTACAGGCGGGACAATGTTGGAGGGCACTCTTAGGAACAGCTGGAATGCATCTGAGAAGACTGCTAGAAGTATGACCACTAGAAAATTAGAAGGAAAGCCATTTATGGTTTTGTAAATCTTCAGAGAGCTTCTTTCCTATATTGACATCATATTGGGTTGATTGGGAACTCAAGATAAATAATTACATCTGCAACAAAACTTACTCTTTAGTGTTTTCTGCACGACAGCTTTTACTTCCTTGTTTCTCAGGCTATACATTAGGGGATTCAGCATGGAGATTACTGTGGTATAGAGCACAGAGGCCACATTCTCCTGGGCCAGGGAACTGGTTGTGGAGGGTTTTAAGTACATGAATGCAGTCTATCCATGGAACATCTCCATAGCTGCAAGGTGGAAGCTGCAGGTGCTGAAGAATTTGGACCTGCCCTCAGTGGTGCTGATGTGGAGGATGCTGGAGAGAATGAAGGTGTAAGAAACAAGAACTGTTAAGATCATGATTCTGAGGTTGAATCTAGCAAAAAAGAAGACTGCCATCTCAACATCATAGGTACTAGATCAGGAGAGCTTCATGAGAGGGAGGATGTCACAGAAGTTGTGACTGGTGAGGAGTTCACAATAGGGCAGTTTTAATATGAGGCCAGTCTCTA
Organism: Rhinopithecus bieti; assembly: GCF_001698545.2. Taxonomy (NCBI): domain Eukaryota; kingdom Metazoa; phylum Chordata; class Mammalia; order Primates; family Cercopithecidae; genus Rhinopithecus; species Rhinopithecus bieti. Next base: position 434,203 of record NW_016815818.1, on the reverse strand, counting down.
TTGTGGAGACAATGAGTCCCATGGTGTAGACCACAGCCACCAGCAGGGAGCAGGTAGCATGAGAAATGATGATCTTGCAAAGCAAAGGGCAGCAGATGGCAACATAGTAGTCACAGGCCTTCACCATCAGCACGTAACAGCAATGACAAAAACCAGGAAAAAGTAGAACTATGACGTGTACCCTGCATGAAAGATAATGTTTTTCTTTGACACAAAGTTCACCAGCATCTTAGGGTTAGTAATGGAAGAGTAGCAGAGATCCAAGAATGACAGATTGCTGAGGAAGTAGTACATGGGAGTGTGAAGCTGAGAGTTCAGACAAATTAGAATGATCATGCCCAGGTTCCCCACCGTGGTGACCATATGGATATCGAGGAAGAGGAGGAAGTGAAAGAGCTGGAGGTCTGGCTGCTTTGTTAATCCCCTGAAAATGAACCCTGTCACTGTAGAATGATTTTTGACAGTCGTTCTCCTCTGGGTGGGATGTTTGTAGGAATGGAAAAGAAGAGCCCTGTGAAAGGTCATATGTGCATTTTCCTGTTGAAGCCAGGCAGGAACATCTGCCCATGCTTGAGCAGTCCTGGACTCATTCCTGTTCCTTCTCCTTCCTTCCTTCCTTCCTTCCTTCCTTCCTTCCTTCCTTCCTTCCTTCCTTCCTTCCTCCCTCCCTCCCTCCCTCCCTCCCC
>NW_016815818.1:389943-432999 GCF_001698545.2 Rhinopithecus bieti | reverse complement strand
TCCTCCTTCTCCTCCTCCTCCTCCTCTTCCTTCTTCTTCTTCCGCTTCCGCTTCTGCTTCTGCTTCTGCTTCTCTCTCTCCCTCTTCTTCTCTGACAGATGGACTTTCGTTCTGTCACCAGACTGGATTACAGTGGCGTGATCTCGGCTCACTGCAACCTCCACCTTCTGGGTTCAAGTGATTCTCCTGCCTCAGGCTCCGGAGTAGCTGGGATTACAGGTGCGCGCCTCCATGCCCAGCTAAATTTTGTATTTTTAGTAGAGACGGGGGTTTCACCATGTTGACCAGGATGGTCTCGATCTCTTGACCTCGTAATCTGCCCACCTTGGCCTCCCAAAGTGCTGGGATTGCAGGTGTGAGTCACTGGGCCCGACCCTTCATTCTCCTTTCAGTTGAACCAACCAGAGTCTTCTTGATTTCAGAAACTAAGAATGTGAGAGGAAAAAGGGCCAAGACCTGAAGCTTTTACCACCTACAACAGTGACTCTCAACCTTAGTTGCCCATTGGTACCACCTGAGGAACTTTAAACATTACTGCTAGCAAGGTGCATCTCAAAATTTCTGATTTAATAGGTTTGTAGTATGGCCTGAGAATCAGGATTTAAAAAGAGCTTCAGGTGATTCTACTGTGCAGTCATGTTGAGAACTTTTGGGCAAATAGTGTAAAAGGTGAAAATCAACCTATTTCATTAGTTGAGTCTGCTGATGTAACTTACTTCAGAAATTAATTCTCTCTTTTCATCTGGGCAATCCTCAAATGCCTGCCAGGGTATAAAAAATATGGCTCTACAATCCCAAATTCAGGTAATGGTAGTGTGGCATGGTTGATAGAGACTGGTATTTATGTTTAAATGACTAGCCCTTGAATCTCAGTTTTAACTTTTATGGAGTAACGTGTCAATTTCCTTAGTTGTAAAATAAAGAGAAATCATAAATTTAAAGTTGTTTTAAGGATTGTTTAAGATAATAAATATGGAAATTTTTTCAATTTTAGTATGCTTTTAAACGTGGATTGTCATTCAGACATTGGGTTTTATTTTGACTTTTAACTGGATTTGTAGTTTGTAGTCCAATATAGTAGAGGACCCAGAAAATGTGGGGGGAAGTCAGATAACAACTAGAGTTCAGGGCATAAATTGGGGTAAAAGCATTGTTTATTGATACTTGAGCCTCACTTTAGGAAAGATATGAGGATATCAGCATCACTGGAACTTGGCTGAAAGAAGTCAGATATTAAGGAAATCATTGAAAAACGTGCTTGTTTTAGACCCCTCTGTAGTATCTGTGCTGTGGGCAGGATGTCCTTAAAAAGACTTTTCAAAAGACTGTAATATTTTTATCATCTTCTACTCACTTCATTTGAGAAAGAAGGATTCCTGCCCTATGGTTATCAAGAGGGCTGAACACAACAACACTCAGCAATGAACAGAAGTTTATTAGTCATTCATACTCATAGCCCAGGGGAAGAAAACTTGTGCCATGCAGGGCTACACAGGTGCTGTACTAAGAAACAGAGTGAAGAACCAGGGGCTGTGGGAAAAGCCTTTGAGGGTGGGGCGGCACTGGTTTTTATGAGAGATAGAATTGGTTTATTTGAATAATTCTGCAGGCTAGCAGGAAACTGAAACTCTAGGACAGGCAGGAATAAGCAGGGGTATCTTCCTGATCTCCACCGTAAAGAGGGTTGTTTGGCTAGTACATTTTATCGGTCGGACCAGAGTCGGGAGGGGACTTGTGGTGAGGCCATTTGAGGCTCTCTTAATTTCCCCCAAATGTCAACGCATCACATAATGTTGGGCCTAAATTTTAGGCCTTATACCACATACCACATGCACATATTCGCAAAAAGCCACATATGTATTCCCATTTATGCAAAGTTATGCATGTATATGTGGGTATATATATTAAGAATTAAATTTAAAAAATCAAAAAGAAAGAGATGTAGCTCTTTGATTATTGATGCCAAAAGACCAGTTTTGCTTTACATATGGTAACGAACTAATGAATGACAGGTTTTTAAAAAATCATAGCTAGTAAGGCAAGTTTTGGGTTAATAATAAATATCGATACTTCTGGTTGGATAGGGAGGTCATATCAAGAACAAAAAGATTGCGTTACATGTGGTTGTTAATTTTGTGTCTTGAAGAGTTGCCATAACTAAGCTGGGGATACAATTTATTTTGCATGCAAATAGGAAATGAGAAAAATGTTCTCTTTTTTTTTTTGGTGGCTAGAGCAGCCCAGATAATGTTAATGTCAGATGAAGACTAGGACTCGTGGACTTAGAAACAGAATATGGAGCTTTTGCAAACTGGGTGTGAGTGGGGAACACGCTTCCTCACTGGCTCCCCCATCTTTGTGTGCTCTTTGATGTTGGGGTCTCCAGGCTTCTGTCTGTCCATGGTCTTCTCATTCTACTTGATTTTCCTAAATAATCTCAACCGCTTTCATTGCTTTTATTCCCTCTATTTTACACTGTTGATTTCTATTTCTAAATGTATACTTTTTTATAGTTTTCAACTTCAGTGTCAATTGATGCATAACACACAGAAACATGCAACCAACACACATTATAGGTAGATGGCAAAGCTACCTGGAAATAACTGGACCAAAACAAAAAAGCAATTTTAAGTTCGGTCTTTAGATATAATTGTTATCACTGTCTTTGTGACTTCTGACAACTCTATCTTTATTTCACCTTTGCTATTGAATGACTAGAAGACATACAAAAATACAAACTGAAACTTTCTTCTAAAAAACTACCGGAATGAAGTGAACTGAGTGCTCTTGTTGAGTAGAAAACAAGAAGCTAAGGGTGATAGATTACTGGACAAATGGGCAATTGGATAGGGTTACCAATTATATCATTTTTGTTTATTAGATATTATGATTTTAAAATATGACTGGCAAGGAAGGGTGTGAGTGGAAAAGACATCCTCTATAAAACTGGAGGATTATATGTGATATAGTGATTCCAAATGGATAAAAGTTAGTAAGCTGGCTGTCCTGAGGTGTTTGCATATTTTGAAATCTGATTTTAAATTTCATTTTGAATTAATCTCTTATTGTATCTTCAAAGCAAAACAAACAGGAAAAAATCAGAAAATTAAGAAGAGTGCTATTGAACTAAAATAGTATAACCAAAATAAAATTAAGCTCAAATAGAAGGGTTGGAAGATAAAGTTGAGAAGATCTTTGATAAAGAAAACAAAGAGAATAAAGAAATAGAAAGGTAGAAAAGTGAGTTCATTATTTGAATAATAACACTTTATGAAAAAAATGTTTACTGAATTTAGCCTTAACAAAAATAAGTTTGAAGATATGCTCTAGGGGAATATGTTTGAGTGAAATACATTCTTGAAATGAAAAATTAATAATAACATTGAATGCTTAGCACATGATAAGTAATAATCTTATTCCTTTCTCTGCCCCAGATTCTTCTCCAGTTCATTAAAACCAGTTTACTTACTGGTATTATGATTATGTTAAAGGGAAAATAGGTATATATATTAGAAACACATGCCGAATTATTTTTGTTTGAAATAATCTTATATCTAGGACTTGCTTTGAAATGCTTTAGCCAAAAAATATGTATTAATAGAAACATATGACACAAGATTGTTAAAATGAGGATAATTGTTGACATTTGGTGATGAATATATGGAGGTTTGTTATACCATAACTTTTGTATATGTTTGGAAAGTGTCCTAATAAGAAATAAGAAGGCAGCTAATGGTAAATAATCAAAAGAAATAACTTTGATAAATCGGTCATCAGGAAAATTGAAAAAGTATCTTCTCGGAATCTATTGACTGATTGGATTATAGAGGGTGAGAAAATGGCAGAATGCAGGATGACATTCAGATTTTAGGCTAAAAAAGTTATGCCTTTATTAGGTAGACAAACAGGAGAAGGACATTTTAGGGAGATAAATTTATTTTGCCTGGCTGAGTTTTAGTTTTCCTGTGAGATCTTCAAGTGGAGATGTTAATCTATTAAAGATATAGGACCCAAGTCAGACCTAGACATGTACATTTGGCAGCTGTCAATTGTCTAGCATGAGCTAATCTCATGCAGTACGGATTGACTGTATGTTTATCTCCAGAGCTTCCTGGGGCATGGTATTGAACATTGGCCAATGCTATGAAGAAGTATATTTATTAAAGATAAATGATGTTCTATAACCATGAGTCCATGAAATGTTTTGGAGCAGGAAGTACTAGCTTACCAACATTGTCTAGAAATAATCATTGGAATATATTAATAAAATAATAAAAATAATTTCACCTGGTTTCAGCAGAGCCTAGGAGGTTTCAGTGATTCAGGTTGGTCACATAGGTGGACCGTCTACAAGATCATCTCATAAAAGTAGCAGACTTTGGTCTTCTTGGTACCGAGAGGCTTCCTACATATGTTGGTGGTGGTTCAAGATCTGGTGGCAATGTGCATCTTGTGCAACACAGTGATGAGATGGCACATGAGCCTGCTCCAGAGATCTCTGGATCCCTTTAAATACATACCCTTCTCCTGCTATTGCTGTAATGTACACTTCACCTCTAACAAAGCTGTTTTCTAACCATAAATGATTTGAGTCTTTTGTAAGTTTTTTCAGCAATTCAGTACTTAAGGTAATTAACTTAAAATTAACATATCAATAGGTGATATTTGAACCATAGGAATGAATGGAATTACTCCAGGAAATTATGAGATGAGGAGATAAGAAAGATGAGGTTGGAAATTTGAGGAAGTTCAATATTTCATAATGGGCAGAGATGAAGCCATTAAGTGTGATGCGTACAATATCACAAAGCAGATAAGTCAGATTTTGATACTTCTGTTTACAGAAGAGGAAATCTCAGATTAAAAAACATTTTGACTTTTCCAAGGCTGCACAACTAGATCTTTAGACACATAAGCCTGGCTTCTTCTAGTATATCACATTGCCTCTTGATTACAAGAAGTCTTTAGAAAAAGGTTCCCTAGAGAAAGCTTTGAAAAAAGTATGTCAATATTTTACAGAGAGGTTTTGTGGCTTTCCTGACCTGTAGAGATGTCAGAAAATAGCAGTCAGCCTCCACCATGCTGTAATTAGGATTTCTGAAACATCTCTATCCAACAAGGAAACTCTGTTGCTTTCTATAAGATTTGTGAATCTTTATGCTTAAGGCTTACTGTTTTTAAAATCAATTGACATTCCCACAAATGCCTAGAATAACCCCCACTCCATCAAATAGTCTTTAAATAAGACCGTATCTCCTTACGTTTTCCTTCTCTAGCACAATTTTGGAACATGATGTGCCTTTAATACACCTTGAAATCATATATTTTACATTGCAAGTCCTAGTATAATTTGCTTTTTATAGCACATATATTCCTGAGATGAATGTCACTTAAAAATGGATTCCTATTTTAAGAGCTCCAAACTGTGGGCTATGATGAAACTGAGCTCTGGGCAGCTCCTAACTTCAGAAGCCTTTGCAACTCTTTCTGTCACTGAGTAACTTTCCTTTCTTAGTCCTCAAAATATCAGGAAGCTCCTTTAAATCTGTAAGTATCTTGACCTTGAAAGTCACATCCAATGGGCACACACTACCTAGCATCACTGTCAATTCAGAGTCATCATTTGCATATTCAAAATGTCAATTATACTTATGGTAAAACTAGTTATGTATAATCTACATTATTTACGAATCTTTTGAAAATGGGTTTAGCTACATAGCTATTTATAAAAAATCTCTAAAAAGCTCCTTCAGTATTTGAAAAAATATATATATAATCCCTTAATTTACCATTTTTAAAATCTAGGCTTTTATTGAACTGTATATATATTTCTTTCTATTGAAACTAGTAAATATTAAGGAACAATATATGCATTTATCATTGTGTTCAATGTTGGGAGTGTAAGTTAAGTAGTATTTGAACATATGGTATTTTTCTTTTTTAATTTACATTTTTAAAATTGACATAATAGTTTACATATTCACAGGGTACATAGTGACGTTTTAATGCATATGTCAGCTGAGGGTAATTAGCATATCCATCATCTCAAACATTTATCATTTCTTTGTGTTGGGAACATTTACTATCCTCTTTTGAGCTATTTGAAATTATAATTATTGTTAACTATAGTCATTTTACAGTGGTATAGAATACTAGAACTTATTCTTTCTAGCTAGCTGTAATTTTGTATCATTTAACAAATCCTTGCCTATCACCCCCTTCCTCCTACCCTTCCCAGCCTCCAGTATCCTCTGTTCTACTTTTTATTTCTTTGAGATCAACTATTTTCAGCTTCCACATATGAGTGAGAACATGTGGTGTTTAACTTTCTGTGCCTGGTTTACTTCACTTAGCATAATGTCATCCAGTTCCATCCATGTTGCTGTGAATGACATGATTTCATTCTTTTTTATGGCTGAATGATATTCCGTTGGGTATATATATCACATTTTCTTTATCAATTCATCTGTTGTTGGACACCTAGGCTGATTCCATATCTTGGCTATTGTGAATAGTGCTGCAATAAACATGAGGGTGCAGATGTCTCTTTCATATAATGATTTCCTTTCCTTGGATAGATTCCCAGTAGCAGAATTGCTAGATCATCTGGTAATTCTATTTGTAGTTTTTTCAGGAACTTCCATACTGTTCTCCTTAGTGGTTTTCCAGTTTGCATTCCCACCAACAGTATGGAAGAGTTCTCTTTTCTCTGCATCCTTGCCAGCATTTGTTAGTTTTTGTCTTTTTGTTAATAACCATCCGCTGGGGTGAGATGATATCTCATTGTGGTTTGGATTTGCATTTTCCTGATGATTTGTGATGTTGAACATTTTTTTCTTGTATCTGTTGGCCATTTGTATGCCTTCTTTTGAGAGATGTCTGTGCACATCATTTGCTCGTTTTTTAATTGGATTGCTTGTTTTCTTACTATTGAGATGTTTCAGTTCCTTACGTATTCTGGACATAAATTGTCTATCATATAAGTAGTTTGCAAATATTTTCTTCCACTCTGTAGGTTACTTTTTCACTCTGTGGATTGTTTCCTTCACTGTGCAGAAGCTTTGTAACTTGATATAATCTCATTTGTTTATTTGTGTTTTTGTTACATGTGCATCTGAGGCCCTATTCATAAAATTGTTTCCTTTATCAATGTCCTGAAGCATTTCCCCCATGGGTTCTTACAGTAGTTTAATTGTTTGGGTCTTACATTTAGGTCTTTGATCCATTTTGAGTTGATTTCTTTTTGTATAGAGTGAGAGGTGAGGGTCTAGTTTCATTCTTCTGCATAAGAATACTTGGTTTTTACTGAATTTACTGAACAGACTGCCCTTTCCCCGAGTGCTCTTGGCATCTTTGTCAAAAAATCAGTTAGCTGTTGATATGTGGATTACTTTCTGAATTCTGTATTCTCCTCCAGTGGTCAATGTGTCTATTTTTATGCCAATCCCATGCTGTTTTAGTTACCACAACTTTGTAGCATATTCTGATGTCTGGCAGGATCATACTTCCAGCTTTGTTCTTTTTGCTCTGGCTTGTTTGGCTATTCAAGGTCTTTTGTGATTTCAAAAAAAATTTAGATTTTTTTCTATTTTTGTGAGGAATGTCATTGGTATTTTGATAGGGATTGTATTGAATCTGTAGATTGCTTTGGACAATATTGTCATTTTAATAAAATGAATTATTCTAATCTATGATCATGGGATGTCTTTCTTTTTGTTTGTATCCTCTTGAATTTCTTTCATCAAGATTTTGTAGTTTTCCTTGTAGAGATTTTTCATTTCGTTGGTTAAATTTATCTTTGCGTATTTTAATTTTTTGTCACTATTGCAAATGGGATTGCTTTCTTGATTTCTTTTTCAGGTAGTTCATTGTTTGTGTATAAAAACACTGCTGAGTTTTATTTATTAATTTTGCACCTGTAACATTACTGAATTTGTTTATAAGTTCAAAGAGTTTTTTTAGTAGAGTCTTTAGGTTTTTCTATATATATAACATATGTCATCTACAAAAAAGGACAATTTGACTTCTTCCTTTGCAATGTGGATGTCCTTTATTTCTTTTTCTTGCATTATTGCTCTGGCTAGGACTTCCAGTACAATGTTGAATGAGAGTGGTGACAGTTGGGCATCATTGTCTTGCTCTAGTTATTGAGAAAAATCTTTCAAATTTTCCCTATTCAGTAAGATGTTAACTGTGGGTTTGGGATATATGGCCTCTATTATGTTGAGATACTTTCCTTCTACATCCAATTTATAAGAGTTTTTATCATGCAGGAATGTTGAATTTTATCAACAGCTTTTTTCTACATCTATTGAGATGATTATGTGGTTTTTGTCCTTCATTCTATTGATGTGATGTATGATGTTTATTGATTTATGTATATTAAACCATTCTTGCACTCCTGTGAAAACTTGTCAAGGTCTGTTTAGGTTTTCTGTTTCTTCTTAGTTCAATCTTTGTAGGTTATATGTGTCCAGGAATTTTTGCATTTCCTCTAGGTCTTCAAATTTATTGGTGTGTACTTTGCACCATAGTCTCTAATGAGCCTTTATATTTCTGTGGTATTTGTTGTGACATCTCCTCTTTAATTTCTAATTTTATTTATTTTGGTGTTGCCTCTTTTTTATTAGTATAGCTAATAGTTTGTCAATTTTGTTTCTTTTTTTTAAAAAAACAGCTGTTTGTTGATTTTTAAATATTTTAGTCTCAATTGTATTTATTTCTGTTCTAATCTTTATTTTCTTCTACTAATTTTAGATTTGGTTTGTTCTTGCCTTTCTAGTTCTTTTTGGGGAATTATTAGGCTGTTTATTTAAGCATTTTTGTAGTTTTTTAACGTAAGCATTTATTGCCATACACTTGACTCTTAATACTGCTTTTGCTGTGTCTTATAGGTTTTGGTATGTTGTGTTTCTATTTTTGTTTGTTTCGAAAAATTATAAAATTTCTTCTTAATTTCTTCCTTTGCCCATTGATGACTCAGGAGCATGTTGTTTAATTTATAGTTATTTGTACAGTTTTGAATGCTCCTTTTGTTACTAATGCCTAGTTTTATTCCATTGTAAGCTGAGAAGGTACTTAATATTATTGTAATGTTTTATAATTGTTGAAACTTGTTTTGTGTCCTAACATATGGTTAATCCTGGAAAATGTTCCATGTGCTGTTGAAATAAAAATGCGTATTCTCTAGCTGTTGGGTGAAATATTTTGTAAATGTATTAGGTCCATTTAGTCTAATGTGCTATTAAAATCTGTTTTTTTTTTGTTGATTTTCTGTCTAGATGACCTGCCCAACACTGAGAGTATGATGTTAAAGTGTCCAACTATTATTTAATTGGAGTCTGTCTCTTTAGATCTAATAATATTTGCTTTATATATCTGAATGCTCAAGTGTTGGGTGCACATATTTTTACAATTGCTATATTCTCTCATTGAATTGATCCCTTTATAATTACTGAATGGCTTTCATTGTTTCTTTTTTATCTCTTAACCTGAAGTCTGTTTTATGTAAGTATAGCTACCCCTGTTTGCTTTTGTTTTTTGTTAGCGTGAACTATTCTTTTCAATCCCTTTACTTTCCATCTATGTATGTCTTTATGGGCAAGATGAGTTTCTTGTAGGCATCATATAGTTAGGTCATTTTTTAAAAAAATATTGTTCAGTCAGTCTGTATCTTTTAAATGAGGGAATTTGATCCATTTACATTCAATGTTATTGTTGATAGATGAGGACTTATTCCTGTCATTTTATTGTTTTCCATTGTTTAATATATTGTTTGTTCTTTACTTACCCTCTTATATATTTTTGCAGTTGAGTGGTTTTCTGTAGTGATAAGGTTTGATTCCTTCCTTTGTGTACCAGTTCTATAGTTTTGCCTGTTTTTATGATGGTGGTTATCATTTTCACTTACAGATGTAAGATTCCCGAGAGCGTTTCTTGTAAGGCTGGTCTAGTGGTGATGGATTCCCTTAGTTTTTGTTTGTCTGTGAAATATTTTATTTCTCCTTCATTTCCGAAGGATAGCTTTGCTGGGTTTAATATTCTTGGGTGCCAGTTTTACTTCTTTCAGTACTTTGTATATATTACCCCATTCTCTGTTGGCTCACAAAGTTTCTGCTGAGAAATTCACTGTTAGCCCTATGGAGATTTTCTTATATGTAACTCGATACTTTTATCTTGCTGCTTTTAAAATTTTTGTCAAAAATTCTTGACTTTTGACAATTTGACTGTAATGTACTTGAGAGGGGATCTGTTTGGGTTAAATGTATCTGGGGTTCTTTGAGATTTCTAGACCTGGATGTCCATCTATCTGCCAAGACTGGGGAGGTTTTCTGATATTATTTTATCAAATATGATTTCCTTATCTTTTTCCCTTTCTACTCCTTCTGGAACACTCATAACATGGACGTTTCTTTGGTTAATGATGTTACATAAATCCTTTGATTCTTTTTTTTTTTTTATTTGTCTGCCTGTGTTTTTTCAAAATACTTGTCTTCCAGTTCAGAGATTCTTTTTTTCTGCTTGGTCTAGTCTGTGGTTGAAGGTCTTAATTGCGTTTTTTATTTTATTTACAAATTTTTCAGCTCTAGGTTTTCTGTTTGGTTCTTTTATAATATCTGTCTTGCTGTTGAATTTCTAATTTAAATCATGAATCATTTTCACAGATTTGATGAATTGTCTAGATGTATTCTCTTATATCTCAGTGAGTTTCCTTAGGAGAATTATTTTAAATTCTTTTTCTGGCAGTTTATACATTAAGATTAGGGTCGGTTACTAAAGAATTCTTATCTTCTTTTGGAGGTGACGTGTTTTCTTGCTTTTTTATTGTTGATATGTCCCTATGTTGATTTCTACACACCTGGTGGAAAAGTCACCTTTTCCAATTTTATGTAGTAGGTTTCTTAGGAAAAGTCTTATTTGTATAAATGAGTCTTAGGATGATGGTTCAGTGGAATGTGTTGGCCTTGGATCTAGGTAAGCCCAATAGTGTGGTCTCTGTGTAGTTTCTTCAGCTGTAATCCACACTAGTGGCATTTGTGAGTTTCTTGATAGCTTAGGCTGTGAGAGTTTATGGCAGCAGTGGTACAGCTTTGCCAGGGGTGGGTTTGCTGGGCTGTTTCTCAGGTTGGGGACATGTGCATGCACTTGGTGGGTCAACTAACTTGGGGTCTACCTTGCTGCAGTTGAGGCCATGGCGCTGTTACTCTTGATGGGTGCATTCAAATGTGGTTGCTTGGCCAGGTTGGTGACATGTCTGCCAGAGGCAGCCCACAGGGGTGTTTCTCGGCCCCAGAGCGTCATGTGGCTTCTCAGCTGTGGTGTGTAAGTGTTTGCTGGGGGTGGCCCACAAGGCTCTTCCTCCAGCTTAGGACATGGGTGTACAGCTGCTCATTCAGCTCATGAGACTGTTTCTCAGACCTGTGATATGGGCACAAGTCTGCTTGGCTGGCCTATGGTTGGTTTCTCACATCCAGCACATGAGTACACAGCTGCTTTGCTGGCCTGGGATTGTGTATTTTCCCTGTAATTAGAAGTCCCTCCTGTTTCTGGGCCAATCTGATCTGGACTGGGGAGATATGGATGCAGAGTCTGCCTTCTTGGATTTTCCATCATCATAGATGCGTCTCCACTCCCTTCCTGCACTCTGGTGCTCTCACATTGACACTCCAGTCTAGTCTTAGCTGTTTATTCATTGTCTTGGTCTTTTCTTGTGGGAGAGATGACAATCAGGTGTCTCTAATCAGTCATCTTGCTCTGACTAGATTTTTAAACCATATACGATTTTTTTTTCTAGAGACAAGGTCTTGCTCTGTCACCCTGATTGGAGTGCAGTGGTGTAATCATAGGTCACTGTAGGCTTCAACTCCTGGGCTCAAGAGATCCTCCTGCCTTAGCCTTCCAAGTAGTTGACTCTACGGATGTGTGCCACCACACCTGGCTATTTATTTATTTATTTACTTTTAAGAGACAAAATCTCTCTATTTTTCCCAGGCTGGTCTCACACTCCTAGCCTCAAGCAATCATCCTGCCTTAGCCTCCTGAGTTGTTGAAATTACAGGTATAACCCACCAGCTCCGAACATATGATCTTGACTTTAGTAGCTTATAACGTAGTTGTGGTTGGGGTAAATAACTCCTAAAACAGGATGAATTAGACTATGTGGATAAAAAAGATGTGTAGTAATAACACTTCAGTAAGTCTGTAACACTTTGTTAATTCGAAGCTACTTGTTGAGCACTGTGATAGTTGATCCTCACACAATCTTGTATGCTAGGTGCTAACATATCTGATTTCAGATGGAGTTACTGAGGTCCAAATAGTGTAAGCTTGCTTGGCTAGTCGGAGATGTAATGAGATCCCAGGTTATTTTGCTACAAAGCCTGCTCAGGGTACCATATTTGCCTTCTCTGACAAATTTATCAACAGTTTTCTCCTTTCCTTTTATTGATCATGGGTAATTATGTGGTTCCAGCCTTTACCCTTGATTGGTAGTTTCTGCGATCACTTTTATTTACATGACTTCTCAATACGGGTCTTGATATCTTTTTCTCAGCTCTGATCTCACACTGATGACTTGTTACTGACCGTTTGCTCTTATATGTCCTTTCAGCACATGAAAGTCAGGTCTAAATTCTATCTCTTTATTTCTCTCTTTACTTCCTTATTTCTGGGTCCTGGGGTTGAGACTTTAGTAACCTTTGACATTTGGCCTTCCCTCTCGATTCTTTCTTTATAACCATTAATCTAGCAAATCTATTAATCCTCTATCACTCAAATACTCGAGGCCTAAAGAGACAAGGTTGTCACAACTAACAGATAAACAGGTTTGATTTCTTTAACTCAAGGAAATGTTCTTGTGCAGAGTAGGATAATAAAAGTGCCCATTTAATATAACTTGTGAAAACTAATGGCATTAATAGGTGTAAAGCGTTTAGCATAGTTCCCAGCACATGGTCAGCACTTACAAAGTATAACATATTAGTACTAGTATTAGTATTCTTAGTACTAATGATACTAAAATATCACTGGGTGATATTTTTTAAAATGTCAGCTTTGTACTTTGTGCAGATTACTCATATTCTACAAATGACATAATGTATATAAAACTTCCTGCACAGTGGTTGGTACATATGTGTTTATACATGGCAATTATTCCTCGACATAGACCTCCAAGGTCCCATCTAACTCTAGAATGCTATATTAAATACACGTATAATTTATGCATAGGTTTGTGTATCAATGAGTTGAAAATAATAAAAGTAAAGTGAGATGAAGTATAATGCAGAAACAGATTACTGCTGAGATTGCTTTCTCAGGAGCGAATGAAGGCCATTTCAAATGAAGACCTTTCAGTTGCCATCTTTTTTCTCTGATCGGGCTCTGTACCTTCTTATAACTTCTTATGAAACTTGGACTTGGTCTTCTTGGTGTGCTGTGATGGTTGCTGCAGTTGGGTCCAACCTTGTGCCACCAGAAGTCTGAAGGTTAATGAATGTGTGTGAGAAACATTGTATTGACTCATATTCATGTGAAATGACATATGAAATCACACAAATTAGAATGTAATTTTAAAAAGATAGGAAAACATAGAAATAAATAAAACAAAGAAGCACTATACAGAAATTCAAGTTTTGGAAGGAGGGCAGTTCTGTAACAAAAGGAACAGAGTTAAGAATAGTTCTTCCTACACTGCTTCCTGCTTGGGCTTCATCTGCTCCTCAGGGAACAAGACTTTAGTAAAGCCCCAGTTGAGAGGATTTTGAAGCGTAGTTTCCATGGCAACAGGCTTTAAAATGACATGCATCCAGAAGAACTTTTCTTGGTTGTTCTATCATCCAAACAAGAATCCTCTAAGGCTCCCGGAGGAAAGTCAACTTTTAATGAAGCCGGAGTCTTTGCTTTCTGTGCCCTAAGGAGCACCTTTCTTGTGGGACTCATTTCATGCTTGTAATAATGACTTATTTTCTTAAATTGTGAGTTAACTACAGTGGGAATGAGAGCAAAGATTGAGGTTTCTCATAATCACTGAGGGAGCGGCAAATTTCTAGGTATAAGAGTTACACTTGAGGCCTCTTGTTTCTGAGCAGTGACTAAAATATATTCCACATGTGGCAGAGAAGCAAGCTCTGAGGTATGTTCAGATGTCACCCAACACTTATACACAAAACACACACGTGCACACACACAGACACACACTACACACATAGGACTGAGAGAAGGGTGGTAATCAACTTGATGCATGGAAGTCAGACAGCTGCCAATGGGGCTCTAATTGTAAAGCCACCACTTCAGCTGCCTTATCCTGACCAAAATGTACCTCTCATTAACTGAGCGCTGTTTGAACTATCATAACTAGAGATGTTTTGTTTTGTTTTGCTAAAGACTTTGTCTTCATTTTAAAAACTGCCGGAAAGAAGGTGAAGAATGTGGATTGTCCCCAGCAAGTTTTAGTAGATTGTGTGCAGATACATTTGTGAGATTCTTCCTGAAAACTTAGTTTTGACATAGAATTGAAGGAAAGTAAGCACTAAGATTGTGAATGTTGGGGAAGAGGAATTTTTGCTGAGACTAGGAGACTACAGATGGGTATAGGAAGACAAAACGGGAGACTGTAAAGAAACCCTTACCTGATTTTAGAATTTGGCTTTTGTGGTGTGGTGGAATGTGGATATTTGAAAAACAGGCATTGGTGATAGGACAGCAAGTAGGGACAGGGTAATAGGGCCTGATATTGTCTGTGGATTGGGTTATGTTGGAGAGACAGGCTCTAAAGTCTGAAGAGTGTATTTTTCCAAAGCTCCTCTCACTCTTGTCAGCTCTCTTCCTCTGCCCTATGGCAGACCCTCTCTTGCCTCTTTCAGGCTCATTTAGCTTTAAGCAAGATTTTTCTTTCCCTCACGCCATTCCTAGAATATATGCATTTCATATTTGTTTTATGTCTATTTTCCATAGCATTTATCAGGGCTCCTTCATTTGTCAACCACTCTGCTTGGCTCTTCCACTTTCAAGATTTACTTTAACCCTCACAACAACACTGTGAATTATCACCATCATCCCCATTTTACAGATGAGGAGATTGAGAATTAGCGATTAATGAGCATTTTGTGAGCTATATGATTTAAAGATAAAAAAAAGTGAATAAAACTACAATGTTGCTAGCATCGCTATAGTTCATGGAGGGATTGGACAGTAATACATTGTGAGTAGAGCTGCAAGAGATCTAAGAACAAAGTACCACAGGATTTGTCGTGGCTAATCCCTGTTAAGGTGTGAGCCGATAATTATTTAAGATTACTCCTTCTGGCATTTAGGCATTTTGATAGGTCATGCTCAAGACATAAAAATTCTCCGTAACATAGGCTGAATAATTTCAGTTCCTTGATGAATTTAGTGATTCATATTTAGTTTCTTGTCCTGGAATCAAAGAGCCTTGGGTGAGGATACTTCTTCCCAGGTGGAGTAAGGAACATTTTGTTGAAACCTGCTCCAAATACTGTTTTAGGAGTACCTTAGCTGGGATTTCCACAAACAGCTGTGCTGGGGACAAGGCCATGCTTGCAGATAGCTTATTTTTAGAGGTCATCCCAGGGAAGAGAGGGAGAAAAACAGGGAAGTATGGAAAACCAATAAAACGTTCTGTTATATGTTACCTTAATGGGGAATTTAGGATTAGTTCCTCTGAGGTCTTTTGATGTACTAAGAAGAAAGAACCACTGGAGATACAGAAAAGGGAGACATTTACCCACTGGCTCCCAGGGGTGTTAATTCCTTCACGCTTACAGGTCAGCACGTGCACCAGAATGGCTGAATGGATTCTCAAACATTCCACTTTGTGGTGGCAGAGATATCGCAGGGCTGAAAGGAGGGGATACGTAGTGCAGCCAAGAAATATTGTTATTGGGCTATAGCTGGATGCAGCTCACTGCCACAGCAACAGCAGAAGCCCAAAAGATAGGCTGAGTAATATAAAATGAGGCATAAAACATGTGCAACACAGAGAGCTTGGTGATAGGACCTGAACTCAGGCCTGGTGAAAATATTCAGGATAGTAAGCAGAGAACAACACAGCCAGGGCCAGCCTTATGTGATTCATAATGTGCTAAAAAGCTTAGAAAGGCCTTTTGCTCCATTTACCGGTTACTTGTTTTGAAAATTCATCCTTTATCTTATTGCTGGTGCTTTGAGCTGAGGCATTGTGTCTGAATTACACATTAAACATAGCACTTGGGGGGAACATGGCATCAAGTCATCAACACCCAATAGCCCAATAGACTAATTGGTCTCCCTCCCCATAACTCTGACCATGTCACTCTCATATTCAATATGTTCCATGGATTCACATTGCATACATAATTTCTGTCATGACATTCAAGTCTCTCCACAGTAGGAACCTGGGATGCTATTCCAGGGTTGATACACAACTATATCCTTCCTGTACTCTACATTCCAGCCAAACTAAAGGCCAGGTGAATTTCTTCCAGACAATGTAACTGGAAAGATTGGAGACTGAAGTTTTATTCTGGACTCCACCACCAACCAACTCTGACTGGTGGACTTCAATTTTCCTGCCTAGAAAACATAGGGTAGAGGATTAGGCCAGAGAACCCCAAACCTGTCTAAATACCCAGATCAACAGGGTGAGAAATACAAGTTATAAAACCCCATGCCTTGAGATGCTAATTTATGATGTCTGGCCTGGGGCAGCAGGATCCATACTTTTAATAAGCATAGAGTTATCTAATTCAATTGCACAGCCAGGTTTATGAACCACAGGATCAGATGATTTTTAAATATTGATTCAAATGTATGGGGCTCCAAGAATGATAATTAGCTGTCACTGAGCTCAGGCAAGGCTCTGACAGGCTGGGATACAGAAGGGATGACTTTTGTAATGAGAGAGGGGAGTTATGCAAAGAGCAAAGCAAGCAAAACAAGAAAGCAAATATCCCGTGGGAAGAAGGCGAGTCAAACTACAAGGCCTTCAGGCTCACGATGAGGCGATGGGAGCCTGAGGAAAGATGAAAATAAGACTGGAAAGAGCAACGATAGAGGACAGGGGCCATCTAGGGGAGCCCCAACAAGTTAGCAATTTTGGAAAAAAACTCTTCTTAACCAATGGAGATTGATTTTTACTGTAAAGCTCAAATTCCAAGAAAATACAGGTTGGTTTGTCTTCTGGACTGGGTGTTGTGCAGCTCAGCAGTGAACTGAAATATAAGTGATAGGTTGAATGTCTTCCACCAGAGTGGCCTAGCATTTTGTTTTTGCCTTTTCTGGATGTTATCACATGCTTTTGCTTAGTTATGTGTGTTCTAGCGTCTTTTTCAAGACATGGTCAGAGCCTTGAAGGCAAGAACTGGTCTTTACATACTTCATTATCTTCTACAGGGAGGTATTAAACTCAGTTATTAAGAACACCAAATCTGGAGTAAGATGGACCTAGTTATAATATGGCCTTGTAATTTAACATTTAGGGAGTTACTTCATCTCTAAAATGAGGGTGATAAAACCCAGCTCATAGAATTTGGGGTAGAATTAAAGTGAAGAATTATATGAAAAATGGTATTGGATCCTGGCATGCTAAGGTCAGTGCATAATGCTAGGATGAAAAAAGCATTGGGTATACATTAAGTGCGCAATAAATGGTAAATTATTGTTTTTGCACAATGCTTTGTGTATTTCCGAGTAAATGTTAATTGAGCAAATATTTGCATGTTTCTAAAAGCCCATTAAAATATTATCAAGGGTATGAGCACAACTTTGTTATATTTCAGGCTGTGATCCCAGGTGAGCTTCTGCTGTTCTACTTCTAATCAGTTCCCCAGATCTCCAAACTCAAAATAAAACTGCTCAGTCTCCTGTCATCGGCTGTCACTGATAATGGTAAGGATGCTGTCACCTTTCTGCAAGCTAGAGAAAGGCCTCAGGGCACAGCCTCATCGGATGCCATGTTCTGTAGCTCAGAAAGAGTTCTGAGGCAGCCGAGGCTCCAGTGCTGCCATCAGGATAGGGCGTAGCGGGCTGGTGCTTAGTCTTTCATCTGCGATATCTCCGCAGCCAATCTGTCTGAACAAGTGAAGATAAGAGCTGGACCAAAAGGTACATCACTGAAGCTCTGGGCTGAAGAGGATGAGTGGCTGAATCTGGATGAGCAGTCCGAACTTTTCCTGAGTCCCCAGTGTCAGGTACTAAAGTCCTGGGAAAGACCACCCCACCCTTCTGCTCTGTCCGGGATGACCCTAACCCTAAGTCTCCAGGCACAGGTGGACTGGATCCGGCCTCTGAGAGGTCTCTTCCTGGAGACTGGTCCCAGTGTCTGTAAACTTAAGTAGAAACTGGAGTTGAAAGGACGCAACAAAGGGATCAAAGTAAAGACGGGAGGCCTTCCCGGCAGCACCTGCCCTGGCCATGGAGGGGGGCGTACTCCAGAGGGAGCCGCAGCAAAGCGCCCTCTGCTGAAGTTCAAAATCTCTCTGTGTGCCTCCTATTCTCAAGAAGGAAAGAAGGGTGACTGGGAGGGCAGCAGTGGTCTCTCTCTCCCTCTAAATAACTTTTTCCCTTGTCCCCACAGAATGCCGTAAATGAAAATGACTGCCGAGAATTCCTCCTTCCTGACAGAGTTTATCCTCGCAGGCTTAACCGACCAACCGGGAGTCCAGATCCCCCTCTTCTTCCTGTTTCTAGGCTTCTATGTGGTCACTGTGGTGGGGAATGTGGGCTTGATAACTCTGATAGGGCTCAACTCTCACCTGCACACCCCTATGTACTTCTTCCTCTATAACTTGTCCTTCATAGATTTCTGCTATTCCAGTGTTATCACTCCCAAAATGCTGATGAGTTTTGTCTCGAAGAAGAACAGCATCTCCTACGCTGGGTGTATGACTCAGCTCTTCTTCTTTCTTTTCTTTGTTGTCTCTGAGTCCTTCATCCTGTCCGCGATGGCGTATGACCGCTATGTGGCCATCTGTAACCCACTGTTGTACACGGTCACCATGTCTCCCCAGGTGTGTTTGCTCCTTTTGCTGGGTGTCTATGGGATGGGGTTTGCTGGGGCCATGGCCCACACAGCCTGCATGATGGGTGTGACCTTCTGTGCCAATAACCTTGTCAACCACTACATGTGTGACATCCTTCCCCTTCTCGAGCGTGCTTGCACCAGCACCTATGTGAATGAGCTGGTAGTGTTTGTTGTTGTGGGCATCGATATTGGTGTGCCCACATTCACCATCTTCATTTCCTATGCTCTCATTCTCTCCAGCATCCTCCACATTCGTTCCACGGAGGGCAGGTCTAAAGCCTTCAGCACCTGCAGCTCCCACATAATTGCAGTTTCTCTGTTCTTTGGGTCAGGAGCATTCATGTATCTCAAACCCTCTTCTATTTTACCTATGAACCAGGGCAAGGTGTCTTCCCTGTTCTATACCACAGTGGTGCCCATGCTCAACCCATTAATTTATAGTCTGAGGAATAAGGACGTCAAAGTTGCTCTAAAGAAAATCTTGAACAAAAATGCATTCTCCTGAGAAAAGGGCAATGCTCAGGAAAGAAACACTGTTTCTCCCACAAGTGATTTGGATGCCATTGGTTACATGGAAGAAATAGAAATTTTCCTCAAACAGGTTCATCATCCCCATTTTAAGGGTTCTTTAATTTAGAAATATTTCTTTTTTTTTTTTTTTTTTTTTTTTTTTTTTTTTTTTTGAGACCAGAGTCCGCTCTGTCCACCCCCCCGGTGCTGGAGTGCAGTGGCCCAGATCTCGCTCACTGCAAGCTCCGCCTCCCGGGTTCACGCCATTTACCTGCCCTCAGGCCTCCCGAGTAGCTGGGACTACAGGCGGCCGCCACCTCGCCCGGCTAGTTTTTTATATTTTTTTAGTAGAGACGGGGTTTCACCGGGTTAGCCAGGGATGGTCTCGATCTCTGGCCTCGTTTGATCCGCCCGTCTCGGCCTCCCAAAGTGCTGGGATTACAGGCTTGAGCCACCGCACCCGGCCAATTTAGAAATATTCTTAAGAGCATTGAATACTCACAGAGCAAGTCTTGAAGATCATTTCACTCAGTTGCTATTTCTGAGGAGAGACTCAGGCTTAGATACCTTCCCCGAGGTCGCTCAGCTGCTCAGCAGTGGAACCGTGACTAAAATCCAGGCTCTTTATTTCCAGTACTGGCTGCTTTTCATTATGGCTCACTTTCTTCCTCCCTCAGCCTCTGGAAGATTTCATTTCGAATGTGAGCTGGCCTAGGATGTTAAAATCTGATTCTGTCTTCAGAAATTATGTGCAACTTTTCAAAGGCTAACTTTAAATGTCACACTTTTGCAAGTAGGTAGGGAGTCTATAGAATTTTTTGTTGAGATGGCCTTGGCCAAATGACCAGGGAAATTCTCGAAGCATTTTACAGAAGGTGCAGGGGAAGTGTGTTAGGACCCAGAAAGCAGCATGCATAATACCTCTTAAGACAGTGGAGTGGAGCTTCAGGGACTTGGACTTGAAGGGTTTTAGTGATGCTGGGTGGAAGAACTTATAGAAAATGTCAAGATTACGAAGAACAGAATTTGGGAATTATTTCACATACAATCACATACAATCATTTCCCTGTTTTCAAAAGTCAAGGTAGGGACCAGGTACAGTGGCTCATGCATGTAATCTCAGCTACACAGCAGGCTGAGGGAGGAAAGTCTCTTGAACCCAGGAGGTGGAGGTTGCAGCCAGCCAAGATCATGTCACTGCACTCCAGCCTGGGGCAACTGAGCAAGACTCCATCTAAAAACAAAACAAAACAAAACAATAACAACAACAAAAAACCTCAAGATGGAGAAATCCACAGCCTCAGGTGGTCAGTTATGGATCTGGAGAATATTTCAGAACCACAGAGAACCTTGTGTTACAAGTCAGTAGTCAGGTGAGACCCACACAGCAGTCAGTCAGTGGAGGGAATGACCACCAAGTGGTATAATGCTGCATGCAGCAGAAACCATGTGGGGTATTTTTTTGCATGGTTTCACAGATCAACTTTCTGCCCCTGGGCGCCTCATGCCGAATCCTGGGAGATATTCCCTAACCGGTCTCCTTGCCCTCTGGTTTCAGTTGGGTTAGACCAATAGCAACATCAGCAGAGGACATCAAAAGGTAGGAGTGTGATATTATGATATTTATTTCCCTGACTTCCTCCCAGCTGGGCTACAGTGGCAGTAACTGAATGCCCCGTTTCTTACTGGATTATAATAACTGCTCCCTCCCTTGTCTCTTCATGCCAAGGAGTGATAATGTCTCCTTGCTGTTGCTAACCCAGAGAGCTTGACCATCCCTTTGTGGTTTCTCCCAACCACTTTTGCTTAAACAAATGCAAATAGTTTCTCTGTTGTATTTTCAATTACTGTTTTTGTGTGGATCATCTGATTTTTGCAGAAACCCTGACTGCTGTACCTTCCAATAAAGGGTGGGAGAAATGATATGGCTCAGGTTTGTAAGCCCACAGCCTAATGGCACTGTATAAAGGAAGGCAGAGCTGCTTTTCGGTTTAACAAGATTATAAATAGTAGATTTCTTTGTAAAACAACGACATGTGAAATGCTGTGAAAATGTGTTGACTTATGAGTCTCCGTTTAGGAAGATTCTCTTCTATTTAGAAAGAGTAAAGTTTGGATGGATGTATAGTATTGCTCTTTGTGATGGTGCAGATTAATAAGGGTGAATTCAAAAGAATGAGAGGATTGAGTCTTGGACAGCATGGACTAGATAAACAACACAGAATTTAGCTGGCTATGAGATTGACAGGGGCAGAGCAGCATAAAGACTCAAGAAGAGCAGAGCCCAGAGAACTGGATGGTAGAATCAAATTTGAACCTGAGCTTCTCCTCACCAGCTGTGTTACCTTAAGCATTACATGATGTCGCTGAGCATCAATTTCTTCATCTTTAAAAACGTTTTTCTCAGAGGTATTAAGATAATTAAATGCCAGATTCTCGGTAAATTTGTTTCTATCCCTGCCAGATCCTTTTCCTTTTCATATCAGCGCTTGCACTAATTTATTATGTGACCTTGGCACAATTGCTTCATTTTTCTGGACCTATGCTTGCTTATATGAAAATGATCATATTCTATCAGATTATTTCTACTTTCCATTTACAAGATGTGTTTATTTATATATTGACCAGATCATACATTTGCTACAGGCTGAACACATGTGTCCCCTCAAATTCAGATTTTGAAATGACGGATGTTGAAAGGAGGTGGGGTCTTTGGGAGGTGATTAGGTAATGAGGGTGGGGCCCTCATGAATGAGGTTAGTGACCTTATAAAAGAGGCCTGAGGCTAGGCGTGGTGGCTCACACCTATAATCCCAGCACACACACAAAAAAGAAAAAAGCCTGAGAGAGACCTCCCCCACCTCTTCTACCATGTAAGAACAAAACAAGAAGGCTCTGTCTAGGAGGCAGAAAGTGGGCTCTTACCAGACACGGAATCTGCTGCTGCCTTAATCTTGGACTTCTCAGCCTCTGGAGACATGAGAAATAAATTCCTGTTGTTTAAAAGCCACCTGGTGTGTAGTTTTGTTATAGTGGGCTGAACAGACTAAGACAATGTTTATGTCTTGGCACTAATTTAAAATTAGTACCAAATAATAATCAGTGAAAAGAAGCCTCCTTTTACTTCAGTTTTCTTGTCATCCAGTCCTCTTCTTTTCTAGGGGTTATCATAGTTGCCTGTTAGCTGTATATTTTTACGTAGTCACTGCATGCACAAGTTGTGTGTGCCTGCACATACATACACACAATTTTTTGATTTGTTTCCAAAGTCATGACAACCTGCTTTGAAGTATACCCACTATGAAAATTAATTAGAAGAGGAATGAATTAGGGTTTGTTACTAAGATAAATAAACAGAGAGGAAAGCCTAAAAATGTATATGAAGGGTTGCGGTTTGGAAAAAAGTGGGGGAGAGAAAGTAATGATGTGAAAACAAGGGAGCTTTAGCTCTGGCTGCAAAAGTGTACACCCCAAGAGAGACACAGCCCACAGCAAGAATTTGTTTGTTCTGATCTATTGCCTCCAATTCAATTTTCATGACTGCACGAAATTCCATCATATGGATGTATTATATGTAATTAACAATTTTCTACTACTGTACATTAGGTTATTTCCATTTTTCCAAATTATAAGTAATACTTGTTTAACACACTTATTCAGCAACTCTTTGGGTTTTCCCCATACTTTGGATATATTCCTGGACAGAGACTGACTGAATTGCACACGATTCTTGAATTTGGTTGCAAAAATCCTTCTTGAAAGTTTAACTCAGTGTGCACTCTCATTACCAGAATAAGCACATCCGGAAAATCTACTCTTGGCCAGGTTCTGTCCTAGTCGGGGCACTGCTCATAGGGATGTGTTACTTTTAGTTTTGGTGATGGTAGTGTTTATATTATTGTCTCCTCCTTTTAACATCTTTTCTCCTGCTACTTTATTTCATCAACTACTTGTGGTATGTGGATCGATAAAGAAAACATGGAGCGAGGTTGAAAATGCTTTTTTCCTTCTACATTTCCTTCCATAAACACTCGCCTTATTTCTTAAACGGCTTTTTCTTGGCTTGACCGTATTTCTGGTTACCGGTTTAATCAGAGGAAGGGCAGACACCCTTGGCCTTTGTGGTAATGTATGAATCCGAGATCTCTTTCTGGAATATCTTCCTCCTTTCTCCCTCTTGGGTTTCAGTGCCGCTTCTCTGTGCTTTCACAGCACACGGCACATAACCTAGTAAGTGCTGGACAGTGTGGGACTGTTACCTTCTTACTTTTCCATATATACTCCCACCACAAATTACACTCTGAGTGTTGTACAGGCAAGGTCACCAGTGTCTGTTTTGCTATATCCCCCATACCTAGCACGGTGTCTGGCATATATAGAGTAGGAATTTAGCAAATATTTATTGGATACAAGAATGGAGTGTCTAGCAGTTTTAGAAGCTGCCTTACTAAAGGGGCTTTCCTGTTTTCATCCTTCTGGCAACACATTCCTTTCTTCCACCACATTGATGAACATATGCCTGTCACCCCGGTCCCCTGATCATATTCTTCCTGTTCACTCAAGATCACCAACTTTAGACTCATGTCACCTGGTGCCTGTAGTAGAAAGTAGACCCTCCCTTAGTTTTGTAAACCTCAACTTTCCACCCCTTTATATGGTAAAATGTATAGCATAATATAAAATAGGTAACTTAAGTTCTAAATCTTTTTTCAATTGAACATAGGGCTTTGAAGGATTTTATAAAATACCAACAATTGAGCATTCATTTTGTACTCTCCATTTAAACTGATATCCCAGAGGTAACACATAGAAGAAAAATTTACATGATGAGAAAATGAATCATTCACTCATGGAGCTCTCATTTTCCCCAGAATACTTGCCTGAACACTCGCCTTGAAAAGATGAATATACTTAGAAAAAAGCCACCAAGACCATAGCCTGATTCACTTTTGCTGTCTTTGCAGGGTACGATACTACTTTCTCAGAACAAATCTTCCTTTAAAAAAAAAATTATCACAAATGAGTATGTTTTATGTCTTCCCAGAATTGCTTCTGGGGCATTTGATAATACAGAGTTTTTTTGTAACTAAGTTCCTCGGTAATTTTTATGGCAAAGATTGGCACTTTTTCTTTTGCAATTCACAGTACATTATAGGGAGATATTTTGAGACTATGCAAGTATTTTGTTCTTTTTCAAACTTTCACACATTGGTTTTAGCATCCATTAATAATCAGTTATTGCCTGAATCAATTATTACTCTAATGCCTGAAAAATGAAGATTTTCTAATTCCATCAGGCCTTCTTTATTTGTTAGTGGGCATTCTGTTAAGTACTGTTTCTTCTCATCAGTTTGTTCGTTCATATATGTCATTATGGACTCATGTTTTGTAATTTTATCTAATTGGTTATGATTCATTATCATCATTGTTTACTCTGATGCTCAATTTGTCCCTGATGTGGCCAGTGGGAGCTACTTCACACTGATTTCTGTGTCCTTTTAATGTAGCACCACTTTATCACTGTCTGGCAACAGGTTCATGCTGCCCATTCCCCACCCAGCATTGGTACTGTTTAGAGATTGATGGCATTTACAACTAAGAAATGAGTGGTAGTGGAGATGAGCTATATTTAATGTGATTCTGTGAGCAGATATTCAGTGGAAGAACATTCATGTCTGTAAAATACAATTTTTATGTCTGTCCCTCTGAATACACCTGTCTGTGGGCAAATAATGGACTTGTCTCTGTGAATGGGCCAATACTCTGGCCAAAGCCAATGATTCCTAAGTGTCGCTTGTGGCCCTTTTCTTACCACTTTTTACCTCCTCACATGACAGCTTCTTCCGGTTCCTATTAGTCACTGATGGGACTGGATGAGAAGAAAATCGGCCTGAGGTGGAAGAAAGAAAGCCCTGAGACTTCTACCCACACAGTTTGGTTGTAAATGCCATTCTGTCTGGCCTCCTCAAAGACATGACTGCTTGTCCCATTTGCTTCTTCCATTCTTGTAGTATTTTGCAATATCTTCCTTTCCTGCTTCTTCCCTTGTAAATTTTTTTCCATACTACCCTGATCTGAGAATGAATGTGGACATATAGATAAAAATTTAATATTCAAGGGACATGAGTTTTTCAAACCCTAATAATAACATTTTTGAGACTTTATTTGTCTTATGAACTTTAGATACAAGTTCTCATTTAATCTCCTGTACAAATGCATGAGATAATTGTCCCTGTTTTATAAATGGGCAAACCGAGGCTGTAAAAAGTTAAGGTACTTGCCTAAGATTGCACAGATAGTCAGTGGTGGAGTAAAGAATTGAATTTAGCCTGCAGGACTCCAGAGTCGCCCACACTTTCAACACTAGCTGCCTTCCAGAAGGCTCAGTCTGGGTGTGCAAGAAGGAGCATGCGTGGTGCATATATATTTTCACCTTGTACAAAGTCCAAATCCTTGCTGCCTTTGAGCTGAACAAGTCCCTACATTCACTCTCAGTTGAAACAATTTGTCAAATAAAATGCTAAGATGAAGACATTAAAGATTTTTCTCGTTATTTAATGCACTGAGCATTAGCTCAGTCATTATTATTAAGGATCAGTAATATAAACATATCGGAGACTTACTGATCTCCTGTTACATGGATTATGCAATAATGTATTTAGAAAATGTTTATTGAGGTTATATTCCCTACTTCAGCCAGGTGATAATGCCTGCTAGGTATAGAAGATGCTAAATACACTTTGAAGAAATCCTTAGACTTTAAAACACTGAAATTATGCAGTATTTTTTAATTTTAAAATTATTTTCTTAAATTTGCAAAAGCCATGTTTTACTATTGTAGGACTATGTGAGATAAGGAATATGTAGCAATAAGCAAAATTTTTTAAAAATTCCACAATCCTGGCACCTAAATATGACCACTTTTAACATTTTGGTGTATATTTTTCTGGGTATGTCTGTGTAGTTGTGATGGCAGAGACCAGTTTGCAAAAATTATATATGCGTATATATATATATATGTGTGTGTATATATATATGCATGTCTATATATATACACACACACATATATACACACACACACAAAGATGTGATCATGTTAAGTTCCCTTTTGCAATTTTCTTTTTTTGTAATTGACTTTTAAATTTTGTGTAGAGATGGGGTCTCACTATGTTGCCAAGGCTGGTCTTGAACTCTGGACCTCAAGTGATCCTCTTGCTTTGGTCTCTGAAAGTGTTGGGATTATAGGCATTAGCCACTGCACCCGACCTGCAATTTTATTTTCATTGTGTAAAATGTTATAAATAGCTTTCTGTATGATTAAATATATATACCAAAATTATGGTTTTTATTTTGTTGTGTTTATAGCTATCAGGTCAGTAGAAAGACAAATGTTTCTGTTTGCCTCATAGAAAACATAGTTTCCTTCTTTGCAAAGAACTTTGTAACAGTGACATTTCATCTGATGATACTAAATTCCTTTTCTAAATTCTAAAAGTAGCTTTCCCTTTCTTATCCTTAGGTGTCAAATTCTGCATATCCCTTGCACCATTCTAGTTCAGGTTTTTTGTCTCCAGTCCCATCTGTCTTATTTCTAGAAGCCAGAAGGCCAGCCTGGTGATGTCAGCACTCTCTCATCTTGCTTACCATTGGCCACAGTCAAGTCCAAATTGTGGTAACAACTGATTTGGGCCCAAACTGTGATTCTGATCTCCTTTATGCTTTGCCCCTTACATTCTCTAGAGCATGCGGGGCTTTCTGTCCCAGAAGGTAAATAAGGAAGCTGCTGAGGGAGAGGAGTGGTTTATAAGACTGATGAGAAATTGGGAGAATGAACTTGTAGTTCAGGGTGACCCAGCCTTCTTCCTACAGACCTTTTCCTTTTCTTTTTCCCCCTAGCTGAATAGGTATGTTCTCAGGGCCCCCACTAATCTCTTGCATTTTCAACCTTTCTCCTTTGTAGTGAAGACAACTGTTGTCCAGCTCAGTTTAGACCTAAATGCACAAATTTAATCTGTAGTGTGCATTGAGAGAATTACAAGGTCCTATTGCACATCCAAGCTGGGTTTCCCAATTAACTTTATCAGCAATAAAGTTGGCATTTTTTTCCTGTGTTACTGTTGTTTTAATTTTTTTGATTGATTCTAGTCTCAGACAGAAAGGGATATGATTAATTATGTCACCCTAAGATAATCAAAAGGGTCAGAATCTAATTTAAGCAGAGTCCATTAAAATGGAAAGTATGAGGGCATGGTCCAGGCAGCAGAGCTACACCAAAGAATGGTGATCCGTGCTCCTGGTGCGGTGAAAAATAAGGATAATTTATACAGAAATAAAACTGAGGTGCAGAACAGGATTACACTTTCCATGCAAAGGCTAACATACAGATATAAGATTTGATTGACTACTATTGGTTCCACTCTAAGGGGGTTGTTTTACATGTTATTGTAAAGAGGTAACAGTCACAAGGGTCTCTATTTCCAGTGTCATTTAGCTTAGTTTGAATAAAGAACAAGGAGTTTAGTTACTGTATAACATCTCAACACAAAGCGACAGTCATGCAGCAGAGAAGAAAAACAGTCATGTTAACATGAGTGAGTCAGCTTTCAGGGCTTAACTTTTCCCTTCAGCATAATGAATTTGGAAGGTACTGACATTTTATTTTCTTTTTACATTTCTCATCATTAACCTGTTCCACAATTTCCAACCGCTCCTTGCCATGTATACAGCTGTTCAGTTCTCTGTCACTTGGCAATTCCTAAAAATTGCAGTGTTTTTTTTCCTTTATAACCTTTTCCATTTCCTTTTGTGGTTCCTTTTGCTCAGAATGTTTTCCTGATTTTCTCTGCTGGTAACCTTCTACTTGTTATTCAAGACTGATAGCAATACATTTCTAAAACTATGTCATAAAGCAGATTGTGAATTTCCATAGTAACAATATAATAACTGGAGATATTCTGAATAAAGATTTAGTATAAAATAACCTGTTATAAAATCAAAGATGTACTTTCCATAATAGCCTATAATAGTTTTAAGAGCAAAATTATTTTCCAAATTTTACAAGATGTGCAAAATGTTATTCCATGTATTGATTTTATGAGGGATCTCGAAACCAATAAAGTGAATATAGAGCATATGGAGAAACAGAACACCATCATAACATTGACTAATGTAAACATACACTAGATATTCTTCATTAATAAAAGTAGTTATTGAGCCATTAACTCCCTTAGATATTAAACATAATCTTTTTATTTTATTTTATTTATATATGGTCCACATTCCATTAAAAAACCTAGCCAGATAATTCGTTAAATGCATTTCTGTTTAACTGGCAAAGAAACTTATATTCATTCCACTGAGAAGCATAATTTAGCTTATTTAGAAAAAAAGGAATCATTGAAGAATCAAAGGTTTTAAGAACTTTGTTGCAAGAGTATGAAGAATAGCAGTCTTTGGAAACTGGGATGCTTTTTTATTTTATTTTCCAAACCACATCCAAACATATTCCTGGAAGGGGAAAATCATTTGGTCTATTAAAAATAGACCAAAACTTTGAGGAGGGTTTGTTACATGCTTTGAGGAGGGTTTGTTACACGCCTCTGTGCAGATGATTGTGGGGAGTGTGCCTATCCCGATCATAGGGAGATGAAAAAAATTGCCCCACAGGCTGTGATGCTTTCTCTGTCTCTACTCCCTTCCCACAGACCCCTTAACCACCAGTCCCAATTTTAGTAGACAGAGATCTTAGCTGCAAGCAGCAGTTGATTCTGGTTAACTTTAGCAAAGAAGGGAGCTCATTAGCAATAAATGGGGTAGTTCATAGAATCTTAGAACAGGCTAGGGAACTAGTTTTTGGAGCTAGACAGGTGGAATCTCAGCCAAATTATACCACACGACTATGCGGTTAGACTGCACTGATTGTTCCTGCTGGCACCACTAGTACCTAACATTTATTATTCATTGGTAGATTTTGTTTGATTTTGCAAAATGAAACATAAATTGTTCGTGGCTTTTTTTCTGTCACTCACCCCAAACTCAAGAGTTCTGCCTGGGAACATCTGACTGGCTGAGTTCAGATCTGATGTTCTCTGGGGTGCTTTCACAGAAGCAGGCTGGGTCCTTGCTCCAGCCAAGGCTCACGTAGGGGCAGAGTCCTCAATTTGGAAGGAATTCCAATGCTGGACAGTCACAAACAAACAGCTATATATTTTTAAATCTCTACTTAAATTTAGCTTTAAAACTGAATTTCACTTCTTTAGGGAGGCCTTCTCTGACCTTGAAGACTTCGTAGAGCCCATTTTAAATGGTTTCATAGAACTCTATAACCTCTTCCTGGCACACTTACTGTATTTCTAATTATGCGTCAGTATCTGTTTCTTCTAGCTTTCTCCATCTAGATTATATGTTTGAAAGTTCAGGGGTTGTGTCTGTTTTGATTGTTGCCTTGTTTTTGGAGCAAAACACAGGGTTTAAATTATTTTAAATGCTTATGTATACACACACATACAAACACACACATTGAAACTTCTTATTTCTACATATCTTAAATTGTATTTCCAATTCTTAGTCTCTCCCACACTGATGTTGATTCTTCTGGACACTTTCTTCAGATCTACCCTCCAGTTTACTTATTTTCTCTTCACTTGTGTCCAATAAGCTGTCTATCATATTCATAGAGGTCCCAATTTTAATCATCATATTTTCATTTCTAAAAATTCTATTTGATTCTTTAACATTTGGAGGGTTCTTTCAGTTTTGATGGTTCCTTCATTATACTTTGTTTGCTTTTATAATTTTTAAAAACATATTATATACATATATTTTGTTTTCTGTCCCTGATAAGCTAGTAATTTTGCAGGTTTGGCTAGGTATGTAATTTGTGTTTTATCATTCCTGGTGAGTCTCATTGATGGTGGATTATTTTGTGTTTGTTTAGTAATTTTCACTACAAGCTCATGATCCTTGGATATTTATCTGGGGAAATTATTTCATATCTGGATTTAAGTTGTAGTCTCCAGAAAGAACTTTTTGTTACTGTTATATTTGTAATATGAATTTTTTACTTGAAACACAGAGGTGATTAGAAATTGTCAGAGGTTATTTTGTCTGTTTTTCTGCCATTCTAGAGCCAACGACAAGTCAGTCATATTTCTAGGCCAGCTCCTGCTGTGGGCATTTTTTCTCCAAGTTAGCCACTGAGATTTTTTTTTTTTTTTCTTTTGGGAAGTCAGTATTATGAGTCAGTCATGGTTCCAAACTTCCAACCTGCTTACAGTTCCAGGCTTTATTTTTTATCTCCTGCATAGCTAACTCATTAAACCCCAATTCTGCTCCCCAGGAATCCGCTAGTTCCCCAAAGGCCAACTCTAGCCCTGGGGTTTGTGCATCCCTCTGAAGTCTTACTTTGTTACTTCTCTTTTGCTCCCACAGATTTTTACTTAGTTTTTGGCAGCTCAAATGTGAACAAATAGATGTTTTTAATATTTTGTCCAGAATTCTTGTTTTTTTTTTTTTAATCCTGAGAACTTTTTCTGAATATAACTGTGATGGTTAATACTGAGTGTTAACTTGATTAGATTGAAGGATACCAAGTATTGATCCTGGATGTGTCTGTGAGGGTGTTGCCAAAGGAGATTATCGTTTGTGTCAGTGGGCTGGGAAAGGCAGACCCACCCTTAATCTGGGGTGGGCACAGTCTAATCAGCTGCCATCAAGATCAGAATATAAGCAGGCAGAATAATGTAGAAGAGAGACTGGCCTAGCCTCCCAGCCTACACCTTTCTCCAGTGCTGGATGCTTCCTTCCCTCTAACATTGGACTCCAAGTTCTTCAGTTTTGGAACTCAGACTAGCTCTCCTTGCTCCTCTGGCTGCAGACAGCCTATAGTGGAACCTTGTGATCATGTGAATTAATACTTAATAAATGCCTCTCTCTATATATATCCCATTAGTTCTGTCCCACTAGAGAACCCTGACTAATACAATAGTATTTGCAATATTGTTGGAAATAACTAGCTTTAATAAATACTTGTTGGATGATTAACAAATTGATGTCTACTCTAATGAACAGAAGATTCTCTCTTCCATTGTTAGACCATTGCTGCATACCTAATAAACTGCCATTCAGGATGGGCAAATGCAATGGGTAAGGAATTATGTGTACTAAAAAGCAATGCTTGTTTTCTTCGTAAAAGTAAACCTCAAAAACATTATTCAAATATGGAACTGGAAGGAGACTTCCTTGATAATGCGGGAGAATTGGGCCAAGTGATCCATACCTGTCCTGGTGAGTCCCCTGGCTATTTCCCTTTAGTGTTTTTCCAAGTGTCCACTCACTGGCATGTCGGTCCTAAGGGGCTCCTGCTCCTCAACACTGAACAAATGATCACACACTTGCTACCTTATAGTGTACAGTAAGTCCACAATCAACATTTTTGGTAGGTGCTTGGAAACCGCAACTTTAACTGAGATAATGTACTGTATAATGAGAGCAATTTTCCTATAGGGTAAGTGACATAAACAAGAGTTAAGTTCCTATGGCATGTAGTTATGTAATTTTATCTTGTGACAAGGCCAGAGGGTTTTGACATGACTTTCCTGAAGGTTAAGGGATGTCAAAAGAGAGATCAATGTGAAGTACGGGGAGAAGGGGGAGGGAGGGAGAGAGAGAGAGAGAATATATATATAGAGAGAGAATGCATGCCTGGTGGAGGCTCTACCCTTTTATGACCTAACCTTGAAAGTCACATAGCATCACTTCTACCATACTCTATTGATTGGAAAAATCCCAAGTCCCTGCCTAGAGGCAAAATTAGGGCATATAGGCCTCATCTTTTGATTGGAGGAGTTTCAGTCTTACTATATCAAGAGCATGTGGGATGCAAGGTGTATACATGTGTGACTGTGCATGTGTGTGTTCACTGGTATAGTTATACTCGGGAAATGCAATCTGCCACACACATACACATTGTATAGTTGTTATAAACAACATATTACATCAGAAAACATCCAGCATAAGGCCAGGCACTCTGTAGTTGCTCCATATGCATTAATTCTCTTTTTTCTTGATTTCCTCCCTTTATACTAAAAAATGTTTTTTTTTTTTTATTTTAAGTGACATAAGATGGAAAAGAAACATAAACGGTGTTATTTTTCTTGCACGTTCTACTATACTGAGTTGCCAGGGCAGTAAATATCCATTTTACAAATGGGGAATTATAGCTCAAAGCTGTTGAGTAATTTTTGTCTTAAACTAATTTGGTAGGATGATTTATTTTTTGTTCTCCACTTACGTTTTAAATAAACTTTTTATTTAAGTGTAACATAAGGATAGAGCTTGATGAGTTTTTGCTAACTGCATACATCTGTGTCACCAGCACCCCTGTCAGAACCAGACATTGCCAACAACCCTAAAGCACCCTTCAAATCCTTCTCCAGTCACTAGCCCCTGCCTGCCCAGCCAAGAGGAAGTGTTGTGTGACTTCTAGCACCATACATTAGCTTCCTTGTTCCTAAAGTGTATATAAATGAAATCATAAAATACGCCCTCTTCGGTGCTTGGCTCCTTTCACTCCCTATTGGTTTGTGACATTTATCTATGTCATTGTCTTTCATGGCTATATGGAATTTTATTTTATTAACATCCTACCATTTATTATCCAGTCTACGGTTGGCTGACAGATGGGGTGATTTCAGTTTGTGGCTATGAAGGACGATGCTGCTGTGCAAAATCTTGGCATGTCTTTAGGTAAACATGCATACTTTTTTTTATTCAGTATACACTTAGTGGTAGGCCACTGGGTCAAAATGTATGCATATGTCCAAGTTTGTCAAGCACTGCCAACCAATTTACTGTTCCCACATACAGTGATATACAACAAAGTACTAATATTTGTTCCTTATACCTAGGCAATTCCTATCCCCCCTTTTTTTCCTTTTCACTGATTTTAGGCAGACAACTAGGGGTTGTGCTTCTTTGCTTTAGGATTTTGGGGCTAGGTATAAATCAGAAGTAGCTTGCAGTTAATGCCTTTCCCATTTTTGAAGACAGGTTCTCCTTAAGAGATAACACTGGTTGTCCAGAAAGGTGGACTTAAGGAGGGTGAAATACAGAGACTGTCCAAAAGGGGACGAAAGTCAGTGGATTTAGGAGACATCGGGGGCCAGAGGACCTGAAAAGCTACTTCTGCTTTTTTTGTTTTTTGAGACAGAGTCTCGCTCTGTCACCCAGCCTGGAGCGCAGTGGCACGATCTCCGCTCACTGCAAGCTCCGCCTCCCGGGTTCCCGTCATTCTCCTGCCTCAGCCTCCGGAGTAGCTGGGACTACAGGCGCCCGCCACCTCGCCCGGCTGGTTTTTTGTATTTTTTAGTAGAGACGGAGTTTCACCGGGTTAGCCAGGATGGTCTCGATCTCCTGACCTCGTGATCCGCCCGTCTTGGCCTCCCAAAGTGCTGGGATTACAGGCTTGAGCCACCGCGCCCGGCCGGGTGTGTTCTTAATAATTATACAGAGATAATGAGTGGAAGTCAGGACCGTCCCAGGCCAACTAGGATTATTTTAGGCAGCTTAGTGAAACTTACAAATGCAGATGCTCCCATGTCTTTGAATTTTTCTTAAAATATTCATCTAGCAGATCATATGGAGAGCAACTTTGTCATCTGAAAAATGGCAGGATTAAACCCTCACATCCATCTCCCATTATACTTTAAGCCTGCATGCCTAGAGAGTAACTCTGTGTAGGGGTGTGTGTGTGTGTGTGTGTGCTTTCTTGCATATGTGTTGTGATATTTTAATCTCTTCATATATAGTAAAGGCCTGTCTGTGGCCCTTATTAGAGCTGCAAGTAGGTGGTGTTTGTGGTGGAGGTGGTGTGATTTCTGTTCTGAGCAGCACATGGTCCAAGAAACCTTTTGTCTGAGGTACTCTCTGTAGATCTGATCTGACCTTTTTTTGAGGGGTCCTACTCTCATAGCTCCCTGTGAAGATTTGGAGACGGTGGCTAAGGTTGGGGTTATTCATCCTTAAATTCAGGCTTAGGCTCTGAGAGTTAATAAGAAAGGAAAAAATGAGTTCCCAAACTCAGCACTGAGTAACATGAAATCCCTGGAGTAGAGGGAAAGTTTGAGTGGAACCCCCACTCCCAAGATGCTAGGTAAGCACTGTTATCCAGGCTGTAAACAAAGTGCAATTCCTTCCCTATAGAGACAGATCTTGGAGAAATTCCCAGGGGAAACTGTGTCTAATCAGGTCCCTGAGATCGTCAAACAGCTTAAATTCCTCTGCGATATGACAGCTGGGGTTCTGGTCAAAATGAGAGTCCCTAGTTTTCTTTCCTGAAGTTGCCGAGACCATCTGGGAAAATCCACAAACAGAAACCGTGGTCTATTCCTCGAACACCTTAGAGCCTGGGGTCTGTAAAAGCTCTGATTCTCAGCACCGAGGGAGTCAAAAGAGGTAATACGCAAGGTGGTGTGCTTTCTCCACAAGCAGCACCATTTTCTCTTTCTGGCTAATGAAAAAGGAGACGGCGTGCAGCCCAGCACTGAGTGGGGCCCAGGAAAAGGAAGGTGAAGGTCTGAATCCCGTCTTTCCTGGTGGTCTCTTTGAAACCCACAACCGAGGGCTCTGGGAAGCACGGATCCTGTCTCTGCTCTCAACGCTGACCCTGAAGTGAGATGGAGTGGAGGGTCTTTGAGGAGGCTGGGGGGATGTGCAGAGTCAGTAGGGAAAACGCCTGGCTTTCTCTCCAAATGGAAATCCACTATCTAGTAGGGAGATGGAGGCAGAGAATGGGAGGGCATCCTGGGGACCTTGAGAGCGCTGGTCTCTCAGCACCTGAGGCAGCGGCCCAGGTTGTACTCTTAGTTCTCAGGGTGTCTTTCTGAGAGTCCCTGGGCAGCCAATTCAGGTGTGTTGTCTCCCTCCTCATCTCTCAAGCAGAGACAGAATTCTTGGTAAGAGATGCTAGCTTGAATTCATGATCGGCCCAGCAGAGCTGAAATACTCTCACAGACACATCAGTACCTCAGGGTGGGCAGTTGTGTAGATAAGGCAGGACGGAAGAGAGGGCATCTGCACACTGGCTGGTCTGCTAGAGCCTTCCTCCCTTAGCCATGCTTGTGCCTGTCATGACTCTGTGTTTTGCCCTCTGTTTCCCCAGACAACTCGCCAGGAGAGAATGACGCTGAGAAACAGCTCCTCAGTGACTGAGTTTGTCCTTGTGGGATTATCAGAACAGCTGGAGCTCCAGCTCTCTCTTTTCCTTCTGTTCTTAGGGATCTATGCGTTCACTGTGGTGGGCAACTTGGGCTTGATCACCTTAATTGGGATAAATCCTAGCCTTCACACCCCCATGTACTTTTTCCTCTTCAATTTGTCCTTTATAGATCTCTGTTATTCCTGTGTGTTTACCCCCAAAATGCTGAATGACTTTGTGTCAGGAAGTATCATCTCTTATGTGGGATGCATGACTCAGCTATTTTTCTTCTGTTTCTTCATCAATTCTGAGTGCTATGTGTTGGTATCAATGGCCTATGATTGCTATATGGCCATCTGCAACCCCCTGCTGTACATGGTCTCCATGTCCCCAAGGGTCTGCTTTCTGCTGATGTTTGGCTCATATGTGGTAGGGTTTGCTGGGGCCATGACCCACACTGGAAGCATGCTGAGATTGAGCTTCTGTGATTCCAGCGTCATTGACCATTATCTGTGTAAAGTTCTCCCCCTCTTGCAGCTCTCCTGCACCAGCACACATATCAATGAGCTGGTATTTTTCATTGTTGTTGGAGTAATCATCACGCTATCCAGCTTAAGCATCATCATCTCTTATGCTTTGATACTCTACAACATCCTCCGTATTCCTTCTGCAGAGGGCAGATCCAAAGCTTTTAGCACATGTAGCTCCCATATAATTGCTGTTGCTCTGTTTTTTGGGTCAGGGGCATTCACCTACTTAACAACATCTTTTCCCAGCTCTATGAACCATGGCAGATTTGCCTCAGTCTTTTACACCAATGTGGTTCCCATGCTTAACCCTTTGATCTACAGTTTGAGGAATAAAGAAGTTAAACTTGCCCTGGGCAAAACCCTGAAGAGAGTGCTCTTCTAATGGGTCTCTCTGTATCACTGGCAACTGGTTCTCGGTAAGCATGATACTCAAGTGTCTTTCTATCTATAGGTGGAATTTTAACCTTTCTCCTGAAAGAGGGTCTTCTCTCCACTTTCAAAAACTGGAAATCTCTTTTCTATACTCTCCTTTAGGATTATACTATTTTGCAACACTTAAATTGGCTCATTGCATGCGAGTTAGCACCTAAGAAATGCCTTTTGTTTACTGAACTCTGTATTAGGCCCAAGAGATGAGTAAGATGAGGCTCCGTGCCCTCCATTCTTTTCTTGGTAGGCTAAATGAGTTTTTC
The DNA here is from genome assembly GCF_001698545.2 of Rhinopithecus bieti. NCBI lineage: Eukaryota > Metazoa > Chordata > Mammalia > Primates > Cercopithecidae > Rhinopithecus > Rhinopithecus bieti. The sequence continues at coordinate 396,054 of NW_016815818.1, read as the reverse complement.
TGAGCAAGAATGTTTCTGGCTGGAACAAGGGGCAGGTGATGGTATAAAGGTTGAGGAGCATTTTCTCTTTAGTTACATGGGCAGATTTATTAAAGATCAAAGGTAGGTACCTTGTTGCCAATGCTAATATAATCTTCCAGCCCTTCAGGAGGCTGGTTGGTCAGGAAGATCATAAATCCTCCTTTTCATATACATGTATGTACATAAGAGAAACCTTCACGCAAGAATTTTCTATGCTCTGCTGTGTAAGGATAAATCAAATCCCAATCTTTTATTTCAAAGTTTTAAAACTTCTGGGCCTTGGATTGGTAATCAGGGGTCAGTGATCCTGTGTAATTGACCCAATTTCTTAGGCTCTGGAGACTCAGGTTGAAGAAAAAACAAAGAAGAACTCCACAGATTTGCATGATCTGTAAAATGTGGCCTCTGTCTTGCTCTGGAGATACTGAGCACACTACTGGATTTTAGAAAGATTGCTTATTCTTTAAAGTGGATTTAGATTTTACAGTTCCGACAACGTGTGTGTGTGTGTATTACAATTAATAATCCAGAATCGGAAAGAAAGAGAAGTCATATTACACTTCCCACTCTCAGGAAGTCTGGAAGGGATCTGGATTTTGAGTGCAAAAGACCACTCTGAATTACTCTGCTAAAGGTTCTGCTGTTCTACAATGAAGAGCTTGGTGCTCCAGCTTGTGGCCAGGAGACATTCTGAGGGAGAGCTGAGAGAAGGGCGGAGAAGCACGCGCAGCACAGGGCTGACCGACAGGAGACGTGAGACAAACTCTATCTTCTCCAAGTCTGTTAAAGGAAGAAGATCTTCGGAGGAAAAAAACTTTGATACCTGGGTTATGCCTTGATTACAATAATTATGACAATTAACAGTTACTGAGCTTGCACTATGTGTTTGTGCGCTGTTTGAGATATCTTAAATATATTAATTCATTTATTGGAATTGATTTAATACCTTACTCAACCACTGCTGGTCAGTCCTCTGGGCTTTGCTGAATCCCACCCTCCATTGGACTGTCTGTGTCTAGGTCCATGGGGGTCTTGGGATATTAGAAAAGAATCAAGAATAAGGAAGGATAAAAGTAAATCTACTTTGATATGGATAAAGAAAAAAACCCAATTACCATTGGTATAAATGAGTGGGAACAAGAACTAAGTCAGGGCATAGGATATGAATCGAAAGGAACAATTATGTAATCAATGCATTAAAGTCCAAGAATAACTTTCCCTGCATTCACTCTGTATTGGCACTGGGGTGAGTAGCCGTGAAAGTATGTTTGACTTAATCAGACACTGGCTTGGATCTTTTGGAAAGAAGTTCCTTTGTGACTGAGGAGCTGACATGATAAAACCTCAGAGAGACTTTTCTTGGCTCTTGTAACAGTCAAATAAGAGCATCTATTGCTCCGACAGAAAATACAACATTAAATAAGTTCAGAAGTTCTGTACTTCTGTCTCAAACCAAGGATGGATCATCTTGCATATTGTTTTGGGTTGACATTAAGGAATTGTTTGTTCTCACAGTGTTAAACAAATAGAAGCAGGATTGAGGGCTGTTGCATTCCAGTAACAGAGACGTAATTTGAAACTGAATGTCAAATCTGTCCTAAAGTGAGTCCTTCTGTCACAAGACCACAACTCTGTCATCTCCTCACATCATGACTTTTTAATTTCTAGCAAGACTACTTTTTTTCTCTTTAGGAAGCATCCTTAAGGTTGAGATTCTTCTAGGTTCAGTTCTTGGTGTCCTTCTCTTCTGGGCTCTTCCTGAGGCATCTCTCTGACTCAGGTGACTTCAACAACCATGCATTTGATGGTGACTTTCAAATCTATAACTCTGACCCTGAGCTACAGTCAGAATCTGTAATCAGTTGTAAATTGGAAACACGCAAGTATTACTAACGTTGATGTTCAAACAGAATTATGTAACGATTAAGTGATGACATAATTTTGGAGTATCAGGAGGAGTAAACTGTTGCCTCTCACATTTCTAACCATGTGGGAGAAGACAGGTAAGTGACCCTCCAAGTAGGAAGAGCGAGAGTACAAGGAGAACTTCTAGTGGATCTTTGGAAGGAAAAGGAGGTCGTTTCCCTGCACTCATGAGGCAGATGAGAGGATGTCCGTGGCTGACTCAGCGTTAACTCTCAGCTTAGATGCATAGCACCCTTTCTTCCCTCACACTTCCACAGCAGACATGTATCATTTACAAACTACTTCAGCTGCTGGTAACAAAAGTCTGACTGTAGTGACTGAAACATGTAAGTGTTTATTGTCCTCCAACATAAACAGCATCCAGAGGTGGGCAGTCCAGGACTGATTTGACAGTGCTGAGTCATCAAGCACTCAGTCTCTATCCTTTTTCTCTTCTGTCTAGCTAGAGATTTCATTCTCAATAATGCATCATGAATTCCAGATGGCCACTAGAGCTCTTAGATTTTTGTCCATATTTCAAGCAGCAGGAAGACACAGGAGTGAGCATAAGCAAATGCGTACTTCACCTATTTAATGTATGACTGCTACTGAAAAGTTATTAGCCATCCCTGCCTGCAAAGGAGGCTGAGAAACTTAGCATTTCACTTGATAACATTATCATCCTTAAAAAGTAGAATTTTGTTGCTAAGGAAGAAGGTGCTAACATGACTATTGTGTAGACAACTAGCAGTATCCACCAAAGGGATAGAATACCACCTGCCAGGAGGGAACAATTCACAAGTGAATACACACTACCCGTATTTTTGCTTTCTTACTTGGTCCACTTTATGAGAGAAGGTTAGATTAATTGGACAGGCAAGATTGAAAGAGACTGACAAGTTGGTCATTGATGGAAATGTGCCCAGCATCTTCCTCACCAAACTATTGGTACTAACCTAAGGCAAGCTCATGGTAAGGACAATCCAGATCTGAGCGATTTCAATCCCGACTTCTACTCCTGTCTCCTACTGGGTTAAGTTAGAGTCCGGGTTCTGAGACGGAGGTGTGAGTCCTGACATCTTTGCCTCTTCAGCATGGCTGTGAATAAAGATGCAATGGTATTTTCATCCTCTTTTGGCTCCACTCATTCTCACTAATCAGACCCACAGGAAAGCAGGAGTGAGTGATTAATATTGCCAAATTTCCCACATTAGAGCTGTCTCTGCACTTTTAGCATAAGGACTTCTGGTAATTGAAGCTCTCATTTTCTTATGATTTGAAATGACCCCTCTTGCTCTGGTAGTGGGTTACTGGAAACCATGCAAAGAATAGACTGTCTGAGAGGACACGAAGTGCAACTCAAATAGGGCTCTACTCATTAATTTTAGGTGTTAACTTGACTTGAACACCTAGGGAACTGCTGGGTGTGTGAGCGTGAGGGTGTTTCCAGAGGAGGTTGGCATGTGAGTCAGTGGACTGAGTGGGGAAAACCTGCCCTCAATGTGAGTGGGTATTATCTAATCGGCTGGGGGCCCAGATAGAACAGAAAATGCAGAGAAAAGGGTTTCCTCTCTCTCTCGGAGCAGGGAAACTGTTCTCCAGTCCTTGGACATCAGAACTCCAGACTCTTTGGCTTTGGGACTCCAGGACTAACACCAGTGGCCCCTGGATTCTCAGGTCTTTGGGTTTGGACTGAGAGTTACCCCATTGGCTCCCGTGGTTCTGAGGTTTTCACACTTGGACTGATCCACACTGCTGGCATCTCAGAATCTCCAGTTTGCAGACAGCTTGTCATAGAAATTTTCAGACTCCATAATCATTTGAGTCATTTTTCCTAATAAATCCCCTCCTATCTATCTATCTGTCTATCTAATCCATATTTATATCTCTGAGCTATCAAATCCAGTTGATTTTTTTCTCTCTGGAGAACCATGACTAAAATGCAAGGGCCATGGACAGAGGGCTCATGGTGAGCTAATAAGGAAATTTGACAGGAAAATTTAGGCTAGGGGACTCACAATTTCACAGAATAGCATGTGGAAGACATGAACAGAGAAAATCATATTCCAGTTGATGGCAAATAGGGTTTGGTACTATCTGTGATTTCAGGTATCTACTGGAGTCTTAGAATATATCCCCTGAGAATAAGGGGGGACTGTGTATTAAATGACACCCATGTGAGGCAATGTATTTGTTAACTAGCTAGATTTAGCCATTCTACATTGTAAATGTACTTCAGAACATCACGCTGTATGTGATAAATACACACAATTTATCTGTCTATTTAAAAAAGGTAAATGTTCTAACTTCTTCGTTAAAAGAACACGAGTCAGGCTGGATCAAAGAGCAGAATACAACTCCATGTGGCATACAAGAAACCCATCTATAATCAGGTGATTCAGAAAGATTGAAAATAAAATGGTGGTTAAATAAATAACAGGTAAATATAAACAAGCAAGCAAACAAACAGGCTGAATTTCAGTCAGAATGGAAATTCAGTCAAAAAATGTTATATGCAAAAGCTTTATAATGTTATGGGATACAATTTACAATAAATATGTAATAGTTATGACTTTCTATGCACCAAATAGTCAAACATCAGGAGCTACAAGAGAAATAAACATTATTGGAAGGGTACTTTCAATTACAGCTTTTAGTCTGTGATAAAGCAGGTTTATAGAAAAAGATAAAAGATGTGGAAAATGTCAAGAAGATAATAGAGAGATAAATCTAATTACATACACAAATTAGTTTTTTCTATATAAACATCCAATTTTTTATGTGTATGTGTGTGTATGTGTAGTTCTGTATCCTAGATATTAAAAACATACCTTTTAATCAAAGGGTCAAAAAACAGTCACATGAAGAATGAATATTAGGTCACAAAAGCAAACCTCAATACACTTGATACATTAAAAATAGCCCCATCAATGTTCTTTGATCATCATGCAACAAAACTACAGCGTAATTATATAATTAGAAAGCAAAAATACTTTATTACTTTGATATTTAATATTTTCTTTTAAGCTACTTGTAGGTCAAAGAAAAAATATAAAATTGCAGAATGCCTAGAAAAAAGCTATGAAGATGTAACCTTTTATAATTTATGAGATAGTGTACAGCTTAAACAGAAAAATAATTTTAAATACTATATGAAACAAGCAATAAATATAAATAAATTAAACCATTAACTTAATGGGTCAGAAAAAGACATAGTAAAATTAAAAGAAAACAGAGTAGGAATTAATAAAGTGAAAATCAGAAAATATTGAATTCAAAACAAAAACAGTAGAGATAATAAATACATTCAAGAGCTTGTTCTTTCAACATTAGTAATATATATCAGCTGCTATCTATCCTAATTCAGAGAAAAAGAAGAAAGAAAAAATAAGAAATTACAAAGAGAGAAAACCATAGAAATAGAGGACATTAAAATAATGACATTTTTGAGCATTAGTCAAGTGAAATAAAAGGCCTGAATGAAATGGACTATTTTCTGGAAAAATATAAATTAAAGAAAATGAATTATTGATCAGATAGAAAATCCAAAGAGTCAGTTCCATAGGAGCAATGGAAAAAGTTGTCAGAGTTATATCACAAAAATTCCTCGTCCCAGATGGGTTTGCAGGAGAAGTCTACCACAGAAGAGATCATTCCAATAGTATTTAAACCGGTTCAGGGCTTAAAACAGAAGCAAAACTCCCTCCAAAGTCATTTTTACAAACTGAGCACAAAATTGGAAAAGATTGCACACACAAAAAGAAAACCACAGACAAATATGACTTTGGAATATCAACACAAAATACTAAATAAAATATTAGCAAACATTCAGCAGCAGAAAAAAGAGTAATCATATCCAAGTGGGATTTATTCCATAGAAGCATAGACGATTCAACATTAGGAAATCTACTAATATATTTTAAAATACAGCTGAGGATAAAAATCAAGTGATCATTTCCATACATACTAAAAAGATACTTATTCAAATTTATCACACATTATTAATTAAATTTGCTTTATAAAATAGGACTTGGCCAGGCACAGTGGCGCACGCCTGTAATCCCAGCACTTTGGGAGGCCGAGGCGGGTGGATCACGAGGTCGGGTGATCGGGACCATCTGGCTAACACGGTGAAATTCCGTCTCTACTAAAAATACAAAAAAAATTTAGCTGGACGTGGTGGCT
>NW_016815818.1:384956-389015 GCF_001698545.2 Rhinopithecus bieti | reverse complement strand
AAAAAAAAAAAAAAAAAAAAAAAAAAAAAAAAAAGACTTGATAAAACTAGTTTGAAGTTTGTACCTCTTTTTTTTTTTTCTTTTCTAACCTAGAGCTAAAAACTTTGTTGGCTCTTTTTCCTTTTATTTCTAAGAATCTATGACATTCATCAAAGTACTCTCGGTCTTTGAGAAAAATTCACAGAATTTTATTTTTTATATTATATTACTAATATAATCATGCCGTACTAGGTGTAGCATAACATTGTTACTGCCCTGTTCATGTGTATTTATAGCTTCTCTTATCTTCTAGCTATTTCCAAATTTTGGGTAAATATTCTGGGCTCCATAATTGATAGAGTGAAAAACACAGCATACTATCTTTAGCTAAGGACCAAAGGGCTGTCTACAGAATGAAGTTTCTTTGTTTTCTCCACTGCAGACAGTTTCCTAGCGCAAACGATCTTCTAATCCTGAAACTGTGTGGAGCGGATGGAATACCTTTCCATGTAGCTCCCACTTGTCGTGCTTCTTAGAAGGCAGAAATAACGTGCATTCTGCTGGCTATCATCTTTTACAGAGGAGTAAATTGATATTCAGAATTAAGGAATCTGCTGAAGGTCCCCCAGAAGGTGGCAGATTCCATTTTTAAACCTTTCTTTATCTGGCTCCAACTGCTGTGCTTTTTTTGCACCAAGACACATTGCATTCCAGAAAGGAGTGAAAAGAAATAGTATGAAACAGAGAAATAGAAAAGTAGAGAATGGCAATCTGGAGAAATGACTGGCAATCAACATGAAAGAGTGATCACAGAAATGGTGTTCCAAATCCCTATACGTGAGAAATAATCTGTGTCGATTTAGACGCCAAAGTGGACACATGCAGGTATCCTTAAAGAGTTTGTCCCCACGGCTAGAAGAATAAGGTTTGCTACAAAGAAACATTTAATCATGGTTTGTTTTCAACAGTAGCTCTCACAGTGAAGCCAACCTCATTCTGGGAATGTGTCACTCTTTAGAAACATTGTGTACAGTTAAAATAAAAGACATTATCATGTTACTTTATATATTGAAATAAGTACAAACAATTTCATAATATAACTGAGTAATACAAATTGTTCTGGTGAGAATAGGCAAAAGATAGATATTATATTCTTAACATCATTTATTCCAATGAGTTGAAAGTAAGGCTATTATTTCTTTGGGATATATAGTCTTAGAGATTTGTAAAGTTTATATTTTTATCAAATGATTTTAAGATGATGATAAACACTGTTTTGTAGGAATACATTTAGACCATAGACTATACAGCTATTGTATAATCATGAATTCACCTAATTATTCACTCATTCAGCAAACATTTATTGTGCTCCTAGTATGTTCTACGTCATGGAATAGAACAGTAAGCAAAACAACAAAAATACTTAGAGCTAGCATTACAGTGATCTATTTTATTAGAATTATTTGCTTATATTTGTGTTTATGACTTATGCTGTAATTGTCATGTCTTAGCCATTCTTCTCCTTTGTACAATAGAGAAAGTGCTTAACAAGTTTTGCAAATTAAATATGCTCAACCGGTTTAAATTTTGCTCCAAAGGTCAGCTTTTTAAAAAAGTTTATGTTTTAACAAGGAGTTTACATTTTCACGTAAGGAGTTATGTAAAATTCATGGCTATACATGTTAGGGGCCAGAGAAAGATGTGAAAAACGAAATCTCAAACAAATTTTTTATTTATTTATTTGTTTTTTTTTTTATTTTTTTGGTTTATGCAATGTTACTGGATCACCAGCACAACCTAGTGGCTGCTTAAGTGAATTGCCTGGTTCGGTGTCAATTTTTTTTCTCTGATTTCGTTTTCATTCTTGTACTGGCCAGGCATTTTAAAAAAGTACATTTTAAAAAGCACACTACAATTTGATAAGCATTATAAAATTAAAACATATAACTTTTTGTAAGACAAATATAGGTGTTTTCCACATACTGTATGCACTACTCTTCTAATAACAATGTGATTAGAAAATGTGTCTCTCCATAATTAATTTCCACCAAGAAGACTGTTGTGCACTTTTAAATGATGATCCTTATCTCCTACAGGAATACAAGGATTTTGTGAATTAAAAACAATTGCTATTTTACTTTTTGCAACATTTTGAAGGGTTTAGTGGGTTTTAAAAGTCATTGATGAGTTAATAGAGTCTAGGAAAGTTATCTTTGTCTGATCTATGATATTTATAATCTGAGGATTGGAAAAGACACTTCCTTCAAGTGATCATGACTAGAAATATCCAGGCAAAAGCTAAATGATCATCTGGCAGAGATGTTTTAAAATATATTTCACTGGGCACAGGCGTGTTTGCACTAGTGTTTGCAGGAGTGTTTAACCTCTAATCTCAAGATATTAAAACCACAGATGATTCATTAAAATAGATAATTTTCATCTCCCTGTGCTCCCACTAACTAATGCAGGAATACAACTCTTCTGACGTCCCTTTAAGAATTTCTGAGAGTCTCCAAAAACATCTGATTGTGCTCACGAACCAGCTGCCTCACCGGCAGTGCTCTAGTCTTCCAGGCATCCATTGACTGATTTTCTCCTGCAGCCTCCTCCTTCCCCCAAAGTCAGAGGAGGTAGACTGCTCTGGAGGGGCAAGGGGGAGAAAGGGACTCAGTGCTCATTCCCTGGCATTTCTGTCAGCTCAGCCTGCTGCCCTCTCTCTCCTGGGCTCAAGAACAGTACGTGGGAATACAGACATATTCCCCAAGGCTCTGTTACCAGCTCCTGACACAGAATTCCACCTTTTTGGCCCCTCATTTCCCACCTCCTATGCTTATCTGCCACTTCTTGGATGGTGGGCAATTTTATTCCTTTTTTCTATCCCCTAGCATTGTCATAGTCATCATTATTTTGGAGTGTACTTTTTCTACTTGTTAAAAAATTAATCATTTATCCATGCTAAAAACATTGTTGAAGTGAGCACTGACAAGGTACCAGGCCTTACATTTGGCACTGGGGATATAGCACTGAACAGTGCAGACATCTTCCTAGTTCTCACAGAGTATCCGTGTTTATTCTGACAAGTAACAGAAAGCAACTCTAGGAGTTGACGGAAAGAATATTGGGGATGCAAAGTAATTTGGAGTGGGTTGTAAAACCATACTTGCAGAACTGTAAGAACCAAGACATCCCCAGAGGCCAAGACCAGGACATATTTCAGCAAGAACAGTCTGGCCAAAATGCCACACCCCTGCTCCACGCATCTGACACTATCCTTGGATCTTGTGGAAGCCATGCAAATGGTTCCCAATGGTTCCATTTGTTTGTATCATTGTAGATTAATTTATCAGGTGGGAGCATGCACGTAGGTCCTGCTGATCTAGGTCAAGGTTCCTGTTTTCTGGCTGCCAGGTGGTATGAGGAGGGGCCTTCTCTCCTACATGGTTTCTGCAGTGGGAAAATGGGCGTTGAGTCCCTCCAACATGACACTGAATGGAGGGTTTCCCCCAAAAGACACAAGCTCATACATTTGACTGACATTTTTAACTCTGGCTATAACTTACAGCTTATTTACATAATATCAATTGTAACATTTGGGGGTGCTGTTCTTGCTGCCTTCCATTGCATGTGATTAAATCATATCAAGGATTCAGGTCATTTCTCCCTAACTGATATTTCATTTATTTTCATATTTTTAAGGTGCTTTTTATTTCTGGTCGAAGTATGGAGTATTGGTGGAACTGAATACTAAGCTGGCTGGCAAAGTAGAAATCTAATCTCCAGAGGCTCAGCTCCAGTATCCTAAAGAAAAGTATATTCCTTGACAGACCTGACAAAAACAAGAAATGTGGAAAGGACTCCCTGTTTAATAAATGGTGCTGGGAAAATTGGCTAGCCATATTCAGAAAGCTGAAACTGGATCCTTTTCTTACTGCTTATACGAAAATTAATTTAAGATGGATTAGAGACTTAAATGTTAGACCTAAAACCATAAAAACCCTAGAAGAAAACCTAGGTAATACCATTCAGGACATAGGCATGGGCAAGGACCTCATGTCTAAGACAGCAAAAGCAATGGCAACA
>NW_016815818.1:382201-383534 GCF_001698545.2 Rhinopithecus bieti | reverse complement strand
CAAAAAAAAAAAAAAAAGAAAAAAAGAAAAAGAAAATGTGGCGCGTATACACCATGGAATACTATGCAGCCATTAAAAACGATGAGTTCGTGTCCTTTGTAGGGACATGGATACAGCTGGAAACCATCATTCTCAGCAAACTATCACAAGAACAGAAAACCAAATGCCACATGTTCTCACTCATAGGTGGGAATTGAACAATGAGATCACGTGGACACAGGAAAGGGATCATCACACACCAGGTCCTATTGTGGGGAGGGTTTGGGGAAGGGATAGCATTAGGAGATATACCTAATGTAAATGATGAGTTAATGGGTGTAGCACACCAACATGGCACATGTATACATATGTAACAAACCTGCACGTTGTGCACATGTACCCTAGAACTTAAAGTAAAATAAAAAAAAGAAAAGAAAAGAACAGTATATTCCTAGAGTCAAACCATAAAGGAAAAGAAAAAGAATAGATGTATGGATTTGGACAGAGAGGAAACCGTATACATATGCCTAATGATTTATGTATCGGTTTACTCATTACATTAAAAAATAATAACAAAGGACTGAGATTAACCTACTTATTCATTAAAGCAGGACAGATCAAATACATTTTCAGATATCTGTACAAAAAGTGCTATCTAGGTATATAAAAAATGAAGACTACCTTTATGTATGAAATAATCTCCGAAAGGTATTGTGAAGTGGAAAAATCTCTCTTACACCACTGTTCCAGTCTAGCCTGGTTGGTCCGTATGGTGACTGCACAGATATCTGGGACTCCTCTTTACTAATCTTCTGAATCTACTCTTCCTGGGTCCTAAGTCTTACTCATTCTTCAGTTGTTTCTCAAGGAGTGATAGATAGGAAATAAAAAGCAAGTTGACAAACAGTGCGTACAGTATACTACTGTTTGTGTAAAATTTGTGGGATAATGCATGTGAATTTCATGATACAGTTATGCACTGCACAATGACGTTTTGGTTGATGACAGATTGCACATATGATGGTAGTCCCATAAGATTATAACGGAGCTGAAAAACCCCTATCCCCTTGCAACGTCATAGTCATCAAAAGGTAAAGACATAGCACAACGCATTACCCACATATTTGTAGTGATACTGGTGTAAACAAACCTACTGTGCTGCCAGTCATAGCAAAGGATAGCACATATTATTATGTACAGTACATAATACTTACTAATGAATGACTGTTACTGGTTTATGTATTAAGCTTACTATACTCTACTCTTTTATCATTATTTTTGAGTGTACTTTTTCTTTTCTTTTCTTCTCTTTTCTTTTCTTTCTTTTCTTCTTTTTTTTTTTTTTGAGACGGAG
>NW_016815818.1:361505-381520 GCF_001698545.2 Rhinopithecus bieti | reverse complement strand
CCGCGCCTGGCTGAGTGTACTTTTTCTACTTATTAAAAAAAAAATTAACTGCAAAACAACCTCGGGCAGGTTCTTCAGGAGGGATTCCAGAAGAGGGCATTGTTACCGTAGGAGATGACAGCTCCATATGTTATTGTCCCTGAAAACCTTTCAAGGAAACAAGACGTGGAGGTATACTGATGATCCTGACCCTGTGTAAGCCTAGGCTAACATGTGTATTTCTGTTTTAGTTTCTAACAAAAGCATTTATAAAGTAAAATATTACAGTAATCTAAGGTTAATTTATTATTGAAGAAAGAAAATATTTTAAGATAAATTTAGTGTAGCCTAAATGTACAGAGTTTATAAAGTCTACAGTAGTGCACAGTAATGTCCTAGGTCTCCACGTTCACCTGCCACTCACTCACTGACTCACCCAGAGCAACTTCCAGTCCCACAAGCTCCATTCATGGTAAGTAGTCTATACAAGTGTACCATTTTTAATCTTTTATGCCGTATTTTTACTGTACCTTTTCTATGATTAGATAGGTTTAGATACAGCAATACTTACCATTGTGTTACAATTGCCTACAGTACAAAGTACAGTCACAGGCTGTAGGAGTTTGTAGCCTAGAAATAAGAGGCTGTACCATGTAGCCTAGGTGTGTGGTAGGCTGTATTATTTAGGTTTGTGTGAATTCACTCTGTGATGTTTGCATAGCCACAAAATCACCTAACAACACATTTCTCAGAACACAGTCCTACGCTCTAAGCAGCATAGGACTGTATATGAATAAAATATCACTGATGGCATTGATAAAATAACTGGTAGCACTGGTTGCCTCCAGGGAGAACAACTAGCTGGCTGAGAGACAGGGACATAAAGGAGACTTTCCGCTGCATATGCTTTTTGAATCTTTTGAATTTTGAACCATATCATTGCATCATGGACTTAAATCATTTTTTAAAAACCCACAATACTAAGAAGCTGTATTTTCCTTATAGAATATTATATATATATATAATCATATATATATAATGTATACACACACACACAGAGAGAGAAAGAGAGAGAGAGCTAAGTTTAGGCAGAGGTGGTGGTGGTGATAAGAGAATGTGGTAAAAGAAAGCTCTTCAGGGGAAACAGCATCCAGGGAAGAAACAGTGAAAAGCCTAAGAGGGAAGAGAGAATGTGTGACATCCTAAACAGTGTTTTCCTCAAGAAAAATATCTACTGATATGAGAACATGTTCATGATATCAAGAGGTTTAAAAAAGCAGAGTAAAAAATTCCCCCTGGCTCCAAGAATCAGCAGGAAAGGTTTTGAGATGTGTGAATAATGCAGAATCATGGACAACAGCAAAAATTATTATGTGGGGACTACAGGTGCTGAAGACTTTCAGCTGATGAGATGTGGAGGATATTGAAGAGGATCAGGGCATAAGAAATGAAACTAATGAATTGAAGCTAAGGACTGGCCTCTAGTATGCTACGGGCAAGAATTCAATTTTGTTTATCATTTTCTATGGTCCTATTAAAAACAGATCTTGGCTTTTTTTTTTTTTCTGGTCTTTATCACCCTATCACTAAATACATGCAGTTGCTTCTTGATTTTCAGTGTTAGGCCTAAATAAAAGTCAACTGGCTTTCAGTTTAGGATATTAGAATTAACTTCATTTTTTACCTCCCTTCAACACAAATATACTTCCTATTCTCTTTATTCTCCCAATACAGTTTATTTTTTTCTAGTTGGATTCATATTCAGTGTTTACATAATTATAAGAATGTAAATGCTTTGCATATATAAACACTGTAATGTGCTATGATCATTTTCTTTCACTACCTTTGTTCTTTCTAGAATAAATAATGGTTTTGGTTTTCATTCAGTTTTCTATGTACTTAAAATAAATTCATCTTAATACTCTCCCTCTGATGTTTAAATCATCTTTCCATACTTACAAAACTTGGTGTTTGAAAGCAAATATACATAACGTAAATATAATAAAAGTTTCCATCTTCCTCATATAGAGTTTAAAATAAGTTTTTCTAAATGGAGGGCAGCTCCGTAAAATAATAAACTTGGACGCAAGACCCTTTTCTCATGTTGCTCTGTCATCTCCAACACACACTCTTCGGCATCAGTGTGGCCAAAGAGGGAGCATCGTGAGAGATGATAGAAGTGAAGTTTTTTTGTGGGTTTGGAACTGACACACTTGACTTCCGCTTATCCTCATGGCTGGAACTCAGTTATGGCTGTGCTTAAGCAAAAGGGACTCTGGGAAAAGTATTCTAGTTTTGTGATCAGGAAGAAGATAAAATGAGTTTGTGGAGCATCTAGCCTGCCTGCACTTTGTATGTCTTGACCACACCTGGCATGTCTGAAAGTGTCCTTATTTTATACTCATATTTCAATGATACATTAACATTCAGTGTGTGAACTGCCAATTATTTCCCTCATTTTCAGTATAGTACTTCTCCACACTCAAGTGCATTCTATTCCGGAGATGCTTCATTTTTCATCTCTACAGAATAAACCTCCAGTCTTCTGCTGGGGTGTAGGAGGATCATTCTTCTGGATGCACCGAGTAGAGGAGAGAATCTGGGGATCTGCCTACTTCTGTAACAGACTTTCAAGCCGCCCTCCTGTTTTTATGTTCACCATCACCCCTACTTTCAGAGGTGAGCTGTGCCACCACATTACTGAGCATGTGAGACATGCTATGACATAATCTGGATATTTGCTTGCACTATGGAGCTCTGAATTCAGCTTTCTGGGGATCACCGAGTCAGTTACTGATTATCACTGTGCCTTCCAGCTTTCTGATTTTTTCCTGCTGTCTTTCCCCTGTGTTCTTGTCCCAGTAAGTTAATGAAACATGCTTGTGCTTCTGCCTTTTAACACCTTCATCAACATTTTAGTGGTCTTTCAGAAAGCAGTAGTGGTTAAAATGGATGAGTTCAACTGTGTTTCTCTAACCCAAAGTCCTCTGGCTAAATTTCTAAGGTGAAGTCTGTGAGCACACAAAGCCTGCACAATTCTATCTATTGGCAAAAACCTCCTCTCCTCAGTTAATATTCCTTTGCTTAGATAAAGGATCCTTGAGATCTAAACTCCACAAGTAATTTATCTGATTATTTTGGAACTTTTACTTATTCATTTCATGAAATAAACATCCGCAGAGGATTTAAGTATCAAGACTTTCTGAACATAAAAGGAGATAACATACAGATCTGCCCTTTAGTCTAATTGAAGAAGCAACAGAAGAAACTGAGAATTGCACAACTTATGGGTAACTGGTATTAACAACGCTAAGCTCTTTTATTAACTTATCTTTTAAAATCTCTATACAAGCATCTCTGTTTTATACAGGAATAAATCGAGGCTTAGTTTAAATGCTTTTGTCCAAGTCTCAAAAGCTAATGACAGAGCCAGGATTCAAACACAGATCTTTCTTAGTGTAAAATTTATTTCTGCTACAGTGCTATTCATAAAAATGGAAGTAAGCATTGCCACAGAAATTTGCACAAGGTATAATAGTGCAATATATTAAGAGTCTTTTAATTCTAAGTGATTGCTTTTCAGTAATTGCTCTTGGTAATTCAGATTTAACAAACCTGAGCCGAATCAGTTTAAACAAAAAAGTTCATTTAATGGGAAAGTCCAAGTAATGAAGGGCAGGCAAGCCTCCACATTGGGGCTTAACCTGGGAGAATTCTTAGCTTGGCTCAGAAAAGAATTCCAAGATGAACCAGTGGTAGTAGGCAGCACCTTTTATTGAAGTGGCAATGTATAGCAGCAGCAGCAGAGGTACCGCTCCTTGTGGAGCAGGGCTACTCAGAGCCAACGTGCACTGTGCAGCAGCTCAGAGGTAGGTCTGCAGTCATCTTTATACCTACATTTAATTGCATGCAAATTAAGAGATGAGTTATTCAGAAATTTCTAGAAAAGGGGTGATGACATTGGGTGTTGCCATGGCAATGGTAAATTTTCACGGCACTGGTGGACATGTCTTATGGGGAAGTGCTTTTGGTGCCTCTTTCCTGCTTCAGCCAGTCTTCAATCTATACGAAGGGCAGCTCCCTAAAATAGTAAATGGAGTCGAGTCCTGCCTCCTAGGGACACATTTTGCTTCAGATTTGTCTGGATCCAAGGGGTCACAGGGGTTGTGCCTCTTTTTCAATTTTTCTGATGTGCTTGAATCTATGTGGCTTTTTCTTAGGCAGATTTCTCCACCTCTAGATGAGAAGACCCCGTTCTGCTCCTTATGAACATGTGTCTCCACCTTTATTCCTCTCAGCCATGGAAAGAGCCACTTACAATAAAACTTTCAGAAAAATAGAACAAGAGAGAATGTTCTCAATTTAGCAAAAGAAACTTATTAAAAAACTATATCTTGCATCATAGTTAATGGTTGAAGACTGAATACTTTCCCCAAAAGACTGGAAACAGACTAAGATTATTCTCTCTCCTCTATGTTTGGTGAAGAGCCTAGCTTGTGGAAATATGACAGAAAAACGAAATAAAATGCCAACAGATTGAAAAGGAAGAAGACAAGTAAGCACTGTTCACCTAAAATAATTGCTTATGTAGAAAATTCAAATTACAGAACAAAAATACTAGAGCTAAAAAATGAATTTAGGTCTCAGGATACAAGGTCATTAAACATAAATCAACTATTTCTATATACTAGCCACAAAAATTTGGAAAGTTATATTAATTCATCATTTATAACAGCAACCCAAACTAACTTAGGAATAAATTTAATGAAAGATGTGCAAATGTCTAAACTGAAAACTTTAAAACCTTGCTCTGAGAAAGAAACAATAATATAAATAAATGCAAGATACATGATATTCATGGAATGGAAGATATAATGTTATTAACATGTCCATCTATTAGATCTATAGATTTAATGCAATCCCAGTACAAACATTGTATCAATATGTTCAAAATTCTCAGAAAAATTAAGTTTTAAACTCGAAGTTTGAATTAACTTTTAAACTGGAAGTTAAATCCTACCACTACCAATTAAAGAAGAAGGCAAAAAAAAAAAGAGGCAATTTCTATAAAATTTGTATTCCATGTACATTTTCTCTGAAAATTAATAGAACATTTTCAATCAAAATGAGGAAGAAAACTATTATAGATGAGAGGAATGTAAGGAGAATTAAAAATTAAATGTAATGGAGTAACCTGGATGACCTGGAACAGAAAAAATGACATTAGGTTATAATGAGGCTGTATAAATACAGACTTTAGTTAATGATAATGTAACAACATTGGTTTATTAATTATAATAAGTGTACCATACTAAGGTAAGATTAAATATTAGGGGAACTGAGAGTGGGGTATATGAGAACTCTCTGTACTACGTTCGCAGTTTTTCTATAAATCTAAAACTATTCTAAAAAATGAAGTTCACTTTTAAAATGGAGAGAGAAATGAAGAAACAGGGAAACATAGAATCGAGAAAAACAGGTTACCTAAAACAGGTGTGAGATGAAGAGAATTCCCAGAAAGATGGTGACAAGAGATCTCAAAATGCTAGATTTTCAACAAAGCTAGAGGATATCCTATTAACATTGTAGTAGATCACAAGTTTCTTAGGATGAGATTTTGAGAAGATGAAATTTTGAAATATCAGCTAACATCATATGGCTACAACTGTATATGGTGAGAAAAGATACATACAAAAGGAGAAGAGGTCATGAGGATAATTCAAAGAAATCATAGACTATCAAAGCAAATGAGAGCCCCTCAAAATATTGCTTCATGGAAAATGAAAAGGAAATAAAATGAAAATGATTCTGGTGTCTGATCCGTTATCTGTAAATAGTGCTTAAAATTGTGTTAATAATGCAACTACTCAATATTTATCTAGCCAAATTTATAATTATAAACCATATTGCAAGGAGAAGATGTGTGTGTGTGTGTGTGTGTGTTTGTGTGTGTGTGTGTGTAGTGAGAAGGAGGTTACAAAGAGCAAATGCTTTTATTCCATAAGAACCCATATTAGAAAACCAAGTGTAATCCAATCAGGAGATGAAGAGAGACTTACGAAAGCAACGTATTAGACAGGAAAGACCAGAGCAAGATTTCAAAGAGATAGCTTCTCTGGGACATGGAGCCTGGATGAAGAAGACGAGTGAGGAGGAGATGCTTAAATTTAGTAACCTGGGTGATCATGAAAGTAATCTAGACAATAATGAACAGAGAAGGAGCAGTTCTGGAAATCATAAGAAAATTCTGACTGCAGTTTGGGACACTTTGAACTTGGGGCACATAAATACACATAAAATAAAAGTGTTCAGGGAGCAGGCAGGGTAAAAGTTCATGTTTTGTATATATAGATGAACATGAATGAGGAGAAGGAGAACAAACACTTACCAGACTCTTTCCATATTCCAGGCAGTGTTCTAATACTTTCCAGGTACTAAATCATTTAACCCCCAAGGCAATCAATTACTATTCTCATCTTACAGAGGAGGAAACAAGGGTCAAAGAAGTTACATAACATCTAAAATCTCACAGTTAGAAAGTGGAGAAATAGTCTAGATTTAAATGGAGATAGTCTGACTTAGCTACAAAGTAGCTAAGTAGTCTGTTATCTACTTTGCTACAAATATCTTTATAGAGGACAAATCCACAATCATGTATAGTGTCAAAGCTATAATCTACTATTTTACTAACACAATCCCAAAGGCATGTAGGAAAGTAGTAGAAATGGCAAGTGACTGTATCTCTGGACTTTCCTTTTGTAGTGCTGTGCATAGACTCCAGGGGAAAATGAAGTGACAAAGGGAGCATTCACTCTTCTGCATCGGAGATTGGATTTCCTGACATGAAATTATAAACTGAGTAAGACTGTTGAGTATGGAAGGATCCAAGGGTAGGTCTATGACACAGGATATACACACAGGCTCAGTAATATAAACCTTTAAGAGGCTCATCCAACTTTAGAGGAAATTGCAATAGAAAGAATCATTCTCTGGGCTTTGAATCACTTTCTCCAGAGCTGTAGGGCATGAAACAAATTACCATTCAAGCCATTTAGGCTTCAAAAGTTGTTTTACTGCTTGCTTGTGAAGAGGGCCTTCTGGGCAAGTTTTCAAATAGAAGTCATGGAAAATTCTCCGAATAACTCTTCTAGCTTGTCAGAGACTGAAGACTGTGCTGATGGCTCTTGCCTGCTGCATCATCAGATTTGCCCCCTTCAAGACAATGGGAAAGAAGGGCCCTTGAGGTCTAGCATTGATAGGGTCTCTAGGAAAGATGACAAATGTCTAGATCATCTTTGTCTTGCCAATTTCCTTCCAAACCCATAAATCAAAGATTCTAGGGGAATACTCTAGAGACAGCCCTGGCTGGATGGAGGAAGTGCTGAAACTGCAAAAGGTCTACAAGCAGTTTTCTCTGGTTAGAGACCTACAAAAACTGACATGGGGGAGGGAGAGAAGAGGGAAGGACAGTCTGGACTTTCAGGTTGTGGGGGATCACCTTAGGAAGTCTTCCTCCTTGGATGCCTTGCTGTAAGTCTTTAGACAACCCTGAGCTGACAAACCAGCAGATCCAGCTCTCCCTCTAGGGACAAAGAGGAAGGATCTGTCATTAATGTTATTGTCTGCTTCTGTTCTTATAGATCATATCATGGAATGAATGGCAGTAGAAAATAACTCTTCAGTGACTGAGTTTATTCTTGTGAGATTAACAAACTCCAGCTGCCCCAGTGTTTCATTCTTAATGTGGTCCCTGTGGGGAGAATTTGAACATAATTTCATGTCCCTAAATTCTCACCTTCATACCCCCAGGAGCTTTTTCCTCTTCACTCTATCCTTCATTGATGTCTGCTATTCATTTGTCTGTACCACAAAAATTCCGATGAGCTTTATCTCAGAGAGGAACATCATCTCCTTTGCAGGATGGCCAGTTCCGCTATATTTCTTTTGCATCTTTGTCAAAAAACCTAAAAGTGGGATCTTTGTGGGAATGGTGTTCTCAGCCAAGATGCTTATAGTCAAGAGATAATGGACTAGTTGTTTACATGAAACTAGAAAAATGCACATGGCCCTAGAAAGGTTTGATTTTAGAATGGGATAAACAAAGTCTGCTACAAAGAAACACTTCATCATATTCTTGTATTACAGTGATTATTTCCAGAAATAGTGAGGCTGCAGAGATTTGGGACAAGGCTCCTTAGTGAAGCAAGACACAATCTCTAGAATTGCAGGTGTACTTTAAAAAGTCTGTTACATATTATAATATGTTTTTATATTTGGAAACAGAAAAAAATAAGAGTTATTTATAACACAAATCATAGAAAATGAATCTTTACAAAATCTTCATGTTTTGTGGCTTACTCACAAGAAAACTTTTCTCTGTCCGTTTCTACTTCTCAAATGGTTCAAGGAAAAATGCTCCTTAAAGGACGTATCTGATTCTGGAGAATGGGTTTCCCTATGTGTGCAATGTTTATCTTTGTCAGAAGATACTACTACCTTTTGAGAAAGCTGAAAAGACTGCTTTGTAAGAACAGCTTTAGAATGTATTTATACCAGTTAAAATCTTTACTTACATCTGACTAAAAAATTTGCTGTAAGAATGAAGCATCATTTATATACACTTATTAGGTAAACTTACCTTATCGTAATGGATTTGTTTAAAACTCTTACTCTACCATGCAGAAATCTGAAGGCCTCATAGCTGCCTCTATTGTTTTCTCTCCTACATCCATTAAGATACCTGATTAAATAGCTTAAAATGGTTTGATCTGAGTTTAGCTCGAGAGCACATCTTTTAAAACTTCACATTTTACCAAAGACAAGCAAAGATGCTCAGCATCCATGACTACATCCTTGGTTCTTAACAAAAGTGAAATATGAGTCGCAGGTTTGGCATGTACCTTGCAGTCTGAAGATGATATCCGTGTCACCAGCACCCCCTGGTGGAGGATAAGTCAGCAAAATGCTTAGTTCTGCTGTGAAGCAACAGACTTATTTTACAGGTCCACTCTTTTCATCATCCTGGCAAAAATTTTTAAAATTAAAGCTATAATTTACACAAAACTTTAATGATTAAATATTCAAATGTAGGTTTAAAAACTAATATAATTTGAGATTTGAAGTAAGACTATTTTAGAATATGACGCATTTTTAAAACCAACTTGTGGATATTTGGAAGTATTGTCTCTGCAAATTGGTGACTTTCTTGAAGATAGGGGTACTGTCATACATCTTTGTTATCCTTCTGTTGTACCAGCTGTATAAATACAATTTTAATTGGAGGAAAGTTTTATTCATATAGAAGCCCTATAAGAATATATGTGAAAGGCACAGAAGCTACAGAGCCTAAAAAGATGCTCTCAGGAGGGAAAGGGTGGAGAGTATCTGATAGTATGCTTTGCTCAGCTGCAAGAACAGTTGGCCAAGTTAGGTACTCACTGTTCTATTTCACAGCCTGACCAAAGAGGCACTTCACCACCTGGAGACCAACTACAGCTGTCACATGGAGAGAAGGGCAGAGACCATTGTGGACAAGAGACCTATGGAGCTGCTGATGGAGCTTTTGTTTTGGGTGTCCAAGAAGCACAGTGCTCAGCCTTAGGTGCTGCCTTCCGTGGTGGTGGGAGACCAGGCCAGAAATCCTATAGCCACTACTCCAGGCAAAAGCCCTAGATCAGATACTTCTGCCCAAGTATCCTAGATCAGATACTTCTGTCCATATATTCTCTTGTGGCAGCTGATGGAGCCTTTTGGTGGCATTTAAGCTGGTTGCAATGTGGTTACTCTAACAATGCATACACTTTCTACAAATTAGAACTTCTTTGCTGTTTTGTAATATTTGAAATAAAAAAGTGAAGTTGATTCCAAACTGATTCAACATTAAATGTGCCAATGAAAGGAAAAAAAACTCATATTTTTAAACTCTGATTTCAATAGCAAAGTTTTAAATGGTGGTACAAATTATTGAAAACTCTCACCACTTTTGTATATAATTTTCATTGATGATGATTGCTGTGTTTTGATTGTTTGTCCCCTCCCAGATGCATCTTGAAATTTAATTGCCATTGTAGCAGTATTAAGAGACGACACCTGTAAGAGGTGATTAGGCCGTGAGGGTTCTCCTCTCATGGATTAATGCCTTTATAGCAAGAGTAGGTTCCTTACAAAAGGATGAGTTCAGCTCCTCTCTCTCTCTCTCTCTCTCTCTCTCTCTCTCTCTCTCTTCCTGTCTCTCTGCATTTCCCCTATGTGATAACACAGCAAGAAGGCTCTTGCAAGATGCTGACACCTCAATCTTAGACTTCCCAACCTCCAGAATCATTAGCCAAGAAAATTCTTTTTAAATTATCCAGTCTTAGGTATTCTCTTATAGCAGGTGAATGTGAAATAAAACAGTGAGTATAAAAGAAATTAGAGATACATTCATTAAAAATTCTTGAAAAGCATTGCAAATAACTATTTCTAGCACAAAGCCTGATGTAAAGACTTTATGTTCCAAAAGAAAGTACAAATTTTCATTAATAATTATGAATATATATATTTGTGGAATATTATCTTATAAAAATTAGAGAAATTTTAAAATTAGGCTGGTTGTGATGACTCACACCTATAATCCCAGCATTTTGGGATGCCAAGGTGGGAGGATTGTTTGAGTCCAGGAGTTCAAGACCAACCTGTAAAACAGTGAGACCCTGTCTCTACAAAAATAAAAAAGATTAGCTGGGTGTGGTAGCAGGCGCCTGTACTGTCAGCTACTCAGGAGGCTGAGGTGAGAGGATTGCTCGAGTCCAGGAGGCCAAGGCTTCCATGAGCCAAGATCGTGCCACTCCAGCCAGGGTGACAGAGTGAGACCTGGTCTCAAATATTTTTAAATAAATAAGTATTTTATTTAATCTATTTATTTATTTTATTGTTTAATTTGTTTCTTTTAAATAAGTAAGTATAATAAAAAAGAAAAAGAAAAAAATCGTTGTTACCAAAGGCTGGGGGTGAAGGGAATGAGGTCAAAGGGTGCAAAGTTTTAGTTAGAAAGGAGGTACACGTTTTTGAAATCTATTGCACTGACTGGAGAGTATAGTTAATAATAATGCAATATATATTTCAAAATTGCTAAGGGAGTAGATTGTGTTTGCACTACAGAAAATCAGTAAGTGAGTTGATAGGTATGTTAATGACCTTAATTTAATAATTCCATGGTGTATACATTTATCAAAACATCACGTTGTGTCCGATAAATACATAACATAATTACCAATAAAAAATAAAAAAACAAATTTATACATCTGTTTTAAGATGGATATTTTTGGCTGGGTACGGTGGCTCACTCCTGTAGTCCCACCACTTCGGGAGGCCAAGGCAGGTGGAGCACTTGATCTTAGGAGTTCAAGACCAGCCTGGGCAGCATGATGAAATCCTGCCTCTATAAAATATACAAAAATTGTCCAATGGTGGTGGCATGTGCCTGTAGTCCCAGCTACTTGGGAGACTGAGGTGGGAAGATCTATTGAGCCTGGGAGCTTGAGGCTGCAGTAAGCTGTGATTTTCCAGCCTGGGCAACAGAGTAGGACCCTGTCTCAAAAAAAAGAAAAGAAAAGAATTCTGTATCCTGACTTAGGTGGTGGTTACATAAATATGTACATGTGATAGAATTGCATAGATTTACACACACATACATACAAGCATATTAAACTACTGAATAAGGTCTGTAGTTTCACTAACATTATTGAACCTATGTCAATTTCCTAATTTTGCTATTGTCCGATAGTCGTGGAAGACGTCTCTATGTGAGGAAACTGGGTGAAGAGTTCAAGGGAATCTATGTATGACTTTTGCCACTTTTGTGATTCTAGTAATTTTAAAGTAAAAGGTAAAAAAAAAAAAAAAAATACATGCCTTCTCACAAACACAAATTCCTACCTACAGGGAAATTCTGAAGTCACACTGTCTTGAAATGAGGGCCCCTGAATAGTGATTTTTCTTATGGATTTGATTTTAACCTGAAAGGCAAAGACATGTTGAATTAGAGCAACCCAAGGTAAATACATTTTTATGAAATAAAGGTTAATTCTGTTAACAAAATTTTTATTTAAAAAATCTGAAATCAGTTAAAAGTATCCTTTTTCTTTCTGCCTATGAAGTATGCAAAAGTAAAAATGGATTATTTAAAATTTCTTCTGCAGTAATTTTCTGTTAATCCCACATTGTGTATTATTTATTTTAATCATTTTATGTTTTATCTCTTGAAATGCTTATTGGTTTTGGTAATCTCTTTCATGTGTTTAACCAACATGCTAATTCTTTCCTCCAATTTCATAACCATATGGGATATATTGATAATAGCTGCTATTGTCTGTATCTAGTAATACTAGCAATGTGCCATTTCTGGATATTTCCTACAAATTGATGTTTTCCTCATAATGGGTTAAATTTTTGGTGTTGTAAACGGATTGCTTTTTAAAAATTTCAATTTCCAATTGTTTGTTACTAATAACTAAAAAAATTATGTTGTATTTTGTGACCTTGCTGAAATATCTTATGAGTTGTCATAGTAGTAGTTTTTAGACTTTTGGGGATTTTAAAATATAGGCAATCATGTCATTTACCAATAGAGATAATCTTGTTTCTTCTTTTCCAATCTATCTGTCATTTATTGATTTTTTATTGCCTTATTTTGCTGCCTATAACCTTGAGTACAATATTAAATAGCAATAGTGAGAGTGGAAATACTTTTCTTGTTGCCACTCTTAGGGGTAAGGGATTCATTCTCATCTTAAACTGTGACGTTAACTGTAAATGCCCTTCATCAGGTTGAAGAAGCCCCTTCTATTTAGAGTTTTCATGCTTTTTCCCCCCAGCTATTTAGATGATCATGTAGTTGTATTTTTTAGTAGTCTTTTTTATGGGGAATTATATTGATTGATATACAGACATTAAACCAGCTGGGCATTGCCAAAAATAAAATGTACTTTCCATGATGTATTTTTGTTTTATGCATTGTTGAATTCAATTTGCTAAAATTAAAAAAAGTTTGCATCTGCATTTATGAAGGTTATTGGTTTTTTTTTTTTTTTTGCCTGCTTTTGTTATCAAAATGCTTGTCTATAAAATGTATTGCAATGTTTTCCATCCTTTTTCATTCTCCAAAGAGTTCGTGTAGAATGAGTATTATTTCATCTGTAAATGTTTGGTACAATCTAAGAGCAAAGCTATGTAGGTCTGGAGTTTGATTTGTGGAAAAGTTTTTAACTGAAAATTTAATGTTATTTATTTTATTTGAGACAGAGTCCTGCTCTGTCACCCAGGCTGGAGTGCAGTGGCATGATGTTGGCTCACTGCAACCTCTGCTTCCTGGATTGAAGCGATTCTCCTGCCTCAGCCACCTGAGTAGCTGGGACTACAGGCGCACGCCACCACAACCAGCTAATTTTTATATTTTTAGTAGAGATGGGGTTTCACCATGCTGGCCAGGCTGGTCTCAAACACCTGACCTCAGGTGATCTGCCCGCCTGGGCCTCCCCAAATGCTGGGATTACAAGTATGAGCCACCATTCCTGGCCTGAAAATTCCACTTTAAAAATACATATAAGGCCATTCCAGTTATCTACTTTTTTTTTAGTGAGTTTTGGCAGTTTGTGTCTTTCAATAAATTTATCCTTCAATAGTGGTCAAGTTTATTAGCATACATTTAAAAATTACAAAATTTCCCCTTACTTTTCTTCTGATGTCTATGGGATTTGAGGCAACAGCTTTCATTTTTCATATTTTAGTCATGTGTGTCTTTTTTCGTTTTTATCTGACACGTCTGGTTAGTGGATTATCACTCTTATTAATATAAAAAAGAAAACTTTTAGGTTAATCAATTTTATACATGGTTCTTTTCCCATTTGATTTTTTGGTCATTTTCTTTATCATTTATTGTTCTGCTTGTTTTGAATTTAACCAGGTGTTCTTTTTGTAGTTTCATAAGGTGAACACTTAAGTCTCTAATGTGACACCTCTCTTCTTTTCCTGTGTAGGCACTTAGGTGGCATAAATTGACCTGTAAGTACTATATTTAAATACATTACACATATTTTGTGTTTACATTTTCTTTTCCTTCCAAAAGTTTTCTGATTTTCTTTCTGTTCCATCTTCTGTTATTTAAGAGTTTACTATTTTCCCTGGTGACATTTTATCAAAATAGTCATATACCGTATAAATCACACATTTAAAGGGTAAAATTCAACAGCTTTTTGTTTATTCACAGAACTGTGCAAGCAAAACCATAACCAAATTTAGAACATTTTCTCACCCCACCAGCCCCCATATCTTTAACTCTCACCTCCCTATTTCCCTACCTGCGCCCTAGGCAACCACCAATCTACTTTTTTTTTATGTAGATTTGCCTATTCCGGATCTTTCTTTTCTTTTCTTTCTTTCTTTTTTTTTTTTTTTTTTTTTTTTTTTTTTTTTTTTTTTTTTTTTTTGAGATGGAGTTTCACTCTTGTTGCCCAGGCTGGAGTGCAATGACGCGATCTCGGCTTGCTGCAGCCTCCACCTCCCAGGTTCAAGCAATTCTCCTGCCTCAGCCTCCCGAATAGCTGGGATTACAGGCATGCACCACCATGCCCTGCTAGTTTCGTATTTTTAGTAGAGACAAGGTTTCCCATGTTGAGGCTGGTCTCGAATTCCTGACCTCAGGTGATCTGCCTGCCTTGGCGTCCCAAAGTGCTGGGATTACAGGCATGAGCCACCGTGCCTGGCCTCTGATCTTTCTTATAAAATAAATAATAAAATAATGGTCTTTGTGACTACTTTCTCTCATTTAATGTATTTTCAAGGTGTATCATGCTTTAATTTATAACGATACTTCATTCATTCACCACTACCCACCCTTTTTCTTTGCAGAATAATATTCCATTGTATGAATATACCACATTTTGTTTACCAAATTACTAGTTGGTAGATATTTGGTGTTTTTTCCTACATTTTGACAATTATAAACAATGGTGCTATAAATATTCATGTGTAAGGTTTTATGCGAATGTATGTTTTTTATTTCTCTGATGCACACAACTGAGAGAGGAATTTCTGAGTGAAACAGTAATTCTGTGTTTAACCTTTTGAGAAACTGCACAACCATTTTCCAAAGTGGTTGCAGTCAGGTGGCATTGCCACCAGGAGTATAAAAAGGTTTCAATTCTTCACATCCTTACCAACACGTGGTTTTATTATTTTAAAAAAATTATAGCCGTTCTTGTGTGTGTGAGGTAATATTTTACTGTGGTTTTGATTTGAATTTCCCTAATTACTAATAATATTGAACATCTTTTGATGTACTTATTGACCATTTGTGTATATTCTTTGGAGAAATGTCAATTGAAATCATTTGCCCGTTTTAAAATTGAGTGTTTTGTTTTTTTATTATCGAGTTTTAAGTGTTATTTAGGCACTCTGCATACTATGTCTTTTAAGATTATATAATTCACAAATGTTTCCCCCATTCTGTGGGATTTTTTCTCCCATTCTGTGGGATTTTTTACTTTCTTGATAATGTCCTTTGGAAATGACCTTTATTTTGAAGTTTGAAAACATTCGGAGAGTCTGTGGATTTTGGCTAATAAAAAAAACCCTCTGTAAACATACAATGATTTCCTTTTTCTTTTAATTACATAAGGACTGTGTGTGTGAATAGAAACTCAATATACACATATACTTCACATATATGTTTTTATAATTGTTTGAATATGCTAGGGCAGCTGATTTGATTTAAAACTTCAAAGAGTAACTCACTTAACAGATAACAAGTATACTCTATAGTTAAATTGAATAAACACAATTTCCTATTACGAACATCTTTAACCACCTTTCTGACTGAGGTAGAAGATGTTGGCGTTCTGCCCTATAGTAGACATTGTTCCTTACCTTCTCTCTAATGCCAGAAAATTTCTCTCATGATAGTGGCTGAAAATAAGAGATAATCATTTGACAGTTCTCCCTGCAATGAGGTTCGCTCTGTGGCATATTTCTGACTGATAAGACGTAGAAGGAAGTCATTTTTAGGCTTCTGAAGAAGACTTACCTCAGAATAAAAAGAGAGGGATACATGAGGAGAGTTATTCTGCATTGCTTTTTTGCTTTTTTCTTTGGATACAGGTGGTTCTTGGAGCTATAACAGCTGTTTTGTGAACATAAAGTGAAAACCCTGAGGAATAAGTTCAGCAGACTGAGGACAGCGGAATGGATGAGGATGGATCTTTGATGAGAGGGTTTAGTTGCTGAATCAACACTGGGACACTCTGCCTCTAGATTTATTGTTATGTGAACGAAATGAGCTCTTATTTTAAAGAGATTCTGTAATTTGAAGCAAATTTTTTTCTAACTGATAACGTGGGTTGAAAGCTATGTTTCTTAGAAAGTAAATAAAATGTATCATTTTTACAGACGAACATCTTGGAGTATATTCTTAATTGTTTTATGTAAACATTGAAAAGAAAACACTATAATTTATTATGATGAGAAGGAGAGCTTGTGAAGATTTAAAATTAAATTTTAAATGTAACCTCTCCTGGTTAGTGTTTTTTGTTTTTTTGTGCACTCTTACAAACTCAGAAACATAAACATTGTCCAATATTCTTTTCCCATATTTGTGAGAAAATAAGAAATTATGCAATACCAGATGTGCCCAAAATACTTCAATTAATCAGAATAGTTCTTTCATGGCTTCTCATTAGCTATAATCTGACTCAATTTCCTTGCTAATTTTAACCGAAACTGAATAATAGCTTTGAAACTTACACTTTGACTATATAGTTTCAGTTGTTCAGTGGGTAATGGAGAGCCATATGGAAGTTCTAAAACTAGGGAAGGCAGAGCTGCACTTCCAGAGCTTATTTTAGCAACAGAGTAGGTGGCTAATAAGAGGAACTATGTGGAAAAACGCTAGAATAACACTTAGAAGCTACTGCAATTCAATAGTACAGTCCTGTTAAAACCTAAGGAGTGTCTTACTTGTGAGGTGGCTGAGAGAAAGGCATGGAGGTCATTGTGTTTGTAGACTCTAAGCATCTGAGAACCGTGGAAATTCGATTCTGAAGACTTTCAGCCAGATAACATACTTTTCATAATTTTTAAAGGAGGGGCTGCCAGGTACTCTTCTCTGTACTTAGCATTAGGAGCAAAGTAGTAAACAAATCAGAAGAGATCTTTGTCTTTACAGAACTTATACTTTTAGGGGAAAACAAAAATTAAAGGGGAAAAATCCTGATGGAGAATCTGCCGGAAGTTATGAAAACACAAATAGTAACAGTTGACATTTACTGATTATTTATCATGTGCCAGGGGCTGTTTTTACCATTGTATTTATTTCATTTAATGGCCACCACCCAGTGAATGAGATATTATTATTAGTATCCCTATTTCAGAAACTATAAACCTGAGAAAGTAAAACCTTCTTTAGAAGCGATGTAAGCCATTAAAAGTTATTTTGGTGATGTCCTAGGAGAGACAATACCTGAAGTGAGTTACTGCAGTCCTTCAAAATTTTTACATAAAAACACAAAGTCTTGAAGTAGACCTTGTGGGAAATTTCCCATAAGGAAGAAAGAGAGAAAAAAACAAAAACAATGATTTCCCTTCAGAGATGAAGGTGGTGGGGATGTGGGAGTTTATTTCTGGCTCTGCTTTGAGGTATGTACGAGCCCTAGAGGGAAGGGAAAACTTGAGTAAAAATATTGAATCCCTGAGGAAGTAAAGACACATCATGATGCAGGGTGTAAATACAGTTCCCTTATTTTCTGTTATACCCAGAATCTGTTCCCTGGGGAGGGGGCTGAGTAAGCTTCTACCCTTTTTATAAGCAAGCACATTATATCATTAAACTAATATTAAATCTTCTATGCCTTACCAAGTGACTAAACGGGTAATAATCAAGACTTCATTTTTCTCTACTGCTTGAGGGGAATCAAAGTCATAATCACAAATAAAGACATATAAGAAATTAAGACTGGGCTGTATCTTCTTAGAATCAAAGGAACAAAAGCCTGGACACCTGAAATTACTTTTCCAGGATCACAGGGAAATAAGAAAGTGAAAGAAGCACCAAGGTACTCTGGACTAAGAATGGGGAGTTTCTGAATTCTATTTCCATTAGTGTTTTCTTTCATTGAGATGGAAGTCCACGGATCTCAGATACAGCATTCCGCTCATTTTGAACAGTTCTGAAACTCAAGTGGAACTGGAGAATGTGTTTGAAGGGGGAGCAGAGAATGTTCAGCAACACTAGTAGGCTCAATGGTTGCCATATTTACTGAGTAAGTTCCCTTTCCTTGGACAAAACCCTCTCTGTCCTAGATTTAGAAGTTTTTCACTGTGACCTGGGACAGTAATGTAACCTCTCCTAGACTCTGGTCCCCTACCAGTGGATTAGAAACAATGTATTGGTTTTCACTGCATCAGACTAATTTCATTAGAGGCCAATGTCAGTTGCTTAGGCCTCTGCCTCCAATTTTACTCTGGAGGGCTCAGGTGAATGAAGAAATGATGAGATGAGAAAAAAACGGTTCAGTCCTGGCGCACTCATCTCCCTCATCCCTTGTTATTTCCAGCAGTCATGTTTGTATATGGCAGCACTGGCCTTCCCTCTCCAGGGCTCCTTGGTGGTGTTCTGTAAAGACAGATTCTGTGGGTACGGGACAGGCTAGTGTCAGGCAGCCTCATTGTGGGAAGAGCTGGGCTGTCCTCTCATGCAACCATTTTCTCCCCCCGTTTCCAGAGATTCCCTTAAAGAAGAATGGCACCTGGAAATGACTCTTGGGTGACTGAATTCATTCTGGAGGGATTAACACATCAGCCAGATCTCCAATTCTCTCTGTTCTTCCTGTTTCTAGTAATCTATGGTCACCCTGTTGGGAAACTTGGGCTTGGTAACTCTAATTGGGCTGAACTCACACCTTCATACCCCCATGTACTTTTTCCTCTTTAACTTGTCCTTCATAGATCTCTGTTATTCTTCCGTGTTTACACCCAAAATGCTGATTAACTTTATTTCAGAGAAGAATATTATCTCCTACAAGGGGTGCATGACCCAACTTTTCTTTTACTGTTTTTTTGTCATTTCTGAATGTTACGTGCTGACGTCAATGGCCTATGATCGCTATATGGCCATCTGTAATCCACTTCTGTATCACATTGCAATGTCTCCTACAGTGTGTTCCAGCCTTATGCTTGGTTCCTACTTGATGGCCTTTTCTGGTGCCATGGCCCACACTGGATGCATGCTGAGACTGACTTTTTGTGATGCTAACACTATCAATCACTACTTATGTGACATCCTGCCTCTGCTCCAGCTCTCCTGCACTGGCACCTACATCAATGAGCTGGTGGTTTTCATTGTGGTGGGCATCAACATCATTGTGCCCACTGTTACCATCTTTATCTCTTATGGTTTCATCCTTTCCAGCATCCTCCATATCAGCTCCAAAGAGGGCAGGTCCAAAGCCTTCAGCACTTGCAGTTCCCACATAATTGCTGTTTCTCTGTTCTTTGGATCAGGTGCATTTATGTATCTCAAACCGTCATCTGCTGAGTCCATGGATAAGAGAAAAATCTCTTCTGTCTTTTATACAAATGTGGTTCCCATGTTGAACCCCTTAATCTACAGTCTGAGGAACAAAGATGTTAAATGTGTCCTAAGAAAAGCCCTGAGTAGCAGGAAACTTTGATAAGCAACAGTATGTGTCTGTATGCATAGTCACAAGACAGGGATATTCTGTTTATTTAATTAAGGTATTACAGTAGCATCCTTCTTACCCTATTTCTTTTTACCGTGGTGAAAACATCTGACTTTTCTTTCCATTTAAATTGTGTATTTTTTTTTGGAGGATATTTCTTTTCTTTATGATTTCCACTATTTTTCTTAAATCTTTTCACGATATTTTCAGTTTAGGAATAGCATTAAGGAAGAAATTTGTTTCTGCATTTTTGCTTTTTCATTATGGACTTCCTTTTATCTTCTGGTGAAAGATGAGTTTCTTTTTTTTTTTTTTTTTTTTTTTTTT
>NW_016815818.1:340486-358797 GCF_001698545.2 Rhinopithecus bieti | reverse complement strand
TCTCAGCTCACTGCAAGCTCCGCCTCCCGGGTTCACGCCATTCTCCTGCCTCAGCCTCCCGAGTAGCTGGGACTACAGGCGCCCGCCACCTCGCCCGGCTATTTTTTTGTATTTTTAGTAGAGACGGGGTTTCACCGTGTTAGCCAGGATGGTCTTGATCTCCTGACCTCGTGATCCGCCCGTCTCGGCCTCCCAAAGTGCTGGGATTACAGGCTTGAGCCACCGCGCCCGGCCGAAAGATGAGTTTCTATGCAAAGAATCAGGTAAAGTAGAACTAGGGTGACACTATGCCACTCAGTGGTATGGGGTTTCTTTTTAAAAATGTTATTATTGTGTTGATACATAATAGATGTTTGTATTTTCAGGGTACATGTGAGAATTTAATTCACTGATGTAGGGTTTCTTATTTTCTACTCATTTTATACCACTGGAAGCTTGAATCAGATCATTTTGTTCTACTTCTGCATGTACTTTTTCTACTGGGCAGGAATATGTTCCCTTCAAAAGCCAGTGTCACAGATATAAAAGACTTTATAATGGTCATCAAATAGAACCCATTTTGCAGCTGCACACTATGCATTTACCTTCTTTGGGTAGATATTTCTGATTTACCTTTATATACCCAAACAGCACAAACTCAGTTGTTAATATGTATGTATGGAAAGAATACTGATTCTCAGAGAAGTCAATAATTTACTTAAATTTACAGAGTTTCTTAATAAAAAAGCCTAGAATATACTATTTATTCCTAATTTCAAGTCCGCTACTCTCTCTAGTATGCTTTTGGTCTACTTCATTTTATTATTTTTATTTCAGTAAATATAAGTACAAAAAATATTTCTATTTTAAAATTTGAATGTACTTTCTCTCTGAATGATACATAAATCTTCCTCCAAGTGGTTGCTGCTTTGTTTTTTGTTTAGAAAAACAATTGGATGATTCTTGTTGGGACAGATTCGGCCTTTGAGGCTAGGATAGTTGTTGGAAGATGATTGCTTCAACTAAGGAGCTGAATTTTCTACAACATCAAAAAAAAAAAAAAAAAAAATTGAGATGTTTTCAAGGTCTTGTAATTCAGAGAACAGGATCAGGGAGAGAAAGGAGCCCAGCAAAACATGACATTTAGGCCAAGACCCAAAGACACAAATGGCAATTAAACAAGATTTCTCTTTGTAAAGAACTATCAGTGATGCTTTAGATACCACATTGCAGTATGAATTTGTCTGTCCTGTAAAGCGCTGTAATTGTTGTACACTGCTCATTAAATCTTTGATAAAATTTACCATGCACAAAGACGGTACATTAAAAGTGTTTTGGCAAATGTTAGAAGAGTTATGGTACATTTGTGGTAAACCATATAGAGAGAGGAGTATAACTTTAGGAGCTAGTATAGTGAGGGGTAATTGAAACTCAAGTTAGAAAGAAGGAATCTAGAAGTAAAAATGATGGATGAATGAAATCCCCTTCCTATGACTCTCCTCTCCAGATAGGATGAAAGCTTAAGTTATTTGACTTTAAAGAAAGGTTAAAACCACAGGTCTTGAGGGCCCAGGAACAAAATGATCATACCCATTTTTATTGGCTTTCAAATATTACTCCCATATGAATTTTAAGATACAAAACCCTCAAATTACTGCTGGGAGATTAGTAACAATTTGAAGGAAACATTAGGTGACAATGTTTTAAAATAATAGGATGTTGCATTATTTTACTTTGAGAAAATAGGTCTAAAGATGAGCATCTCAAAATTCTTAATCTGATTTATCAAATAACAATTTAAACACTTTGAAAAATAATTATGATAGCATTTATTATTTTACTGTTTTAAAAGTCCTCACTCAATATTTAGTAATTGGGAAACGTGTAATGTATGGTTTGTTGACTTGGTTTCTTTTTTTTTTAAATGTTAGGCATTGCTAAATCCTTGACCTTTGATTTTAAAACAGCACTCATATCTCATCCCCTGACCCCAATATCAACATGCTTGATTTTTTGCTTAAATCCTATTTATATAAATAAATAAATCCTATTTATATAAAATATTTTATCCTGCTTGGAGCTTTCTTTCTGCTTTTTATCCATTTGTTTTGTGTTACCTTTAAAAAGTAGTTTTCTTTATTGAAAAAAGAGTGTTTTTAAATAAGTAGATAAGTCTGTGCTACTTGAGACCCTTTGTAGAGATTGCAGAGGTGCATCCTTTTAGAATATATTTTATTACTATTTCAGGTTTAGCCTGGTTACTAGTCTTTCATTTGATGAGCCTCAAAATACCAATAAAATGTGCTTCAATAAGAAAACAACTTTCATTAAAAATAACATTCATATTATTTTGGAAAAAAAAGGTGTAAAAGTTAAGGGTGGGTGGCAAGGTTTTAATAGAGACCATTTAGCTGATATCTTTTTAGTTAGAACATTTAAGCACTACGTATCTATTTGGACTTCTTTCAAAAGAAAGGAATAAGTCAGAGGAACCAAGTCAGGCGTGTTAAATGCAGAGCATGGAGCAATCCTTTGTAGCTTTTGATTCTCATCATGGAACAGATGATAAAAGGAGTTATGAGAGCAAGCACAGTACAGTACTAGTATAGTATAATATACTAGCATAGTACAGTACTAGTACAGTATAGTATACGAGCATAGTACAGTGCTAGTACAGTATAGTATACGCTAGCATAGTACAGTGCTAGTACGGTACAGTATGCTAGCATAGTACAGTGCTAGTACGGTACAGTATGCTAGCATAGTACAGTGCTAGTACGGTACAGTATGCTAGCATAGTACAGTGCTAGTACGGTACAGTATGCTAGCATAGTACAGTGCTAGTACGGTACAGTATGCTAGCATAGTACAGTGCTAGTACGGTACAGTATGCTAGCATAGTACAGTGCTAGTACGGTACAGTATGCTAGCATAGTACAGTGCTAGTACGGTACAGTATGCTAGCATAGTACAGTGCTAGTACGGTACAGTATGCTAGCATAGTACAGTGCTAGTACGGTACAGTATGCTAGCATAGTACAGTGCTAGTACGGTACAGTATGCTAGCATAGTACAGTGCTAGTACGGTACAGTATGCTAGCATAGTACAGTGCTAGTACGGTACAGTATGCTAGCATAGTACAGTGCTAGTACGGTACAGTATGCTAGCATAGTACAGTGCTAGTACAGTATAGTATGCTAGCATAGTACAGTGCTATTGGAGTTGTCACAGCTGAGTTAAACAGGTAAATAGTGTTATTCTCCTATTCCTGTGTACTAAGACCAAGGTTTTTCTAATTCAGTGAGAAAGCTTAGACTTTCTGTGTAATTACACAAAATGTTTTTCTTGGTTAAGGACCAGAAAGAATGTTTGTTGATAACTTGCTGAATTTGTTTAATGTGAACTTTCTCTAAGCAAGCTGCTAATGCTACTCAGGGTCATGTTTGCAGTGAGTGTGATCAGGGTAGAGTCTGGTTAAGGGGTGGTGAAAACCAGAAGCAGAAGAGGCTTTGTGTTGTACATCCCTTTACTTCCTCAATCCCACATTTATTGAGTCCTATCATCCACTCCTCTTATACTGCCCCGTGTGTGTACACGCATACACAATCCTTTGTAGATTTTGTGATGGTGAAATGAGAAGGTGCCTAGCACACAGATATCCACAGAAACAATGATTCGGCATCCATCGATGAACAAATGTGCTTTTGTGAGAGATTTGCATCCAATCTTCATTTATCAGGTTTTGAAGACATGGTGGAGCCCAAGACCAAAGATGGTTGCTTTGAGAAAGCAGGTTCATGCCCTGGTGGCAGACTCATTAACCATATTCCTGGATATAGACTGGAAACATTCCTTTAGCCTTGTGAACTTAGCTCCAGCTCTGCTTTGTCATGGTCCTGCTACCCAGTCCATCTTCCAAGAGACTCTGGAGGAGTTATGCTCATGTATGCTTTCAGTAACAGGCTGGGTGAACTTGGACTAACTGCAGTCCATGAAGCAGCACTAGAACCTGGCTCAATCCTTTCTCTGTCACAATGTAAGGACATTCATACCTTGCAAAGACCTGGTCAAAGACATCCCCATCTCTGCCCCTGGTGGCAAGCCTTGCTATCTTGGTCCTGATCGTGGAATCTGAAGCAGTCCTGTGGCTTTGCTCTATCCCTGCTCTATCATGATCCTGAGGCAGCCCTGCCCTCCCATAATCACAGCAGAAGATATGCTTTCTTGTGTCCTAGTAATAGGTCTGCCAAGCTCAGACCTGACTGCAGACTCTGAAGCGGCCTCATTTCCCACCTCCAGACCCATTCTACACAGTCGAGGGGATGCCTGCCCAGGGACCCAGCCAGGGATCCACTGAAAACCACACCTATTTATAACGCATTCATAAGACATATGCACCATAAGTCACATGACCTGGCTCTATATGTTGCTGGACTGTGATTCTAGAGGTAGTTTTATGAATCTGGGGACACAGTAGGGACAGTTTTTAACCTGCCAAAACAAGTCTGTATGTAAAAACTTGAAGTATTTGCCTCTTTAAATGCACAGACACCAACACAAGGCTACACAGATCACAAAAAATTAAGCAAACTTAACACCATCAAAGGGGACAATAAAGCTCCACTATCTAACATTAAATAAATGGAGGTTTATAGGCTACTTGATGAAAAAATATTCAAATAATCATCTTATAGGGACTCCATGAATTACAAGGTAACACATAAACAGCAAAACAATATAGGAAAACAATACATAAATAAAAGGGGAAGTTTAATAAAGAATAGAAATCATTAAAAAAAACCCAAATCCTGGACCTGAATAGTAGAATTACTGAAATGATAAATTTAAGCAAAAGTATCAACAGCAGATTATATCCTGCAGAAGAAGGAAGCAGCAAACCTTTTTTTTTTTTTGAGATGGAATCTTGCTCTGTCACCCAGGCTGGAGTGCAGTGGCACAATCTTGGCTCACTGTAACTTCTGCCACCTGGGTTCAAGCAAGAATCAGTAAACTTAAAGATAGGTCATTTGAAATTATCCAGTTAGAGGAACAAAAATTCAAGAAGAATGAAAAAGAATAATGAAAGTATATGTGACTTAAGAGGCACCCTCAAACCAATATACACCCTCTGGAAGTACTGGATAGAGAAGAGAGAAAGGGATTAAATGCATATTTCAAGAAATAATAGCTGAAAACTTTCCAAATCTATTGAGGGCAATAGACACTTTCATTCATTAAGACCAAACATTACCAAATAGGTTGAACCAAAGGAATCATATGCCAAGACACATTTAAATTAAATTATAAAAATTAAAGGCTATCATTGATGGGCATTTGAGTTGACTCCAGGTCTTTGCTACTGTGAATAGTGCTGCAATAAACATACAGATGCATGTATCATTATAGCAGAATGATTTATATTCCCTTAGGTACATACCCAGTGATGGGATTGCTGGGTTAAATAGTATTTCTCTTCCTATTAATAGATCCTTGAAAAATCACCACATTGTCTTCCACAATGGTTGAACTAATTTACATTCCCATCATCAGTATACACCATGGAATACTATGAAGCCCGTAAAAGGAATGAGATCATGTCCGTTGCAGGGACGTGGTTGGAGCTGGAAGCCAGTATTCTCAGCAAACTAACACAGGAACAGAAAACCAAGCACCACATGTTCTCACCTATAAGTGGGAGCTGAGCAATGAGAACACATGGACACGGGCGGGGAAAGACACGCACTGGGGTTTGTCAGCGAGGTGGGGGGAGGGAGAACATCTGGATAAATAGCTAATGCATGCAGCGCTTAATAGCTAGGTGATGAGTGATAGGTGCAGCAAATCCCATGGCACACATTTACCTACGTAACAAACTTGACAATCTTGCACATGTATCCCTGAACTTAAGATAAAATAAAATTTAAAAAATCAAACACAAAGAATTTTGAGAAAAGCAAGAGAAAGTCATTTGTCACATTCAAGGAGGACTCCACAAAACTATTGGCGATTTTCTTAATAGAAACTTTGCAGGTTAAGATATAGTCAAAGAAAATATTAACCAAGAATGACTTACTCAGGGAAGTTGTCCTTTAATGATGAATGGGAAATAAGTTCTAGACAATCAAAAATTGAGGGAGTTTGTCACCACTACACCTGCCAAAGAGTGCTAAATATTCTTCAAGTTGAAAGAAAATGATGATAAAGTAAAAATCTAACTGCTAAATACAAATATAAAGAAAGAGAAAGGATTGTAAAACTTTAAAGGTGGCATGTAAATCACTTTTAACACTACTATATAAAATAGAAGACTCAAGTAGTAAGAAAAGCTATAACAACATACAGTTCTTCATGCAAACACAATACAGAAAGAAATAAAATCGGATGGCAATAACATAGTGTTTGTGTGTGGGGGATGGCAAAGTATAGAGTACACATACAATTCAAGTTTTATTAGCTTAAAATAGACTGCAGTAACTATAAAATATTTGATGAGAACCCTGTAAAATATACAGTGGATTCATAAAAAATTAAAATAAGCAAAGCACATCACTACAGAAAAATCAAATCTCAAAGAAACACAAGAGGAGAAGAGAAAAATAAGAGAAACACAAATTGGACAGAAAACTATAAAAAAAGACAAGAGTATGTCCTAATCTATCAATAGTTAACGTAAATGAACTAAGTTCCCAAATCAAAAGATACAGAGTGGCTAGATGGATTTAAAAAAGCAAAACTTAATTACATGCTATCTATAAGAGACTCACTTTACATTTAAGGACACAAAGGCTGAAAATTTAGGGGTGGAGAAAGAGATTTTATTTAAATAGTAACCAGAGAGCAGGGGTGGCTGTACTTCTATCTGACAAATTAGACTTTAGTCAAAAAGTGTCACAAAAGTCAAAAAAGTCATTGTATATGACAAAAAGGTCTATTCAACAAGAAGATGTAACATCTATAAATATATATAGACCCAGCATTAAGCATCTAAATACCTAATGCAAACACTGATACATGTGAAGGGAGGAATAGACAGCAATACGATAATAGCAGAGAATTTCAATTCCTCACTTTCTATCACGGATGGATAATCCAGACAGAAAGTTAATAAGAAAATAACAGAACTGAATAGTGCTGTAGACCAAATGCACCTAACAGATATAGAAAGAATTTCCACCCAGCAGCAGAGGATACACATTCTTATCGAGGACCCAAAGAACACTCCCCAGGATAAACCACGTGTTAGGTCGTAGATCAAGTCTGGAGAAACGTAAGAAGATCAAAATCATTCCAAATATCTTTTATGACCACAAAGGAATCAAAATAAGAATGGACCGCAATAAGAAAATGGGGAAATTCAGGAATATGTATAACAAAACAATATACTCTTAAACATTGAGTCAAAGAGGAAATCAAAAGGGAATTTAAAAAATACCTAGAGACACAAAAATGAAAACCCCAAAACTTTGTTTTTTTTTTTTGGAGATGGAGTCTTGTTCTGTCACCCAGGCTGGAGTGCAGTGGTGTGATCTCAGCTCACTGCAAGCTCCACCTCCCGGGTTCATGCCATTCTCCTACCTCAGCCTCCTGAGTAGCTGGGACTACAGGCACCCTCCACTACGCCCGGCTAATGTTTTATGTTTTTAGTAGAGACGGGGTTTCACCTGTGTAGCCAGGATGGTCTCGATCTCCTGACCTCGTGATCCATCCGCCTCGGCCTCCCAAAGTGCTGGGATTACAGGCGTGAGCCACCGTGCCCAGCCAACACCAAAACTTATGGAATGCAGCAAAAGCAGTACTTAGAGAGAAGTTTATAGGAAAAAAATACCTACACTAAAAAAATTAAAAAGATATCAAATTAGCAATCTAATCTTGTATTGCAAGGAACTAAGAAAAAATAAAGGAGACAATAAGATTGTTAAATCCCAAATTAGAAGAAGGAACAAAATAATAAATATTTGGCTAAAGATAAGTAAAATAGATACTAGAAAAACAATAACTAATTGACAAAAATAAGTTTTGTGTTTTGAAAAGGAAAAGTAAACAATATCGAGAAATGCTAAGTTAGACTAACCAAGAAAAAAAAGAGAGATGACTTCTCGTGATGTTTTTGTCTGCCTTTGGTATGAGGGTAATGCTGGACTCATAAACTAAACTTGGAAGTGTTTCTTCCTCTTCAATTTTTTGGGAAGAACTTGAGAAGGATTGGCATGAATTCTCTGAATGTTTGGTAGAATCAACCAGTTATCTTTGTTCATAGTAGCTGCCAGGTGTCCAGAGTGTCACAGGTCCAGCCAGTGCTGTGAAAGAAGGGAGGCAGAAGCCAATTGATCAGGTAGCCTCCAGGTAAGTTGGATCATTGGACTTCAGATTCACCTCTTTCTTACAGAAATGCTGAGAGCTGGAGTTTTTAAACTGCTAGTGTCTGTGTTGATCCTTGGGGAGGGACCATGGCGATTATTAGACAAAACCACCAAATCTGTTCTCAATGGACCCAGGATACTATAGTATGTTGTGTCCCATGTCCTGTAAGCAGTTTGAGATTTCCTGGACAGTAGCCTGTGGTCCAGATAGCCCCAGAAAACGAGGGGCTTTTGCAAGTGCAGTCCATCTCTTCACCTCACCTGGAATAAGTTGGGAGAGTTTTCTTTTTTAAGTCTTATCTCTGTTCTGAGCTGAGGGGGTAGCTATGGTGTATGTTAGTCTAAATTGTCTTCTGTTCTCACTGATCTCTGCTGGTCAGAGCAGGCCATGTCCTATGTCCTGTCACTGCTGTGGGACAGGCTAAATATAAGCCAGTTCTCTGGATAACTTGCAGAAAGGTTGGTACTGGATGCTCAGTGTATCTCAATGCCCTTCCCAAGCAAAAGCTTTTGCCTGGTTGCATGG
This sequence comes from Rhinopithecus bieti, assembly GCF_001698545.2. Taxonomy (NCBI): domain Eukaryota; kingdom Metazoa; phylum Chordata; class Mammalia; order Primates; family Cercopithecidae; genus Rhinopithecus; species Rhinopithecus bieti. The sequence continues at coordinate 349,931 of NW_016815818.1, read as the reverse complement.
TGTTCTGCCAGGAATAGGGATTATGGCCCAAGAATAATGCAAATGTTCCATCAAATCAGTTTGGCTGGTTTTATGCTATAGTGAGGTGTAGGGACGTTATAACTAGGTTTAGAAATTTCACAAATGGAATCTGTCCACGAATTGTGCAGAATTACTTTGCTCATGGAGGAAGGAGAATTGAGACCTTCCCGTCATACCATCTTGCTGACTGAGAAATGAGAGTTTATTTCTGGCTCTGCCTTGGTGGATGTAAAATCCCTAGAGTGAAGGAAAAACTTGAGCAAAATACTGAGTCCCTAAAGAACTAAAGATAGATTATGGTCCAGAGTGAAAATACAATCCCGTTATTTCCCTGTTACTCTTAGAATTTGTTCCCTGGGGAGGAGACTGAGCAAGCTTCCATCCTGCTTATAACCAAGTACATTGTGTCATTAAACTCACAATAAATCTGGTGTGGCCACTGTGATAATATTATTATCACATATCTTTATTAAAGATTTTTTTGCCTGCTGCTTGAGAGAAACCAAAATTAAAATAATAAATTATGATGTATATATCAGGAATATTTTCAGGAACTCTTGGAAATAATGTCTGGGTTTCATCTTAGAGAAAACAAAGCCTTAGAGCTTGAAATTGCCCTTCCAGAACCACAATGGTAAGGAAACAATAAGACAACACAAAATTTTTAAGGCATAAGAAGGGTGAGTTTCTTATTTCCCTTTATATTAATGTCTTACTTGCTTTGAGGTGGAATAGCAGGGATCTAAGACATTCTACTTTATTTTCCACCTTGAGACTCAAATGCAACTGTCAGAAGTATCTGTTCAAGATGGGAGTTGAGAATGTTCAGGGACATAAGGAACTCAGAGAATGATAAGTTTCGGTCAATAGTTTCTATGAATTGGATTCTCCCTTTTTTAGATTCATGACTTTTTTCTGTGACTGGGGGCAGTAACTTATTTCTAGGTTCTGTTGCTTTTCTTTTGGAGTAGAAACAATGTTCTTTGTTGACACTGTGACCTGAGTCATATTAGAGAATGGCACCAGGTTGCTGAGGCTCCTGCCTCTAATTTTACTGGTGAGGGAAGAACTCAAGTGAATAAAGAAATGAAGAAATGAGGGAAGGAGAATCCTGTCGGAATCCACCCGTCTCTCTTCCCCTTATTATTTCCAGCAGTCTCATTTGCATATGGCAGCACTGGCCCTCTTTCTGTAGGGTTACTTCAGGTGGGTCTTTGCTATATTTATCTTAGTAAGACTCTGACAAGAGAAGGTCAGTGCCACTCAGTCTCATGACAGTGGTGAAGCCAGATTCTGTGGGTCCAGGTTGGGCTAGTTTCAAACAATCCCAGCAATATCCCACGTTGTGGGAGAAAATATTGTGAGAAGAACTGTGTTGTCCTCTAATGCCACCCTTTTCTCCTGTGTCCACAGATTCTCTTGGAGAAGAATGAATCCTGGAAATGGCTCTTTGGTGACTGAATTCATTTTGGTGGGGTTAACAGACCAGCCAGATCTCCAAATTTCCCTGTTTTTACTATTTCTAATAATGTATGTGATCACTCTGATAGGAAATTTGGGCTTGGTAACCCTAATTGGGCTGAATTCACACCTTCACACCCCATGTACTTTTTTCTCTTTAACTTGTCCTTCATAGATCTTTGTTATTCTTCTGCATTTACACCCAAAATGCTAATGAACTTCATATCAGAGAAGAATGTTATCTCCTACAAGGGGTGCATGACCCAACTTTTCTTTTTCTGTTTCTTTGCCGTTTCTGAATGTTATGTGCTGACATCAATGGCCTGTGATCGCTATGTGGCCATCTGTAACCCACTTCTATATAACATTGCCATGTCTCCTACAGTGCGCTCCAGCCTTATGTTTGGTTCCTATTTCCTGTCCTTTTCTGGGGCTATGGCCCACACTGGATGCATGCTGAGACTGACCTTCTGTGAGGCAAACACCATCAATCACTACTTCTGTGACATCCTCCCTCTGCTCCAGCTCTCCCGCACCAGCACCTCCATCAATGAGCTGGTGGTTTTCATTGTGGTGGGCATCAACATCACTGTGCCCACTGTCACCATCTTTATCTCTTATGGCTTTATTTTTTCCAGCATCCTTCAAATCACTTCCACTGAGGGCAGGTCTAAAGCCTTCAGCACTTGCAGTTCCCACATAATTGCTGTTTCTCTGTTCTTTGGGTCAAGTGCATTTGTGTATTTCAAACCATCTTCTGCTGGGTCAATGGATGAGGGAAAAATCTCTTCTGTCTTTTATACCAATACAGTTCCTTTAATGAACCCCTTAATTTATAGCTTAAGGAACAAAGACGTTCAACTTGCTTTGAGAAAAACCCTTAGCAGGAGAAAGTTTTGATCAGAAACAGTACCTTTCCATTTATATAGTTGTAGGACACGGAGATTACAGTAGTTTTAGTAGCAGTCTTCTTATCCTATTTCTTTACTACTATGGTAAGGAAATTTGAATGTTCTCTCAATAATTAATTCCCACTTTTAGTATATGTGCTGCTGAAGCGAGTGCAATTCCCACTTTTAATAGAGTACACTTTCTTCCTTTTCTCATCATTTTTATTCACCTTTCTTTACTGTATGGTAATAACATTAGGGAAGAATTTGTCTTTGGTTATTTTGTAATCATTTCTTTTCACCATTTTTTTTTTCCTCTGGAAAAAGATGAATGGTGTGCTAATGATTGAATCAGGTAACACTGTGGTTACATTGTGTCACTGTAGGAAAACTTATCTGCCACTTGCCATTGGAAGCATGTATCAGGCAATGTGTTCTTATTCCCACAGTTTCATCTTCCACTGGGCAAGAATACATCTCCTTTAAATGCCCAAGAGGGAAGATTCCATGAAGACTATACTACTCACTTTGTATTTGCGAACACTAGCCATTAAGCCTTTTTTGAGAAACATTTTTCTTATTTAATTTTAAAAGTGAAGCAGCATATCATCCATATATACTCTTTGCATGCATGGCAAAGTGGAGCAAATGGTAGTTAACTATTTACTTCAAGTTACATAGCTTCTTAAAGTCCAGACTTAATATAGACTTATGATTTCACATCTCCCAGCATTTCTAGTATACTCTCTTCTACTTTGTTCTCTTTTATTTTTGTTTCAATACACATGGAATATAAGAGCAGATTTCCATTTTGCAAGTTGACCGTACTTAGTTTCAGGATAGTACATGAATTTTTTTCAGTACAGGTATTCCCTTTGGCTGTTGTTTGTTTGGGAAAACTGTTTGATGATTCCTTTTTGTTAAGAAACAGGAGGCGTTTGGGGCCAGTGTAGTTGGGGACTATTGGCTCAAAGATAAATTTTATATTTGAATGAAACATTATTTGAATAAACCAAATTGGGACAATACCTTTTCTGGAATTTCTGGAATAATATGTTGGTGTATTTTTCTTTTGAGAAACAGGCAAAAAATGACTACTCTAAAAATTCTTCATCATGTATCAAGTGACAGTTTAAGCATTTTCAAAGATAATGTTATATATACTTATTATTTTACAATTTTTCTAAACTCTGCTCAGTATTTAGTATTTGGAGTTTAGCATAGCTGGTTTGTAGCCTGTTTGCTTTTTTTCAGATGTTCAGATGTTTCGCATTGCCAAGTTATTAAATGATGACTTTAAGAACTCCTCATTCTCCAACCCTTTACCCCAATATCAACATGCTCGATTTTCACTTAACAATTTCTACAGAATAGTTGATGTTGATTAACTTTTGTTTTGTTTTTCATTGACTGTTCATTTTAATAAAATATTATTTTCCTTATTGAGGCAAAAATGTATCTGATTATTAAACAGTATCTCTGCTATTTGAAATCTTTTGTAGACATGGAAGAGCCGCATCTGTTAGATATTTTATGAATATTTGAGGTGACCCTAAAAGTAAGAAAAATCTTGTCACTAATCTTTCATTTGGCAAGCTTTAAAATACAAGTAAAATCAATAGCATTTTTGAAAAAAATAAACTTACTTTAAAATTAAGGTCTATATTTCAGATTATTTTGAAAACATTAATTCAGGTATTTAAATACAGTTTGTAAAATCCAAGGATGATCAAGTATAAACAAGGCAATTTAGCTGAAAGATCTTTTCTTAGCAACTGAAGCAGTGTATTTGGAGTTCATTCAAATGGAGGGGAACCAAAATGAGTATCTTAAGTGCTTAGCATAGAATTATCTGCCATAGATTTGATTTTTTAAAATGTGAATGTGGCCGGGTGCGGTGGCTCAAGCCTGTAATCCCAGCACTTTGGGAGGCCGAGACGGGCGGATCACGAGGTCAGGAGATCGAAACCATCCTGGCTAACACGGTGAAACCCCGTCTCTACTAAAACACAAAAAACTAGCCGGGCGAGGTGGCGGGCGCCTGTAGTCCCAGCTACTGGGAGGCTGAGGCAGAAGAATGGCGTGAACCCGGGAGGCGGAGCTTGCAGTGAGCTGAGATCCGGCCACTGCACTCCAGCCTGGGGGCAGAGCGATACTCTGTCTCAAAAAAATAAAAATAAAATAAAATAAAATAAAATAAAATAAAATGGGAATGATGCCAAAGAAATTATAAAAGAAAGTATAGTTCTATTTAAGTTGTGACAGCAGAGTGGGAAAGAAGTAAGTCATGAGATTAATATGTGTCTGTGTACTTGAAGGGGATGTTTCTAAGTCGAGGAGGAAGCTTGGGCCTTCTGAGCATTAACAGAAAATTATTTCTCCCAGTTAAGGACCAGAAAGTTTGTCTGTTATATCCTGAATTTGCTTAATGTGAACTTTCTCTAAATTTGCTGCTATTGCTGATCAGGATTTGGTTTTGAATGAGTGTGATTAGGATGCACTCTGATGAAGGGATGATGAAAGCCAGAAGTAAAAAGGGAATTTGAGTTCCACATCTCTTTACTTCTTTAACCTCAATCTCTATTGAGCCCCATTATCCACTTCTCTGCATGTCCCCTGGCCACACACACACACATACACACACACACACACACACACACACACACACACAGTTCTTTCAAGTTGTCTATTTTATGAGACCCCTGCATCACGTGGAATCTCATATTAAAATTTTACAGCCACATTTAGGTAGATAATTCCTGGTTCCAACTCCAGAGAGGCAAGGCTGAGCAGGAAATTCTTCCTGAATCCAGTAAAAGTGAACAGTTGTTCCTTCAATCATTCCTTGTTTATGGAGATGCGACACACACACACCAAACATTTTATACATTACACTGTACAATGCACCAACATCTTGTACATTGTTCATAGCTAAGTGAATATAAACTTGTGAACTTATGGCATTGTGCTATATGTCACAAACAAATGAGGTGTGGTAATAGAGTATTATAAAGGTAGGTTTCATAATACATGTTGCATTATGCATTTGAAGTCAGGAATTTGAGACCAGCCTGGCCAACATGGTGAAACTCTGTCTCTACTAAAATACAAAAATTAGCTGGGCATGGTGGTGGGCACCTTTAATCCCAGCTAGTTGGGAAGCTTAGGCAGGAGAATCGCTTGAACCCCAGGAGGCAGAGTCTGCAGTGAACAGAGATCGTGCCACTCCACTCCAGCCTGGGGTGCTGCCAGTGGAACAGAATAGAGAATGTCAAAATAAAGCCCCATACCTATAGCCATCTGAATTTTGATAAAATTGAAGAAATTAAGAAATGGGGAATGGACTCCCTGTTTAATCTATGATGCTGGGTTAACTAGGTAGCCTTATGCAGCAGAATAAAATTGGACCCCTATCTTTCACCATACACAAAAATTAACTCAGAATGGATTAAAGATTTAGATGTAAAACCTCAAACTATAATGACCCTAGAAGAAAACTAGAAAATGCCATTTTAGACATTGATCGTGGGAAAGAATTTATGATTAAGCCCTCAAAAGTAATTGCAACAAAACAAAATTATCAAGTGGCACCTAATTAAACTAAAGACCTTATGCAAAGCAAAAGAAACTGTCAACACATAAGCAGACAACCTACAGAATGGGATAAAATATTTGCAAACTATGTATCTGGCAAAGATCTAATATCCAGAATCTATAAGGAACTTAAACAATTCAACAAGCAAAAAAACAATCACAGTAGGTATAAGACATGAGCAGACACTTTTCAGAAAAATGCAGATCAAAACCACAATGAGATACCATCTCTCACCAGTCACAATGGCTAGTACTAAAAAGTCAAAAAATAACAGTTGCTGGTGAGGTTGTGGACAAAAAGGAATGCTTATACACTGTTGGCGGAAGTGTAAATTAGTTCAACCACTGTGGAAGACAGTGTGACAATTCCTTAAAGAGCTAAAAAACAGAACTACCATTTGATGCAGCATTCCAATTACTGGGTATTTGCCTAAAGGAATACAAACCATTCTATTATAAAGACATGTGCATGCATACTTTCATTGCAGCATTACTCACAATAGAAAAGACAGAATCAACCTAAATGCCCACCAATGATAGACTGGATAAAGAAAATGTGGTACAGATAAACCGTGGAGTACTATGCAGCCATAGAAAAGAATGAGATCATCTCTTTTGCAAGAACATGGATGGAACTGGAGGTCATTGTCTTTAGCAAACTGACACAGGGACAGGAAACCAAAATCACATGTTCTGTGGGAGCTAAATAACGAGAACGCGTGGACACATGGGGGGAACAACACACACTGGGGCCTATTGGAGGGTGGAGGGGGAAGGGAGGAAAAGGATAAGGAAAAATAATTAATGGGTACTAGGCTGAGTACATGGGTGATGAAATAATCTGCACAACAAACCCCCATGACATAAGTTTATGTATATGACAAACCTGCACATTTACGCTTGAACTTAAAAGTTAAAAATAAAAGTTTTCCATGTTTCACCAATAATGTTGGTTCAATGTTCTTAATAGATATACCTTATCACATGGAGAAAATCCTCCTCTATTTCAAATCTGCTGAGAGTTTTCTTAGAAACAATGAATGGGTAATGAATTTTGTGAATTAGTTTTTCAGAATCTATTGAACTGACTCTGCTATGTCTCCCTGATTTAATTAATATGGTGAATTTCAAAGTTTCACATTTAAGTACTAATGTGCATTCCTGCATAAATACCACTTGGTCATGGTGTCTATATTTGTCATATGTTACTGGTTAAAATGCCTATATTTTGTTATACATTTTTGTGAACAAGAAAAAAAAGAAGACATACAAATGGCCAACAAACATGAAAAAGTGCTGAATATCACCAGTCAACAGAGAAATGCTAATTAAGATCACAACGAGATATGCCACTTTACTTACATCAATAGATGGCATCTATTATTTTGAAATAGGTTCCTTTGATGCCTAGGTTTTTGAGGGTCTTCTCATGATGGGTGTTGAATTTTATCCGAAGCTTTTTTTTTTCACATCTATTTAACACATAGGTGGAGTGTGGAAAACAAACTCCAATATTGGCCAGATTACATAGCCTTTAACTGAAGAGACATAAATGGAAGTTATCTGTGGAAAACACATTCCAACTATGTGCTAAAAACAAACATGGCCGGGCGCGGTGGCTCATGCCTGTAATCCCAGCACTTTGGGAGGCTGAGGCGGGCGGATCACGAGGTCAGGAGATCGAGACCATCCTGGCTAACACGATGAAACACCGTCTTTATTAAAAATACAAAAAATCAGCCGGGCGTGGTGGCGGGCGCCTGTAGTCCCAGCTACTCGGGAGGCTGAGGCAGGAGAATGGCGTGAACCCGGGAGGCAGAGCTTGCAGTGAGCTGAGATCGGGCCACTGCACTCCAGCCTGGGCGACAGAGCGAGACTCCGTCTCAAAAACAAAACAAAACAAAAAAACATTTAAGACTTTAATCCATGAGAACACATGGACACAGGGAGGGGAACATCACACACTAGGGCCTGTCGGGGGGTTGCGGGCAAGGGGAGAGAGAGCATTAGGACAAATACCTAATGCATGCAGGGCTTAAAACCTAGATGACGGGTTGATAGGTGCAGCAAACCACCACAGCACACGCACACTTATGTAACAAACATGCACATTCTGCACATGTATCTCAGAACTTAAAGTAAAATAAACAAACAAAAATTAACAAGTGTCAGAATGTACAAGTCTTGTTGCCTTAGCTTTCTCTGCACAGATTTCCACTTTGTTATTTATGAGGCCAGCTGGATTTAGTCCTGAGTTTTATGGAAAGTCACCAGATCGGCATTTTTTCACACTAGTAGTTTTGTGACAAAATATAATTCTTATTTTTATGGCAATGGAAATTTGTAAGAAGGCTTTCCTCTGAAGACCCAGTGCTTCTTCAGTGCTTTGCCATGAGTTATGTTCTAAAATGTGTAGAGAATTTATGATCCAGCAAATTCTCAGAAGTAACACGTTTGTCCTATAAGTAGGTTATTGGTACCACAATAGGGTAAACCCCAGGCACTGCACTGCTCTTCTAATAATACACACACTGCCACGTTGTAGGATTTGCTAGGATATGTTCTGAGTTGTAACATCCATAAAAGGTTCATTTCCTTTATACACAGAATTTTCATACTTCGATCTCTTCAGAAGCTTCAAGATGTGCAAGTTTTTAGGAAATAAAAAGAAGCCTCAAACATGGCCACTTGGTTTGGAACACGGATGGACATTGAATGTACTGGTCACATAAATCATGAATTGACAGGTTCTATTTTTACTTCTCTATCTTTACGCAGAGACTAAGAGAGAAATAGATCCAGATTATGCATCTGTTAATACTTCACAACTGCTGTTTGAGTCTTTATTGTCCGTAGTCATACTCTTTTCAAAATGGGAAAGCAGGGTCGGTGCAAGGATGCTCCTGGAGAGAGCCCAGTGTCTCTTTTTTAAATGACAAGCAGTTGTGGCATTTTCTAGGGGCATTCCTAACTTCAATCCATGTAATTAATAATTATCTCTGTCTTTTCTTTCATAACACTACATCATGAATTTCCCTTTGTTTGCCTAATTTATGAGTCTAGCAATTTTAAAATCAGACGCGATGTACTGGGAAGAATCTAAGCAAAGATAGCAAAGAGGAAGCTTCAAACTGAAATGCAAATCTCAATGTTAACGGAAATAATCTTAATTTTAATGCATTGAAAATTCAGTACCTTTTTGGTCTGTTCCATCTCTCTTGCTTAAGAGATACCGTATCAAAACCAAAAAGTCCCATAATTGTGGTAGTGCAAGTTGTTATTTTGTGTTTGGAGGCACTACTTATTTTGAGTATTTTAAAGACATTTAGAGAGTTTTTTGATTAATAAGGGAATCCTCCTTTTTTGCTGTTTGATTAATAAAGGAACCCTCACCAAATAAGTACAGAATGATGCCTTTTCTCTCTACTCCAACACAAATAAGTAGGATGCTTGTAAATATATATAAATATATATTATAA
>NW_016815818.1:293509-339800 GCF_001698545.2 Rhinopithecus bieti | reverse complement strand
TTCCTTCCTTCCTTCCTTCTTTCTTTCTTTCTTTCTTTCTTTCTTTCTTTCTTTCTTTCTTTCTTTCTTTCTTTCTTTCTTGTTTCTTTCTCTCTTTTTTCCTTCTCTTTCTTTGCTTTTCTTTCTTTCTCTTCTATCTCTGTACTGAGCTATTTTGTCTAAATTGCCTGCTATGTTTTCACTGGCCCTTAGTGATCAGAGCGTGCTGTGTCTTATGTCCTGTCAGTGCTATGAGACAGGCTAGATAGAAGCCAGTCCTTGGCATAACTTGTGGAAAATGTGGGGCATTGGATGCATGGTGTACCCCAATGCCCTTCCCAAGGAGAAGCTTTTATTCCAACTGCATGATGCTCTGCCAGAAATAGAGATTGTGACACAGGGATAATGCAAATGTTCCTACCAGATTTCATGTGGCTGATTTTATGCTAGACTGGGATGTAGAAACATTATAACTAGGTCGAGAAGTGTCACAAATAGAATCTGTCCATGAATTGTTGTAGAATTACTTTGTTCATGGGGGAAGGAGGATCTAGGGCTTCCCGTTGCACCACCTTGCTGACTGAGAAATTAAAGCTTATTTCTGGCTCTGCATGACTGATACACAATGACCAGAGTGAAAAGAAAACTTGAGTAAAATATTAAGTCTCTAAGGAACTAAAGGCAGGTTATGGTCCAGGGTGAAAATACAATTCCCCTGTTTTCCTGTTACTCTTAAAATCTGTTTTCTGGGGAAGAGACTGAGCAAGCTTCTACCCTGTTTATAACCGCTTGTATTATTATTATTAAACTCGTAGTAAGTCTTCTGGTGTCTCATTAAATGGCATATGTAATAACAATAAAGACTATTTTTTCTGATGCTTGAGAGGATTCAAAGCAATAATCATAAATTAGATGATCTGTAGTTCAAAAAAAATTTCAGAACATACTGGAAATAGAGTTTGGGCTGCATCTTGTTAGAAGCAAAAAACCCAAAGCCTCAGACACTGAAATTGCCCTTTCAGGACCACAGGGTAAGTAATCAAAAGAAAGCACCAAGGTGGTCTGGCATAAGAGGATGTGTTTCTGAATTCTACTTACATTACTGTCTTGCTTTGAAATGGAATTACAGGGATATAAGATATTGCCTTTTATTTTACACTTTGTCAGTCTTGAGATTCAAGTGCAACTGATGTAAGAGTCTATTTAAAGTGGGAGCTGGGAATGTTCAGAGAAAACAGAGAAAGCGATGGATGCAGTATTTTAGTCAGTAGTTCCCTCTCCATGAATGAAAATCTCCCTCTTGTAGATTTATGGCTTTTTCTGTGACTTGGGGTAGTAATGTAACCTTTTTTAGACTTGGGTCCCCTACTTGTGTATTAGAAACAAGATTCTTTGTCTCCAGACCAAGAGTCTAATCTGCATTGGATATGGGCACCAGGTTGCAAAGGTCTCTGCTTCCAATTTTAATGGTAAGGGAGGACTCAAGTGAATGAAGAAATAATGAGATGAGGGAAGGATGATTCTGTCCCAGTTCATCCTTCTTCTCCCTTATTCTATCACTTCTTAAGAGTTAAGTTTGCACATGGCAGAACTAGCCTTCACTCCATAGGCTAAGTTGGTGCTATATTTGGCTTAGTAAGATTCTATCATGGGTAAGTCAATGCCACTCAGTAACATAGTAGTGGTAAAGGCAGATTCTGTGGGTCCACATTAGTCTAGTTTCAGACAATCTCAGCAATATTCCAAGGTATGGGAGAAAATACCATGGGAAGTTCTGAGTTGTCTTCTTTTCTCCTGTGTCCATAGATTCCCTTAGAGTAGAATGCTTCCTGGAAATGGCTCTTTGGTGAATGAATTCATTCTGGTGAGGTTAACAGACCAGCCAGATCTTTAACTCCCCCTGTTCTTCCTGTTTCTTGTAATGTATGTTGTCACTGTGATAAGAAACTCTGTCTTGGTAATTCTAACTATGCGGAATTCACATCTTCACACTCCCATGTACTTTTTCCTTTCTAAATTGTTCTTCACAGACTTCTGTTATTCTTCTGTGTTTACACTCCAAATGCTGAGGAACTGTATTTCAGAGAAGAATATTATCTCCTACATAGTTTGCACGATCTAGCTTTTCTTCTTCTTTTCCTTTTTTTATTTCTGAATGTTATATGCTGACGTCAATGGCCTATGATTGCTGTGTGACCATCTGTTACCCACTTCTTTATCACATTGCCATGTCCCCTAAAGTGTATTTCAGCCTTATGCTTGGTTCCTACTTCCTGTTCTTTTCTGGGGTCATGGCCCACACTGGATGCATGCTGAGACTGACCTTCGGTGATGCAAACACCATCAATCACTACTTCTGTGACGTTCTCCCTGTGTTCCAGCTCTCCTGCACCAGCACCTGCATCAGTGAGCTGGTGGTTTTCATTGTGGCAGGCATCAACATCATTGTGTCTATTGTCACCATCTTTATCTCTTATGGTGACATCCTCTCCAGGATCCTCCACATCGGTTCCAATGAGGGAAGGTCCAAAGCCTTCAGCACTTGCAGTTTCCACATAATTGCTGTTTCTCTGTTCTTTGGATTAAGTGCATTTATGTATGTCAAACCATCTTCTGCTGGGTCTACGGATGAGGGAACATTCTCTTCTGTTTTTTATATGAATGTGCATCCCATGATGAGCTCCTTAATCTACAGCTTAAAGAGCAAAGATGCTAAATTTGACATGGGAAAAGCTCTGAGTAGGAGAATGTTATTGCCATAAACAACATTTCTCTGTGCATGTAGTTACAGGATGGGGATTCTCTGTATTTTATTATAATAACTTAAGAGGAAATAATTTTTCCTATTTGTTATCATTAGTTGAGTATCATCCTATCAATTTGTCTCCAATTTTATAATAAATTTTTTCCCCTCACCCTTTGCACATCTTTCCCCTTTTGTCATTTTCCTGTGTATTAATAAAGAAAGTTTTTCTTTTTTTCCATTGTCATTATGGACTTCCTTTTTTCTTCTAGAAAAGATGATTGGTTTTTCAAATGATCAAATAAAGTAAAATTAGGATGACAATGTTCCGCTGCATATAAGAACCTGACAACCTGCCTCTACTCTTGTCTTTCCATCCTCCACTGGGCAGCATCATGTGTCCTTTATATGCTGGTGTTTTCCAGACAGACAAGGTTTGACAAGACTTAACAAATACAGCCCACTTTGCCATTTTAAATACACACATGAAGCTTCTTCTGGCATTAATTTTATGTTTACCTTTGTATACCCCAAATAGCTTATATAGATCACCAATATACCAGTATTGCATCTGTGAGGTGCTGGAACTAAGAGATGCTAATGATTCCCTTAAAGTCACCCAATTTCTTTATTTAAAAAGTCTAAAATAAGTTAATAGACTCCTGATTTCAAGTCTACTACTTTTTCTGGTATACTTCGTTATTTTACTTATTAAACACGAGATACTATACGAGAAAACTTTTTTTTTTGGACAGTTGAGTGCACTTTGTTTCTAGATGATAAATAATCTCAGAATGGTTATTGCTTTAGTTTTTTGTTCTGGGAAATTTTTTTGGAGGGTGTGTGAAAGTGGAGATCTATTAAGCTGGGGTAGTTGCGAATTGATTGGCTCAAGCAGGGAGCTGATGTATTTTACAAAATCAAAAAGCATATTGAAATATTTTCTGGTGTTTCTCATTCAGAGAATAGAGGCATAGCGGAGAAAGGAGCCTACCAATTTGTAATTTAGGCAAGAATTCAAAGAGACACATAGCCGATATATAAGAGGTCCCTCTGCGGGGATTATGGGGATTACCAATGAGGATTTAGAAGCCATCCGAAAATCTCCATCAATTTAAATTTTCAATCTGAATTTGTATCTGTTCTGCAAATTACCATAACTATCTTTTATTAACATAAAGCTTTGACAAAATTTGTAATCCACAATGACTATACATTAAATAATGTTTTGAGGAGTGAATGTGGTCACATTTGTGGAGAACCAGGAAGGGAAAGAAAGGAAACTTCAACCAGAAAAATAATGAGTGGTAATTGGATCTCAAGTTAGGAAAGAACTTAGAAAGTAGAACCATGGAAAATTAATGCTTCTACCTATGACTTCTTTTTCTCAAAATTGGAAGGCCTTACAAATACTATGGTGATCACAGAATTTTTCTGAGTAGGACGAAGGCATAAGTTATCTGATATTAAAGGAAGGTTAAACCTGAAGGCTGGAGGACCTGCAGATAACTAAATCACTCATGGTTTTGTGACTTTCATTAGCTATTTTCATATGCATTTTAAGGTATTATAACCTCATATTGCAGTTGTGAGATTATATAAATACGTAATAACATACAGGAGGGTGTGTTGTAGGTTATAAACATGAAACAAATAAGGGCAATGAATTGGAGGGAGCTAGGAGGAAGGTAGTGCTGAGTAAAAAGAAAAAAGTGATTTCATCTGAAAGATTAGAGAGCATTATGCATTATAGGGCCATGTATGTCATAATGTTAAAATTATATAACTACGAAGACTATGTGTGTGAGTGTAATATATTTTTTGACAGGCATTTCAGGAGTCACTAACGGTGTGATAATGACCTGTACCTAAAAGTCAAACAGTCGCTGTTAGAAAAGGAGGGGAGAAGAAAATTCCCGATCTTTTAGGCCTGGAGGAATGTGGTATTCATGATGTAAAATTTTGAATAGAATATTAAGCCTTCGAAGATAGCAGGGCAAAAGCATCTTGGTCTGTGTATAAATGACTTCATAATTATGGCTTTATTAAAACACTTGAATTATAGACAGGCTCCTGGAGAAGCCGCTATATCTTAACAAAAGAGCTTTCATGATGCTACCTGTAATTATTATAATACCTCAAAAACAGAGCTTGCTGTTTAGATACCTTGTTTTGGTTAAATGATTACTTCTGGGCAAAATCATAATTAAAAATCATGACTTTTATTTGACTGACGTCAAAGACTGAGACTTATAAATGCCCTTAGCATCTCTATAGAAAAAGAAGAGGAGGAGCTTTAGAATAATCCTTAGACCACTATGACCGTAAGTGCACAGTTTTGTGTGTGAACAGAAGTTTTATTTTGTAGGCAAATACCTTAAACTGTGACCATCTTAAGAGAAACTACAAACTGTTTTCTAGCAAATGCACCATGTTGCATCCCCATCACTGATGAATGAACATTTCAGCTGCTCTGTGTACTCATTAGCATTCGATTTAGTCATTTTGTTTATTTATTTTTATTTTTCTAATAGCTTTTTAATGGTATCTCATTGTGATTTTAATTTGACTTTCCCTAGTAACTAATGATGTTGAGGATCCTTTCCTGAGTTTGTTTCCCATCCATATGCTGCTTTTGGGCAAAGTGTCTAGGTACAACCTTTGCTCATTCATTTATTCAGTTGTTTCTTTACTTATTTTTGAGGTTTACTGGTGCTTTACAGATTCTGGATGTACGTTACTTAATAGATGCATGATTTGAAAATATAATCTTCCAGTGTTTGGCTTGTTTCATTCTTTGAGTATTATCTTTCCTAGAGGAAAGGTTTTTAACTTTGATAATGTCTAATTAACTATCTTTTTTCTCTGATGGACTCTGTTTTTGGTAGCTTATCAGGAGTCTTTGCCTTATTCTATGTCAAAAGTTTTTTCCCTTTTGCTCTCTTCTAAAATCTTAAAGGTTAATATTTTACCTTTATGTCTATGAGTAATTTTGTGATAATTATATTAATGATGTGAGTTAGGTTTCTTAGTCTCTTCTGCATTTCTATAACAGACTACCAAGACTGAACGATTTATAAAGAGAAGAAATTTATTTCTTACACTTTCTGGAGGCTGAGAAGTCCAACATTAAGGTGGCAGCATCTGGAGAGCCTTTTTGCTGAGTCATAACATGGCAGAGGGCATCACAGGCAGAGGGCATGAGCTTGCGTGTCAGCTTAGGTCTCCCTTTCTCTTCTTACGAAGCCAACAGTCTCATCATGGGGGTCCACCTTAATGACATTATCTAATCCTTGTTAACTTCAAAAGGCCTCACCTCCAGTCGGCATATGAGCTTGGGATTAAGTTTCCAACACGTAAAATTTGGGGAACACATTCAAACCACAGCAGTAGGTTTTGAGATTTTTTTTCTTTTTGTTACGAATATTGAATTATTCCAGTGTCATTGCTTGAAAAGCCCATAATTTCTTCAATGGGTTGCCTTTGCACATTTGTCAAAATCAATTAGCCTAATATATGTGGGCCTATTTCTGGACACTATGTTCTGTTCCATTGATCCATCTGTGTATCCTTTTGACAATATCACACTGTTTTAATTATTGCAGAACTATAGGGAGTCTTGAAATCAAGTAGTGTGAGACCTCCTACTCTGTTTCTTTGAAAAATTGTTCTGGCTATTCTTTTTTTTTTTTTTTTTTGGCTATTTTTATGCTTTGTCTATCCATTAAATCAATTTTCACAATAAAACTTACTTGAATAATGGAATTCATGGAGTGTATAATCAGCGTTTAAAAAGATGGACATGTTAGAAATATTCCAGTCTTCCAGTATTTGGCTTATTTCATTCAAGATTGATCTTTACTTATCATAATGAATTATCTATTTTATGTACTTTAGAATTGAATTTGCTAAAATTTCAAAAATTATATGCATATATATGCACATACACACGCAAACGTTAAAAGTAGGTTTATTTTAACAGCCAAAACTGTAGTCAACCTGGATGTCTATCAACAGGTTAATTGATAAATTATGGTATCTTGATCTTTACAATGGAACAATACAGAGCAACAAAAAGGAATATAAATACAATGTGCCTTTCTATTTACATAAGTTTTCTATTTCCTTAATTAGTTTTAGTTTATAGTGTACATACCTTGTACATACATTATTAGATTTGTTTTGAAGGTTTCGTGATTTTTGGTGCTGTTGTAACATTAGTGCCTTTTAAAAACTTCAGTTTCCAATTGTTCATAGCAGAGAGCACCATGTCATTTATAAACAGAAATAATCTTATTTTTTCCTGTGCAATGTATCTGTCATTTATTATGTTTTCTTGCCTTATTGCACTGTCCATTAATCTACTACATGATCATATAGTAGCAGTGAGAGTGGAATTTTTTTTCTTTTCACCAGACTTACAAGAATTCACTCTTTTAAGTATGAAGTTAGGTGTAGTTTTATTTGTTTGTTTGTTTGCAGATTCCCTTCATCGTGTTAAGAATTCCCTCTTATTTTTAGGTTTAATTTTTAAAAATAATACATAAACACTGACATTTGTGAAAATGTTTTTCATTTTTTCAGATGATTATACAGTTTTAGTACTGTGATTCAAGGAAGGCTTTGAAGGTGTTGGGTATGTGCATTTTCCTGATGCGGTGATGATTTCATGGTGTAAACACAAGTTAACATTTGCCATATTGTACATTTTAAATATGTATAGTTTATTGTATAGCAATTATACCTCAAAAAAGAAGTTTGAGAAAAGCTCCCTCCCCCAAATTTGTATACGTAGGATTTGTGCATACTATGTACTAAAATTACATTTCAATAAGATACTGCCATGGAAAGTCATACACAAAACCTGAAGCAGGCAAGACCTCAGAGAATATAGTCCTTCTAAGCTAGTCTTGAAGAAAATGCTTAGCAAGTGAATCAAAAGAACTCAAGAAAGTAGAAGCCTGGGAGTAAGCACTGAATAATTTAAATACAAAATTAAGACTAAATAACTGAGAGTTATGATTATAGAGCATAGCTAAATGCTACAGCCTTGAATATATAGACACATAGTTTACATAGTTAAAAACACCGGGTTTGGACAAGAGTAATGTGAACACGTTGTTTCTTCACACTATAGAATTCCACTCAATAAAGTGGAGTGGAATATTCCACTCAATAAAGTGAAGGTTGAGTTGAGTTTTGTATATGAGAGATAGGAATCTAGATTCATTCTTTTGCCTATGGATATTCAGTTTTCCCAGAACTATTTATTGAAAAGAGTGTCCTTTCCACAATGTGTACATTCTTGTCATCTTTGCCAAAAGCCAGTTGGCTGTAAACATGTGGATTTATTTCTAGGGACTCTATTCTGTTCCATTGAGCTGTGTGTCTGTTTTTATGTCATTACCATGCTGTTTTGGTTCCTATAGCTTTTTAGTGTATTTTATTTTATTTTTTTTATTTTTATTTTATTTTTTTTTTGAGACGGAGTCTCGCTCTGCCACCCAGGCTGGAGTGCAGTGGCCGGATCTCAGCTCACTGCAAGCTCCACCTCCCAGGTTTACGCCATTCTCCTGCTTCAGCCTCCCGGGTAGCTGGGACTACAGGCCCCCGCCACCTCGCCTGGCTAGTTTTTTGTACTTTTTTAGTAGAGACGGGGTTTCACCGTGTTAGCCAGGATGGTCTCGATCTCCTGACCTCGTGATCTGCCCGTCTCGGCCTCCCAAAGTGCTGGGATTACAGGCTTGAGCCACCGCGCCCGGCCCTAGTATTTTAAAGTCAGGTCGTGTGATACCTCCAGTTAGGTTGTTTTAGCTCAGTATGCCTTTGGCTATTTAGGGTCTTTTGTGATTCCATGTGAATTTTAGAATTTTTTAAAATTTCTGTGAAGAAAGTTATTGATATTTTGATAGGGCTTGCATTGACTCTGTTTATTGCTTTGAGTAATATGGTTATTTTTAACAATATTAATTCTTGTAATCCAGGAGCATGGGATATCTTTCCATTGTTTGGTGGTCTCTTCAGTGTCTTCCATCAGTGTTTTATAGTTTTCATTATAAATAATTTTTACCTGTTTGATTAAATTTATTTCTAAGTATTTTATTATTTTTTGTAGCTATTATAAATGGATTGCTTTCTTGATTTATTTTCATCTAGTTCATTATTGATGTATAGAAACACCACTGAGTTTTGCATGTTGGTTTTGTATCCTGAAACTTTACTGAATTCATTTATCAATTCTAAGAGTTTTTTGGTGGGGTCTAGGTTTTTCTATATGTAAGATTATGTAGTCTGCAAAGAGGGACAATTAGACTTTCTCTTTTCCAATTTGGATGCCTTTGTTTTTCTCTTGGCTAATTGCTCTGGCTAGCTGTTCCTGTACTACGTTGAATAGCATTGCTGAAAGTGGGCATCCTTGTCTTGTTCTATTTCTTAGAGGAAACACTTTCAGCTACTTTCCATTTAGTATGATGTTAACTGTGGTTTTTAAATATATGTCCTTTATTATGTTGAGGTATGTTCCTTTTATATCTAATTTGTTGAGAATTTTCTCATGAATAAATGTTGATTTTATCAAATGCTTTTCTGCATCTTGAAAAAATTATGATTTTTGTCCTTCATTCTGTTGATGCATCACATTTATGATTTGCATATGTTGAAGACAATGTGCATTCCTGGGATAAACTCCACTTGATGATAATGTGTTATCTTTTTGATGGATTGTCGGATTCTGTTGTCTAGCATTTTGTTGAGGAGTTTTGCATCTGTGTTCATCACTAATGTTGGCCTGTGTGTGTGTGTGTGTGTGTGTGTGTGTGTGTGTCCTTGTCTAATTTTGGTGTCAAGGTAATGTTGGATTCATAGAAGGAGTCAGGAAAAATTTATTCCTATTGAATTTTCTGGAAAAATTTGAGAACTGGTATTAGCTCTTATTTATGTGTTTGGTAAAATTCAGCAGTAAAGTTATCTGGTTCTGGGCTTTTCCTCGTTTACAGATTTTTTATTACCTATTCAATCTCATTACTCATTATTGGTCTGTTCATGTTTTCCATTTCTTCTTTTTTCAATCTCTATAGCTTATATGGCTTCAAAAATTTATCCATTTCTTTTAGGCTTTCTAGCTTTTTTGCATATAGTTGTTTATAATAGACTCTAATCATCCTTTGAATTTATGTGGTATCAGTTGTAATATGTTTTTGGTCATTTCTGATTTTATTTATTTAAGTCTTCTCTGTTTTTTTCTTAGGCTAGCTAATGGTGTGTCAATATTGTTTCCCCTTTTAAAAATAAACTTTTCATTTATTTGATCTTTTGTATTATTTTTCAGTGTCTATTTTGTTCAGTTTTGCTCTGATCTGTATTATTTCTTTTCTTCTAATAATTTTAGTTTTTTTCCCCTTGGTTTTCTAGTTCCTTGAGGTGCATACTTAGGTCATTAAACATTATTCTACTTTTTTGATGTAGTATTGTTTTCATGGTATCTCATAGGTTTTGATATAACTTGACTCAATTTGTATTTGTTTTAAGAAATCAATTTTCTCTTTGACCAGTGGTTTTTTGGGAGCATGGTATTTAATTATCATGCCTTGTATAGTTTCCAGAGTTCCTTTTGTTACTGATTTCAAGTTTTATTCCATTGTTGTCTGAAAATATAATTAATATAGTTTTGATTTTTAAGTATTTGTTGAGTTTTTTTTGTGTGTGGCCCAACACATGGTCTATTCTGGAGAATTGTGTGTGTGTGTTGATGAGAAGAATGTGTATTCTTCAGCTCTTGGATAAAATGTCCTATAAATGTCTGTTAGGTCTATTTGATCTATAGCTCAGTTTAAGTCTAATATATCTTTGGTGATTGTCTCTCTAGATGATCTGTCCAATGCTGAAAGTGGGGTAGTGAAGTCCCCACCTAGTATTTTAGTGGGGTCTATCTCTTTAGATCGAAATTTGCTTTATATATCTGGGTGCTCTGTGTTGAGTGCATGTGTACTTATAATTGTTATATCCTCTGGGTGAATTGATTACTTTACCATGCTTTCTTTGTCTTTTTTTATGTTTTTTTGACTTAAAGTGTATTTTGTTGATAAAAGTAGAGCTACTCCTGCATGCTTATATTTTCCATTTGTGTGAAATATTTTTTCTATGTCTTCTTTTTCCACTATGTTTGACTTTGCAGGGGAAGTGAGTTTCTTGTAGGCAGCATGTAGTGGCAGTGGCAAGTTTTTAAATAAGACAACGATAAAGTTTGCCTCGTGAATGGACTCTTCCTTTTGTGAAATAATTCTCTGTAGCATGCAATGCTATTTGATAACATTTTATACCTAGTAGAACTCCTGTCAAAATTGGAGTTGGTCCTCTCAAATCCAGCCACTTCTTTATTAGCTAAGTTTATGTAATATTCTAAATCCTTTCTTGCCATTTCAACAATATTCACAGCATCTTTATCAGAAGTAGATTCATTTTTAAAAAGCACTTTCTTTGCTTATCCGTAAGAAGAAACTCCTCTTCTGTTAAAGTTTTATTATTAGATCCTAGCAATTAGTCACCTCTTCAGGCTCCACTTATGTAATTTTAGTTCTCTTGCTGTTTTTAACACATCTGTAGTTACTTCCTCCACTGAAATCATCCATGGAGGTTGGAATCAACTTCCCCCAAACTCCTGTTAATATCGACATTTCAATTTCCTTCCATGAATCACAAATGTTCTTAATGGTATCTAGAATTGTAAATTATTTCTGGAATGTTTTCCTTTGCCTAGTTCCATCAGAGAAATTACTATCTTTGGCAGGTATAGCCTCATAAAATGTACTTCTTACATAACAAGACTTGAAAATCTAAACTCCTCCCCCACCCATTGGCTTCAGAATGGATGTTTTGTTAGCAGGCATGCAAACAACATTAATCTTTTTGTACATCTCCATCAGAGTTATTGGGTGACTAGGTTCATTGTCAATAAGCAGTTATATTTTGAAACAAATGTATATTTTTTTCTGAGCAGTAGGTCTCAACAGTTGACTTAAAATATTCACTAAATCATGCTGTAAACAAATCTTCTGTCATTCAGGCTTTGTTGTTCCATTTGTAGAGCACAGGCAGAGTAGATGTAGCATAACTCTTAAGGCCCCTAGGATTTTCAGAATGATAAACAAGTGTTGGTTTCGACATAAAGTCACCAGCTGCATTAGCCCCTAATACTAAAGCCAGTCAGTCTGTTGAAGCTTTAACACCAGGCATTAACTTCTCCTCTCTAGCTGTGAAAGTCCTAGATAACATCTATTTTCTTCCTCTTCTTCTTCTTTCTTCTTCTTCTTCTTCTTCTTCTTCTTCTTCTTCTTCTTCTTCTTCTTCTTCTTCTTCTTCTTCTTCTCCTTCTCCTTCTTCTTCCTCCTCTTCCTCTTCCTCTTCCCCTTCCCCTTCCCCTTCTCCTTCTCCATCTCCTTCTCCTTCTTCTTCTTCTTTTTTTTGACAGAGTCTTACTCTGTCACCCAGGCTGGAGTGCAATGATGTAATCTTGGCTCACTGCAACCTCCGTCTCCTAGGTTCAAGTGATTCTCGTGCCTCAGCCACCCTAGTAGCTGGGACTACAGGCGTGCACCACCACACTTAGCTAATTTTTGTATTCTTAGTAGAGACAGGGATTCACCATGTTGACCAGGGTGGTCTCAAACTCCTGACCTCAGGTGATCTGCCAACGTCGGCCTCCCAAAGTACTGGGATTACAAGCATGAGCCACCAAGCCTGGCCTCTTCTTCTAATAGAAAGCTGTTTTATCTACATTGAAATCTGTTGTTTCACGTAGCTACCTTCATCAGCGATCTTAGCTAGATCTTCTGGATAACTTGCTGCAGCTTCTATGTCCGTACCTGCTGCTTCACCTTGCATTTTAGGTTATGAAGGAGGTTTCTTTCCTTAAACTTCATGAAGCAACCTCTGCAAGTTTTCAACTTTTCTCCTGCAGCTTCCTCACCTCTCTCAGCCTTTATAAAATTGAAGACAGTTAGGGCCTTGCTTTGGATTAAGTTTTTGCTTAAGGGAGTGTTGTAGTTGGTTTTATCTTCTACCTAGATGACAGAAATTTTCTCCATATCAGCAATAAGTCTGTTTAATTTTCTTATCATTCATGTGTTCACTGGAGTAGCAGTTTTAATTTCCTACAATATCTTTTCTTTTGCATTCAACTTGGCTAACAGGTACAAGAGGCCTACCTTTCAGCCTATCTCTGCTTTTGACATGTCTTCTTTACTAAGCTTAATTATTTGTGGCTTTTGATTTAAAGTGAAAGATATGACTCTTCCCTTCACTTAAAAACTTGGAGGTCGGCCGGGCACGGTGGCTCATGCCTGTAATCCCAGCACTTTGGGAGACCGAGGCGGGTGGATCACGAGGTCAGGAGATCAAGACCATCCTGGCTAACACGGTGAAACACCGTCTCTACTAAAAATGCAAAAAATTAGCCGGGCGTGGCGGCGGGCACCTGTAGTCCCAGCTACTTGGGAGGTTGAGGCAGGAGAATGGCGTGAACCCGGGAGGTGAAGCTTGCAGTGAGCCGAGATCACGCCACTGCACTCCAGCCTGGGCAACTGAGCGAGACTCCATCTCAAAAAAAAAAAAAAAAAAACTTAGAGGTCATGGTCAGGCTTATTAATTGGCCTAATTTCAATGTTGCTGTGTCTCAGGCAACAGGGAGGCCTGAGGAGAGGGAGAAAGATGGGGTGCTGCTGGCCAGTGGAGCAGTCAGAATACACACAACACTTATCAGTTAAGTTTTCCATCTTATATGGGTGTGGTTTGTGGTGCCCTGAAACAATCACAGTAGTAACATCAAAGATTACTGATCACAGATTACCATAACGCCATAGTAATAATGAAAAATTTGAAATATTGCAAAAATTACCAAAATGTGATACAGAGACATAAAGCGAGCATGTGCTGTTGAAAAAATGATGTTGATAGACTTGCTGGATGGAGGGTTGCCGCAAACCTTCAATTTGTAAAAACGCAGTAGCTGGAAAGCAAAATAAAGTGAAGCACAATACAATGAGATATACTTGTGTATACAGTCATTCATGGTATAAGTACAATTTGGTCAAAGAGGGGACCACATATACATAATATTATAATGAAACTGGAAAATTTCTATCACCTAGTGACATTGTATCCATTGAAAGTCTTAGCTCAATGCATTACTCACAAATTTGTAATGATGCTGATGTAAATAAGCTTACTGTGCTGCCAGTATAATGCATAACATTTTAAGCAATTATGTTACTGTTTTACATATTTAGTATACTGTTCTTTCATTATTGTAGAGGGCACTCCTTCTAATTATAAAAGATGACGTTAACTGTAAATAGCCACCAGCAGGATTTTTTTAGGAGATATTCTAGAATAAGGCATTGTTATCATAGGAGATGACAGCTCCATGTGTGTTATTGCCTCTAAAGACCTTCCAGTGGGGACAAGATGTTGAGGTGGGAGGCAGTGATATTGGTGACCCTGACTTTATGTAGGCCTATGGTAATGTGTGTGTGCTTCTGTCTTAGATTTTAACAAAAATGTTTAAAAAGTGTAAAGATAATAAAATTTGTAAAGTAAAAAAGCTGATAGAATAAGGATATGAAAGAGAAAATATTTTTGTTCAGCTGCACAGTGTCTTTGTGTTATAAGCTAAGTGTTACTTTAAGACAATTAAAAAGTTAAAAAATTTTAATCAGCTTATAAAATAAAAAAGTTATAGTAAACTAAGGTTAATTTATTATTGAAGAAAGAAAAAGTTTCTATACATTTAGTGTGGACCAAGTGAACAGTGCTTATATAAAGTCCACAGTAGTGTACAGTAATGTCCTAGGTCTTCACATTCACTCACCCCTCACTCACTGACTCACTTAGACAATTTACATTTCTGCAAATTTTATTCATGGTAGGTGCTCTATACAGGTATACCATTTTACATTTTTTATATCATTTATTTTTACTTTACTTTTTCTATGTTTGGATACATAAATACTTGCCATTGTGTTACAGTTGTCTGCAGTATTCAGTATAGTAACCTGATGTGCAGATTTGTACCCTAGGAGCAACAGGCAATGCCATATAGCTTGGGTTTGTAGTAGGCTATTTCATATAGGTTTGTGTAAGCACACGCTATGATGTGTACATGACAAGATTGCCTAACGATGCATTTCTCAGAACATATCCAGTCATTTTGTGATGCATGACTGCATATATATGTGTGTGTATATATGTCATTATATTTCTTATATATACTATATACAATATATATGTGTGTGCGTGCGTGTGCGCGCACGCGCATGTGTGTGTGTGTGTGTGTGTGTGTGTGTGTGTGTGTGTGTATGGTTTTAGCAGAGGAACATCTTGGGGTGATTCCTGCCTCTTTTTCAGTAAACATTAAAGAGAGAAACAGAAATGTATTATGATGAGAAGGAAAGTTTACATAGGTTTAAACTTAAATTTTAAGTGTAATCTTTGGTCACCTGCCTGGTATTCTTTGTTCACTATACCATTTAGTTATTTATCTTTTGTTTTCCTCTTTAATAAAATTGCCATGGTCGGTCGGGCCGCGGTGGCTCCAGCCTGTAATCCCAGCACTTGGGATGGCCGACGACGCGGTGGGATCACGAGGTCCAGGAGATTGAGACCCATCCTGGCTAACACCGGTGAAACCCGTCTCCTACTAAAAAAAAATACAAAAAACTAGCTGGGTGAGGTGGCGGGCGCCTGTAGTCCCAGCTACTCGGGAGGCTGAGGCAGCAGAACTGGCGTAACCCGGGAGGCGGAGCTTGCAGTGAGGCTGGAGAATCCGGTCCACTGCACTAACAGCCTGGGTTATCAGAGCGAGAACTCCGTCTCAAAAAAAAAAAAAAAAAAAAAAAAAAAAAAAAAAAAAAAAAATTCTTAAAAATTAAAAAATTGCCATGGTCTCTAAAATGAAAATATTTCTAACATTTTGTTTCTTATAATTGCTAGGAAGACTTAGTTTGCACAATCCTTAATGTGTTCAAAATACTTTGCCCAATCATAATAGGTCTTTCATGGCTTCTCATGAACTCTAACCCTGACTCAATTTCTGCTTCAATTTTAAACAAGGTTGAATCATCATTTTAAAACATATTTTTATTACATAGATTCGATTGCCCAGTGGGTGATGGAGAACCATTGGAAGTTCTTCAGCTACAGAGAGAGAGAGAGATCTGTGCCTTCAGAGTTTACTCCAGTAGCAATGTAGATGGCCGAATAGAGTTAGTACATGAGAAGAGATTAGAATTATTCTCTAGTCTATGATATTTTGTTAGTTAGGAGCCACTGTAATTCAGTAGCACAGTTCAGTTAGAAACTAAAATGTGCCTGCAATTGTGTAGTAGCTGAGGGAAAAGACTGGAGGTTGTTAAGGCTGTAAAGTCTGCTCCTTAGCATGTGAAAGGTGTAGAAAATATTCTGAACGGTTTTGGCCAGAGAACAATGTACTTTCAACAAATATTTACTTCTTAGTATACACTGTGTGCTATGAACCATACTTAGCACCTGGAACAAAGTATGAAATATTAAAGAAGGTAGAAATGATATTTATCCTTATAGAACTTATAGTGTATAGGGGTAGCACGGAAATTAAAGGGAACAAAGATGTCTCCGTCTATAATCCCAGCACTTTGGGAGGCCTAGGAGGGCAGATCCCTTGAGCCCAGGAGTTCGAGGCCACCTAATCAACACGGTGAAACCCTGTCTCTGCAAAAAAATACAAAAGTTAATTAGGCATGGTGGCGTGCACCTTAGCTCCAGCTACTTGGGAAGCTGAGGTGGATTGCTTGAGCCCAGGAGGTTGAGGCTGCAGCGAGCAGTGATCCTGTCACTCTGCTCTAGGCTGGCAGAAGAGCAATGCTTTGAGACACACACACACACACACACACACACACACACACACACAGACACACACGTCTGATGAGTCTTATAATAAAGGATGTACCAGAAGCTATGAGAACAGAAATAGTGACAGCTGATATTTATTGCCTATTTACCACTGTTCTAACCACTTTATTTACTCTTTTTCATTTAATCATCATAAAAACCCTATGAATAATGCTATTTTTTTAACATTCTTATTTTACAAATGTGAACCAAACGTACAGGAAGGCTAAATAAGTAGCCTGAGTTAGCAAGCCTGAGAATGGGTTTCCCACACATTTCCTATAACTGCCTAGCCCAAACTCTGAACTACTATGGTGAGAATATATTGATGACCTCATTAATGAAATGTTACATTTAGGACTCAGCAGGACACTCATGTAGAAATTTCTACTAGGTGTTTAGATGTAAAAACTTTAAAAGGCAATTAAGATATTAATTTTTTAAAAAGATATCCCATCCAAGACAACTGAAGTGAGTTACTGCCATTTTTGTGCTGTAGTTTGAATGTAGGTCTCCCCTAAATTCATGCATTAAATATCTTACCCTCAAAGCAACAGTATTAGAAGGTGAGGTCTTTTGTAGATGACCATGGAGACAGAGTCCTCTTGAATAGAATTAGCATCCTTATAAAAGATGTCCAGAGGTAGCCTTTGCCCTTTCTGCCATGTGTGGTTAGAGTAGGAAGGCAGCTGTCTACCTGGAAGCAGGACCTCACCTGACACTGAACACTGGGGCCTTGATCTTGGCCTTCAGCCTCCAGAATTGTGAGAAATAAATTTCTTTTTTTCCTAAGCCACCAAGTTGATGATGTTTTGTCATAGTGGCCTGATCAGACTCAGCCACCTAGAAAAATTTCTGATAAAGAAATAAGGAAGACTGAGTGTGGTGACTCAGGCCTATAATCCCAGCACTTTGGGAGGCCCTGGTGGGAGTATTGCTTGAGGCCGGGAGTTCAAGACCAGCCTGAACAACATAGGGAGACCTCCTCCATCTCCACAAAAAATAAGCAAAATTAACCGGGCATAGTGGCACGTCCCTGGAGTCCTAACTACTTGAGAGCCTAAGGTGGGAGGATCACTGGCACCTGGGAGGTCGATGCTGCAGTGAGCTGTGATGGTGTCACTGCACTCCAGTCTTGGGGATACAGTGACACTCCTGTCTGAAAAAAGAAAAAAGAGAAAGAAATAAGGAAGGTTGCAGGCAGATCCTGTGAAAAATTTCCATTCAGGATGAGGAAAAAAAGAAAGAACGAATGAAATAGAATTCCCATCAGATGTGAAGGTTATGGGGAGATGGGAGTTTATTTTCACTCTGCCTTAGGGGATGTACAGTCCCTTGGGAGAAGGAAAACTTGAGCAAAATATTGAGTCTCTAAGGAACAAAAGAGAAATCATAGTCCAGGGTATAAATACAAAGCCCTCATCTTGCTTAAACTTGAAGCATATTCCCTAGGGAAGTGGCTGAGGAAGCTTCAACACTGTATATACCAAGGTACATTATATCATTAAATTGACATTAAATCTATTATGTCCTACCAAGTGACAGAAAGGATCATAATAAAGACTTTTTTTTGTCTGCTGCTAGAGAGGAATCAAATTTATACTAAAAACAATAATGTATAATTCAGAAGGATTTTAGGACACAATGAAATTTAAGTCTGGTCTGTATCTTAGAATTAAAGAAACTAAAGCCTCGGAGCTTGAAATTGGCCTTCCAGGACCACGGTGGCAAATACGGATAAGAAAACACTAAGGATTTCTGGCCTAAGGAGGGTGTTTCTGAATTCCATGTACATTCGTGTCTTCTTTGTTTTGAGATGGAAGTTCAGGGCTCGAAGATACGGTATTTACATTCCCATTCAATGCTGTCCTGATAATCAGGTGAAACCAGTGGAAAAATCTGTTCAAAAGGAGCAGATAATGTTCAGAGATACCAGTGAACCCAGTGGTCGAAGTGTCTAACCAGTAAGTTCCCTTTCCATAGACAGAACTCTCCTTGTTCTAGATGTAGGACTTTGATTCTGTGACGTGGGGCAGTCACATGACCTCTCCTAGACTTTGGTCCCTTGCTTTTGGATTAGAAGCAATGTTCTTTGTTTCTATGCGCCACATGAGTCGAATCTACATTAGAGGTCAGCATCAGGTTGCCACAGCCTCCGCCTTTAAGCTTATTGATGATGAGAGGACTCAAGTGAATGAAGAAATGAAGAAATGAGGGATAAATCATTCTGCCCTGGTCCACCCTTCTCCCTTATCCCTTTGTCTTTCCAGCAATCATATTTGCATTTGGTAGCACTGGCCTTCATGCTATTAGGCTAAAGTGATGCTACTCTCTGCTGTATTTGGCTACCTACAACTCGATAAAGGAGAAGTCAGTGTCACTCAGTATCATGACAGCGGTAAAGGCAGATTATGTGAATCCATATTAGGCTAGTCTCAAATAATCCCAGCATATACTCTGCTCTTATGGGAGGAGAAATTGTGGGAAGAACTGTGTTACTCTTGAATGGAAGCTTTTTTATCCTGTGTCCACAGATACCCTTAGAGAAGAATGGTTCCTGGAAATGACTCTTTCATGACTCAAATCATTTTGCTGGGGTTAACAGAGCAGCCAGATCTCCAACTCCCTCTGTTCTTCCTGTTTCTAGTAATGTGTATGGTCACTGTGTTGGGGAATTTGGGCTTGGTAACTCTCATTGTGCTCATTTCATACCCTCACACCCCAAGTAATTTTTCCTCTTTAACTTGTCCTTCATAGACCTCTGTTATTCTTCTGCGTTTACACCCAAAATGCTGATGGACTTCATAACAGAGAAGGATATTGTCTCCTACAAGGGGTGCATGTCCCAGCTTTTCTTTTCTTTTTTTTCTTTTTGATATTTTTGAATGCTATGTGCTCACCTCAACGACCTATGATCACTCTGTCACCATGATCACCATGTAGCCATCTGTAACCCACTTTTGTATAGTATATTGCCATGCCCCCTAAAGTGTACTATCACCTTACGCTTGGTTTCTACTTGCTGGCCTTTTCTAGTGCCATGGCCCACACTGGATGCATGCTGAGACTGACCTTCTGTGATGCAAACACCACTGATCCCTATTTGTGTGACATCCTCCCTCTGCTCCAGCTCTCCCGCACTGGCACCTACATCAAAGAGCTGCTGGCTTCCATTGCAGTAGCCATCATTTTCCATTGTCATTACATTTATCTCTTTTTTTATTTTTATTTTTTAATTTTTTTGATTTTTTGAGATGGAGTCTTGCTCTGTCACCCAGGCTGGAGTGCAGTGGCGTGATCTCAGCTCACTGCAAGCTCTGCCTCCTGGGTTCACGCCATTCTCCTGCCTCAGCCTCCCGAGTAGCTGGGACTACAGGCACCCACCACCACGCCCAGCTAATTTTTTGTATTTTTTAAGTAGAGACGGGGTTTCACCGTGTTAGCCAGGATGGTCTCGATCTCCTGACCTCTTGATCCACCCGCCTCGGCCTCCCAAAGTCCTGGGATTACAGGGGTGAGCCACTGCGCCGGCCACATTTATCTCTTGTGGTTGCAGCCTCTCTGTCATCCTCCACATCAGCTCCAAGAAGGGCAGGTCCAAGGCTTTGAACACCTTCAGTTCCTACCTAATTGCTGTTTCTCTGTAGCTTGGATCGTGTGCATTTATGTGTCTCAAACCATCTTCTGTTGGGTCCATGGATGAGGGAAAGATTTCTTCTGTCTTTTCCACCAATATAACTCCTTTGATGAACCCCTTAATCTACAGTTTGATGAATAAAATGTTCAACTTTCCCTGAGAAAAAAACCCTAGTAGGAAAAAGTTTTGACTAGAAACAGTATCTTTCTGTGCATGTAGTTTTAGGGCAGGGAGCTTCTGTTGTTATTTAGGATATTTTAGTAGTACTCTTCTTACCTTAATTATTTCTTACTACAGTGAAGAAAATTTGAGTCTTCTCTCAATAATTTATTTCCCCTTTTCATAGAGCATGTTTTTCTCCTTTCCTCGTTATTTGTATAATTCTTTTCTCCTCACATTTTTTCTTGTATAGGAGTAGCATTAGGGAAGAAATCTATATTTTATATTATCATTTTAACATTACTCTTTCCTCTAGGAAAAGATAAATGGTCTGCAAACGATCAAGCAAATTAACACTTTCGAATCACTGTGTTGTCAGGGGGTGGAAATTGTTATTCACTATTTGCCACTGGAGGTGGAAATCAGACAGTCTGTTTCTGCTACCATCTTTCCACTCTCTTCTGGGCAAACATATGTCTCCTTTAAAAGCTAGAGATGGAAAGTTTCTTAAGGACTAGTAAGTATAACCTACTTTGCAGCTTTAAACAGCATAGATTAAGCGTTTTTTTTTTTTTTTTTTTTTTTTTTTTTTTTTTTTTTTTTTTTTGGTCAAATAGTTTTCTTATTTATTTCTACACACAAACCAGCACATAAAAGAAGAACATTTATTTATTACATGGGTGGGAAAGTGAAGATCTTCATGGTAATGATTTACTTAAAGTCACATAACTTCTTAACGAAAAAGTCTGGACTAAACATTTTGCCTTCTGATTTCAAGTCCACTGCTCTTCTTCGTATATTTTGTTTCTGTTTTACTATTTTTTTTCAGTTAACATGGAATATAAGAAAACATTTCTAATTTGGAAATTGTGCTTTGTTCCAGAATTTTACATAAATTTCTAACAGAATGGGTATTGCTTCTTTGATGTTTGTTTAGGAAAACAGTTTGATGGTTCTTATTGTTGGGAAAGAGGACATCTTTTAAGCTAGTATAAAGTCAAACAGAGAGGTGAGTTTTTCAGCAAATAAAAAAATGACTTTGAAATGTTATCAGGATCATTTATTTCAGAGATCTAGGCATGGGAGGGAAAAGGACCCCAAGAGACACACGGCTGATAAATGAAGTCCCTGTGTAGAGAATGGTCAGTAAGACTGTAGAAACCACTTTCATTTTCTGTTGTTGTGTAATTTTTTTACTATTTCTAATATTTGTGAGTAATCTGAATTTATATTCTATTCTGTGGAGCACTGTATCTTGTACTCTCAATTAAGCTTCAATAACAATTATAATATGCACATGGTATTATTATTTGGGGAATGAAAGTGGAAAAGCTGCTGCCACATTTGTGGAGAATCAGGTAGAGAAGGAATAGTAACTTCTTGATTAAAAAAAAATAGTGAGTGGTGTTTGAAATTCTACTTAGGAAGACAGAATTTAGAAAGTAAAATGATGGAAAGTGAAATCCCTTACTTAGAATTCTCCTCTCCTTGGAGGCTCTAGCGAATTGTGGAGATCATAAGATTTATCTCAGTGTGGTAAAAGCTGAAATTGCTTGATATTAATCCCAGAGGTCTGGGAGTCCTAGGAACAGCCAAATCACACTTGCTTTTCTTGGTTTTCATGTATTCCTTCCATATGGATTTTAAGCTATGAAAACCTCAAACTGTAGCTGAGAGAGATACGATAATTTGAAAAAAAGCTGATTTACCAAATTTAACAAATCATATCAGTCTTTTCTGGAATAGGAGGGTAGATTGTTTTCCTTTGGGCAATCAGACAAAATATGACTACTCAAAATCATCAGTCTGATATGGAAATCGACAACTATTTTCTAACATAACTATAATCGTATTTACTATTTTTCCATTTTTCTAATCTCCAGTCAATATTTTGGCACTAAAAAATTTAGCTTAACTTGTTCGTCGGCTTGTTGTTGGTTTTTGACGTTCAGCATTGCTAAATTTTTGACTTATGGTTTGAGATGGCCAATGACTCATTCCTGATTGCTGACCCTAGTATCAACATGCCTGATTTAACCCTTAACAAATTCTACTATTATAAAATAGTTGAAGTTGGTTGGAGGTTTCCTTTCATCATTTCTTTTATTTACTGTCCCTTTTGATAAAATTATTCTCCTTAGTTAAAAAAGTGTACTTAAATAAGTAAATAATATCTGTGCTATTTGGTATTCTGTGGACATTTCAGAGGTGTGTCCATACTTTATGTATTTTTATCACTGTTTAAAGTGGCCAAAGAGGTGGACTAAACTGGGTCACTGATCTTTCATGTGAAGATCCTCAAAATGCAGATGACATCAGTTCTATTTTCAGAAAAGATGAACTTAAAAATACGTTCTAATCTAAAACTGAGAAATCCCATAAATCTGCCACAGTCGGTTTTTCTCTCTAGCGTTGGGACATGTCACTCAATGTTAATTAAGCTTTGCACCAGATCAAGTATGTAGTTTATCTGCAGGGCTTTGTTGTGTGAAAGAAATACTTTCTTCTTTTTTTTTTCTGAGACGGAGTCTTGCTCTGTCACCCAGGCTGGAGTGCAGTGGTGATCTCGGCTCACTGCAACCTCTTCCTCCCAGGTTCAAGTGATTCTTGAGCCTCCCAAGTAGCTGGGATTACAGGCGTGTGCCACCACGCCTAGCTAATTTTTGTACTTTTAGTAGAGACGGGGTTTCACCATGTTGTCCAGGCTGGTCTCAAACTCCTGACCTCATGATCTGCCAGTCAAAGTGCTGGGATTACAGGCGTGAGCCCCGCGCCCTGCCAATAAATACTTTTAAATGTTAAGTTGTCACTGATTGTCACGAAGTGTTACATTTGAGGGCAGAGACTTAATCTTCCTTAGTGAGGGCGAGGCTGGTCTAAAGTCTTTCCGCCATAGAGTTGAATTAACCCACTGCAAACATCAGTATAGATGTCCAGGTGTTGTAGTTTCTCTTTGGAGGAGAGTTGTACACGGTTTCCTCTACACTGTCCCATCTGTCAGTCTCTGCGCTCCTCAGGGAGAAGTGGGAGGCAAATGAGGGAGGGAATCCTAGATCCAGTGCCATGGACCGTGGGTCTGGTGCTCAGAGATGTTCGTGGCTTGTTACAAATCACAACATACAGGTGGTAGAGCTGGGATCAGGACTTGGGTGTTGGATTCTAAATTGATCAGGGTTTTATTTTCTTTTAATTATACAACATTTTCTACTTTAAAATCAGTTAATTGTGAATATTATTTTAGTAAATAAAAGTGTCTTGAAATACAAATAAAAGCAAAATACTCAAATAAGCAAAAAAGTCTTATGAGTATTCTTCATATTTCATATTTCATAGTTCTGTGATTCAATTTAGAATATGTGAGTGTGTTCTTATTTTCTTCTGGCCTATACAATAAATAAAAAATAAGAATGACCTAGATAAATCATGATTCTTATTGGTGCTTACTAAGTTCCAGGGTGAGCAGTAAGTTTTTACATTTAATGTCTTATTTAATCTCACATTAATGATAATTGGCAGACACTGATATAATGATAGTTATATGATTATATACCAGTGTGGCCGAGATTACTGCTGTTCACTCTTCCTCCAAAGCATACATTTCCCAGTCTTTTCTTGCAGTGTGCTCTTGCATGTGACTGAGTTCCAGACGTGATGCACACTGTTTCAAGGCCAATGTGTGCCATTTCCACCTTCTCTTTGTCCTTCTCTCAGCAGGATACAGATGACAAAGATGCTCTAGTTAATTATAAAGTTATAAAGCAAAGCCAGAGAGTGACTGCCATACAATCAGGATGGGGAATGTTAAAAATGGATGGAGCTACAATCAAGAAGGGGCACATGGAGGGCCCTGGGGTGCTGGCGATTTTTTATTTATAGATCTGTATGGTGGTTAAAAGCTGCTCATTTTATAAAAATTGGTTGAAGTATATACTTTGTACACTTTTACATCTATATCATCTCTCTCTATATATATTTATGCTATATTTCATAATACAATAGGTTTACAAAGCCCAAGCTCTACTTAAAGGGAACAATTAACTAATCCGTAAACA
This sequence comes from Rhinopithecus bieti, assembly GCF_001698545.2. Classification (NCBI taxonomy): domain Eukaryota; kingdom Metazoa; phylum Chordata; class Mammalia; order Primates; family Cercopithecidae; genus Rhinopithecus; species Rhinopithecus bieti. The sequence continues at coordinate 315,310 of NW_016815818.1, read as the reverse complement.
GAGATTGAGAATAAAGTCTTGAGTTATGGGAACAGCTTGTTAATACAGAATGGTTTATACAGAAGAGGAACGGCAGAAGTAGTATAAGACATACAGAAGAATCCAGTGCAAACCAGGGTAGAGAGTATTCTCATGTAGTAAGTACGAGATGAGGGATTTCCTCCAGTGTCTACAGGAGGGTAAAAGTCAATATACAATCCCATTATATACATTTGTAGTATATCATATATCATTGTGCTTAGCTTAAGGGTATCAGAATGAGGGCATATATATTTTTTCATATTATATAAGTTCATTTGCCCAATGATGGCAATTTATATCTTTCAATAATTGGTCTATTTCATTGGTTTGCAAATTAAATAACTGTAAATTGGTTCATGATATTCCCTTATTTTCCTTTAATGTGTGTAGGCTCTGTAGCCACATTCTCTGATGTATCTGATATTGCTAATTTTTATCTTTTCCTTTTCAGCCCAAACTGTCTAGTTAGAGGAATATCACTTTTATTCATGTAAAAAACACGGCTTTCAAATGAGCTTATTTATATATTCTTCTTCTGTTTCCCACTTTTTCAACCATTACCTTTACTCTTTTATTTTCTGCTTATTTTGAATTTAAAATGTTTTTTTCTTGACATTTTATGAGATAGAAGTTTATGTCTAACTTGAAACCTCTCTTCCTTTCCAATATAGGCAGTTGGGTGCCATAAATTGCCATGTAAGCATTGTATTTAACTATGTTTCATGTATTTTCATACGCTGTATTTACATTTTCATTCACTTAAAAATATCTGATTTCTGTTTTATTTCATGTTTCCATGTATGTAAAGTTTACTCTTTTTTTCTGGAAACAGCTTTATTTAGATAAAACTAACATACCATGTAATTCACACATTTAAAGTGTGCAATGCAATGGTTTTGGCTTTACTCACAGCCACTGTCCTCCTATCTTCCACTCCTGACCCTAGACAACTACCCATTTACTTTCTAGGGATGTTTTGTCTGTGGATTTGCAGCTATGGACGTTTTATATCCATGGAGTAACATAACATGTGTTTTTCACGAATGGCTTTCCTCACTTGGCTCATCCATGTTGTAACTTATAAATGTGCTTCATTCCTTTATTTTGTCATATAATATTTCATTGTATGAATATGCCACATTTTGTTTACCCATTCATCAGTTAATGGATATTTAGATTTTTCTAGTTCTCGGCTATTATGAGTAATGGTGCTAATGAACATTCATGTACAAGTTTTCATGTGGACATAGGTTTTCATTTCTCTTAGGCACATACTTAGGAGAGAAAGCACTGGGTTATATGGTAATTCTATTTTTAAGGTTTGTGATACTGCTAGACTGGTTTTCAAACTGGCTGCGTTATTTGATATTCCCACCAGTGACAACTTCTTTTACAACCTCATCTCACCAATGCTTATCTTTTTTTTAAATAATTATAATTATCCTAGTGTTTGTGTGTGGTAATAGTTCATTGTGGTTTCGATTCACGTTTCTCTCATTACCAATGATATTGAGCATCTTTTTCTGTGTTTGTTTGTTTTTTTAAATATCTTTTTGAACAAATGTTTTATCAAATCCTGTCCTTATTTTAAAATTGGGTTGTCTTTTAATATGTTTATGCTGTTACAATACTCAGTGTATTCAGGATACTCGATCCTATCAGGTATATGATTTGAAAACATTTCTCTTCTGTGGGTTGTCTCTTAACTTTCTTGATGATGTCTTTTCTGATTTCTTCTGAGAGTTTTATTTTTTTATTTTTTATTTATTTATTTTTGATTATACTTTATGTTCTAGGGTATATGTGCACAACCTGTTTTATAATATTACTTCTTAAATTTAGATGCATGATTATACTTTCAGTTCATTTTTATAGCGTAGGTGTCCAATTTATTATTTTGAATATGAACATCCAGTTATTCCAGCACCATTTGTTGAAAAGATTGCTCTCTCTCCATTTAATTGTCTAGGCATCCCTATCGAAAATAAAGTGACCATAAATTATGTGTATGTGTGCTTGCGTGCATGCATATATAATCTAGTAAGTACAGTGAATTTGTGTCTATTCTCTAATTCTTTAATTTCTCTCAATTGTTATTTACATGAGCTTCTTACTACACTGGCATCTTTTTTTGTTGTTGTTGTTGTTTTTTGAGATGGAGTCTTGCCCTGTCATCCAGGCTGGAGTGCAATGGCGTGATCTTGGCTCACTGCAACCTCTGCCTCCTGGGTTCATGCAATTCTCCTGCCTCAGACTCCTGAGTAGCTGAGATTACAGGCACTTGCCACCATGCTCAGCTAATTTGGCATCTCTTCTTTAAGGGCTATTATTCCCGTTGGTTAACAGACAAAAATAAAGGTAGAGGTGGTGGTAAAATGCTTTCAGATGACTATATTCGTCATTTATTATCATCCAGAACAGGAAGAGTGAAGATGGGGAGGAAAGAGAAAGAGTTTTTCAGTGCTTTCTTTTCTTGAAACACTGAAAGAACTGCCTTGGCTTCTAAAACTCATGAGCTCAAATACTTTTCATGGTGACAGAAGGGGAAGTGAAAGGAGAGTACAAAATAGTTATCAAACTTTTCTTCCACCAGATTGCATTGTGTAATATTTTCTTCAGTTGTTAAAATTAGACATATATTCCAAGAATCTTAATTGAGTTTTGAGTCAAAATTCAATGCTCTACCCTACTTAAGAGTCTTCATTTGGATTATTCCTTAGAACATCTTTTTTATTTTATTTAGTACAAATCTTGTCAAGTCAACAGTTCCCATCAGAGGGTGCTATTTACCTATGTTACTACTCTAACATTAATTTCCACGAGAAAATGTCCATGCTGTGATATGGACCTACTTCAGCCACATAACTACATGCCTTAATTCATAGGGAGCATTAGCTTAATTTTTCACACTGTATTCATTTTGATACAGAATAAAATTCTTACTTTTTATGGCAATTGAAATTTGTAGGACTTTCTCCTGAAGATCCAGTGTTCCCTCTGTTTTGCCATGGATTATATTCTGAAATATGTAACAAATTTTAAGATCTAGCAAAATTTCCCCTCCCACCAGCCCCTGGAAACCTACAAATACCCTACTCTCTGCTCCTATTAATTTGACTATTTTAGATTCCATGTATAGGTGAGATCATGCAGTGTTTCTCTCTGTGTGTCTTGTGGCTTTCTCTTGGCATAGATCCTCCTCATTTTAAGTGGTAATCTAAGACTTAGATACACCACTTTCTTTCCAATTTTGTGCATTTCTGACACTCAAATAAAAATGGTGGAGGATCAGAGAAGATTCATAGACATCAGGGGCCTTTGGGAGAGCGGTACCTCAGTTACTACTATTTCTCTCCATAAACAGAACTCTCCTTGTTCTAGATGTAGGTCTTTTATTCTACGACATGTGCAGTAATTTAACATTTCCTAGATGCTGGTCCTTTGTGGATTAGAAACAGTGTTCTTTTCTCCCATCCCACCTGGGTCTAATCTGTATTAGAAGCCAGCACCCAGGTTGCTGAAGCCTCTGCCTCTAATTTTCCTGGTGAAGTGAAAACTCAAGTGAATGGAGCAATGATGAGAGGAGGGAGTGACGATTCTGTCCTGGTTATACAGGTTAAATATCCCTTATCTAAAATGGTTGGAACCCGAAATGTTGTGGATTTCTTATCTTTTCAGATTTTGGAATATTTGCTTTACATACTTAGGGGTAGAGCATGCCACGTCTGAAAATCTGAAATCCAAATATTCTAGTGAACATTTTCTCTGAGCATTGTGTTGGTGCTCAAAAAATTTCAGAGAACCAGTATTTTGTTTCATTTATCTTTTTTGTTGTTGTTGTTTCAATTTCATTTATTTCAGCTCTGATCTTGGTTACTTCCCTTCTTCTGTTAGGTTAGGGTTTGGTTTGTTCTTGTTTCTGTAGTTCCTTGAGGTGTGACCTTAGAATGTTAGTTTGTGCTCTTTGAGTCTTTTTGATGTAGGCATTTAGGGATATGAACTTTCCTCTTAGCACCACTTTTGTTGTATCCCAGAGGTTTTGATAGGTTGTGTCATTACTGTTATTCAATGTCTGAAGAATTTTTTAATTTCTATGTTGATTTTGTTTTTGACTCAATGCTCACTCAGGAGCATGTTATTTAATTTCTATGTATTTGCTTGGTTTTGAAGCTTCCTTTTGGAGTTGATTTCCAGTTTTATTCTGCTGTGGTCTGAGAGAATGCTTGATATAATTTCAATTTTCTTAAACTTATTGATGCTCGTTTTATGACCTATCATATGCTCTGTCTTGGAGGAAGTTCCATGCAGCGAACAGGGAACACTTCTACACTGCTGGTGGAAATGTAAACTAGTGTAACCACTATGGGAAACAATGTGGAGATTCCTTAAAGAACTAAAAGTAGAACCACCATTTGATCCAGCAATCCCACAACTGGGTGTCTACCCAGATGAAAAAAATCATCATACAAAAAAGATACTTGCACATGCATGTTTAAACAGCACAATTCACAACTGCAAAATTGTGGAACCAACTCATATGCCTATCAATCTCTGAGTGGATAAAGAAACTGTGATATATTTATACAATAGAATCCTACTCAGCCATCAAATGGAATGAATTAATGGCATTTGCAGCAACCCGGATGAGATTGGAGACTATTATTCTAAGTGAAGTAACTCAGGAATGGAAAACCAAACATCGTATATTCTCACTGATATGTGGGAGCTAAGCTTTGAGGACGCAAAGGTAAAGAATGATGCAATGTGTAAGAATTAAAGAAAGAGGAAAGAAATACAAAGTGTGGCTCAACAGTCAACAACGACAGTTTATTTTAGAAAACTAACCTGAGAGGGGCTTCTGGCTGAGTTAGGTCAGAGCCACACTCTCTAACAAAGAGCTTTTAAGGATTCAGGGTGGGAGAGTTTACCAGAGGCTTGGACTGCTTCTGTGTTTCTTTGTTGTGCTAATCTGCAAGGGAGAGTTGTGTGACTGTCCCTATACATCTTTCTGCAGCTGCAGGCATACCCCATGAGTCTGCTTTTAGCTTTCCTATCTTAGCGCACCCGAAGGGAAAGGAATGTGATTATTAAGGCCCACTGTTTTACTGGGGCCTATTGAAGTTTGGCAGTTACCCAAAAGACTTTCCTCCTACCTCCCTCTGTGCCCAAGCTGTCTTATCTGTGTTTTACTGTCTGCTCTTTCTGGCTTCTTGTAGAAGAGAAGTGATTTCTTTGAAATCAATGAGGCTAGAAAGGGAGCTGGAACTTAAAGTGACTGTCTGAGTTGATGGTGCTCCTACTCTGTCACAATGGACTTTGGGGACTTCGGGGGATGGATGGGAGAGGGGTGAGGGATAAAAGATTACAAATAGGATGCAGTATATACTTCTCAGGTGATGGGTGAATCAAAATCTCACAAATCACCACTAAAGAACTTATTCATGTGACCAAAACCCACCTGTATCCCAATAACTTATGGAAAAATACAAAAAAGTTTAAAGAAAGAAAAACAAGTTTTAGATTTTGAAGCTTTTGAAAAGTTGAATTTTCAGATTTGAGATGCTCAACATGTAGCTGATAGGACGTCATGAATGGACTATTCTAATTGGTTTAAGTGTTTTTAGCACTTTTAGTATTTTTTAAAACTCTTAGTCCTCTCACAATTAAAAATACAGGAAAAGCTGGAAAACGTTTACATTTTAAGACCACAGTGGTTTCCGTCTTAATTTCATTATTTACCCAAAAGTCATCCGGGAGCATGTTGTTTAATTTCCATGTAATTGCATGATTTTGAGGAGAGAGAGGAGCAGAAAATATAACTATTGGGTACTAGGCTTAACAGCTGCGTGATGAAATAATCTGTACAACAAAACCTCCATGACATGAGTTTATCTATATAACCAACGTTCGCATGCAGCCCTGAACCTAAAATAAAAGCTAAAAAAGGATCCCAAAGGTATAATAAGGAACACTAATAAGAATAACCAAAGATTATATTTAAAGTTAATATCTAAAACTGTACAACTCTTCTACTCATCATACTAAATTAGTTTTACTCTTCAATATTTATTGAAAGGAAAATCGTCTCCTCTAAGGTGTTCATTTCTTAAAATAATGCATTTTTTAAAAAACATCTGAAGAACGTAGCCTTCAGTTGATGATGTCAGTTGGAAAGTTTCTAGCAGCAAGTTGTAGAATGTTCAAATAAAAACCTATTTTAATTAGGAACTATTTTTTCCTCATGTAACAATAAATCTGGAGGGAGACTATCCTAGGATTGGTTCAGCAACTAAGCATTCTCATCAGCAACCAGGGCTTTTCATGCCACTGTCTTCAGTCTGCTAGTCTTAGACTTCAGGCTTATCACTTCACAATCACAAAATGGCTGTCATAGCTCCATTAATGACATCTAAACACAACTGTATCCAAAGATGGAAACAAGGCAACAAGAAATAGAGTTCTTACGTACCTCTCTTTATATCTATCATGAAGTGAATCCTTTCCAGAAGCTAGTAGATGGCTTCCCTTCTCCCTTTAATCATGTGGCTATGTCACATGGCCAATCTTAGATGTAAGGAGAGATGACAATGAGTATGTCCTGTGGCCTCTGCCTCTAATTTTATTGATGAGAGAAGGGAGGACACAAATGAATGAAAAAATGACGAGATGAGAGAATGTGGACTCTGTCCTGGTCCACCCTTCTCCCTTATCCCTTGGTGTTTCAGCAATCATGTTTGCATATGGCAGCACTGGCTGTAGGCTAAAGTGGCACTGCTATTTGCTCTATTTCGTTTAGTAAAGCTCTAAAAAGGCTAAGTCAGTGTCACCCAAGTATCATGATAGTGGTAAAGGCAGATTTTGTGGATCCAGGTTGAGCTAGTTTCAAACCATCCCAGCAATATCCCATGTTGTGGGAGAAAATACTGTGGGAAGAGCTGGGTTGTCCTCTAATGCAACACTTTTCTCCGTTGTTCACAGATTTCCATAGAGAAGAATGGCTCCTGGAAATAGTTCTATTGTGGCTGAATTCATTATGGTGGAGTTGAGACCAGACAGATTTCCAACTGCCCCTGTTCTTCCTGTTTCTAGTAATGGGTGTGGTCACTGGGTAGGGGAATTTGGGCTTGGTAACTCTAACTGTGTTCAGTTCATACTTTCATGCACCCATGTACTTTTTTCTTCTTAGTTTAGCTTTTATAGACCACTGTTATTCTTCTGTGTTTATTCCAAAAATGCTGATGAACTTCATAACAGAGAAGAATATTATTTCCTATGCAGGGTGCATGTCTCAGCGTTTTTTCCCTGTTATTTATTTATTTATTTATTATTTCTGAATGCTATGTTCTGATGTCAGTGGTCTCTGATCACTAGTGGCCATGGCCATCTGTAACCCACTTCTGTGTAACATTGCTATGCCCCCTAAAATGTGTTCCAGCCATATGCTTGATTCTTCTGGCCCATTTCTGGGGCCCTGGTCTACACCAGGTGCATGCTGAAACTGACCTTCTGTGAGGCAAACACCATCAACCACTGCTTCTGTGACATCCTTCGTCTGTTCCAGCTCTCTCGCCCCAGTTAAAATGGCTTTTAACCAAAAGACAGGCAATAACAAATGCTGGCAAGGATGTGGAGAAAAGAGAAACCTGGTACACTACTGGCACTCTGAGAATATAAATTAGTACAACCACTATGTTATGGAGAATAGTTTGGAGGTTCCTCAGAAAACTACAAATAGAGCTACCATATGATCCAGCAATCCCACTGCTAAGATGTATACCCAAAAGAAAGAAAATCAGCATATTGAAGATATCTGCACTCCCATGTTTATTGCAGCTTTATTCACAATAGCCAAGATTTGAAAGCAAGCCAAGTGTCCATCAATAGATGAGTGAGTAAAATGGAGTACTATCCATCCATAAAAAAATAGATCTTGTTATTTGCAACAACATAGATGGAACTGGAGGTCATTATGTTAAGTAAAATAAGCCAGGCACAGAAGGACAAGCTTCACATGTTCTCACTTATTTGTGGGTGCTAAAAAGGAAAACACTTGAACTCATGGAGATGAAGAATAGAAGGATGGTTACCAGAGACTGAGAAGGGTATTGAGAACTGTGTGCATGTGTTGCGGGGAGGGGTGGGAGGTGGGGCAGGGGTGCAGGGGTTGCAGGGAGAGGGTGGGACTGGAAGGTTGGGGGAAAGAAGGAAGTGGAGATGGTTAAGTATTACAAACATAGTTACAATGAATAAAATCTAGTATTTGATAGCACAACAGGGTGACTGCAGTCAAAAATAGCTTATTGTACATTAAAAATAACTAAAATAATATAATTGGATTATTTGTAATACAAAGAATAAACACATAAGAGGATGGATACCCCATGTACTGTGATGTAATTATTATGTATCATATTCCTGTATCAAAATATCTCATGTACTCTATAAATAGGGACACCTACTATGTACCCGTGAAAATTAAAAATGAAAAACACAAAAGAACACGAATTGTTTAATCACTTTCACCCTCATGGATTTTAGCTCGCAGTCAATACTTCTTTAAAATGAGATTTTGTCTAATGTAAGTGTTATTAAGGCCCATTAAAAGTGGGCGCGTGCCTCACGCCTGTAATCCCAGCACTTTGGGAGGCCGAAGTGCGCAGATCACGAGGTCAGGAGATAGAGATCATCCTGGCTAACACGGTGAAATCCCGTCTGTACTAAAAATACAAAAAGTTAGCCCAGCGTGGGGGCGGGCGCCTGTGGTCCCAGCTATTCAGGAGGCTGAGGCCAGAGAATGGCGTGAACCCGGGAGGCGGAGCTCGCAGTGAGCCAAGATGGCGCCACTGCTCTCCAACCTGGGCCAACGAGCAAGACTCTGTCTTAAGAAAAAAAAAAAGAAAGAAACCACTGTGTAATCTTTATTTAAAGTCACAAACAGCAGGAAATGATGCCTACAATTATACATCTTAAGGTAGGCATGCATACATTCTGAAATTGTTACCATTTATTTTATTATCATAACCAAAAACCTTGATTGTCAAGGTAAAAAATACAATTTTCGCTACACTCTCCCTGGCTACATAATTTAATTTAAACAAATCATTGTCATATTTTCCTCTTGTATCCTTGTTTCTCAGAACAATTTTGGTGGCCAATATTTCCTCAGGACAAACCGTAACTCACTCCACATACTGGAATATTCTAACCATATCAACTTCTCCTTGTTGAGCACTTTTTACCTGCTATATCTTGTGCAGTTGTTGCATATATTTGCATATAATCTTTACAATTACCTAGAAGGTGGTATCATTATCCTAAGTTTACCAATACAAACTTGGTCATCAGAGAGTTTAAGTGGAATGGTCAAGGCTGAGTAGTTTTTAAGTGGCAGAACTTGAATTCAAGTCTAGGTCAGCTTGATTCTAATTTCCATCTTTCCCATCACATCACCCTGCTTGTTTGTTAGGCTACAAACCTGCTACCTTTGCCTTGGAAAGAGAGAATTACAGAGTTTAACTAAAAGGGATCTGTTCATGAAATACTAGAGTAATTTAAATGCGAAGAAATTTTCTTTACAGCTTCTTTCACCTTGTACATTATGGACAAAAACTCTTCCCTTGATGCTTCCCTGGGATTCTCAGTGAAGGGGTAGATGTGTACTAAATGCTTTTTATTCAAAACTTAAAACATCATATACCTTCAAAGAAGGAAGAAATTTAATTTTTGATAGAGCAAAGCACATTTGTCCTCTAATTTACTAAACGTTAAAAAATTACTAAATCTCAAATCAATTAAAAGGTTTTCCAGCGTTCCCTCTCTTCTTTCCAGTCTTTCTGACTATATATCTTTCTATTTTCTTTCATATTCCACTTCTAGATGGGGAGCTTTTCTGGAACGTAAAATTCAAAGTCTCAAAACCCTTCAATCAATATTAAAATTGTCTAATATTCTATAGCCATAGCAATATATGATATGATATCTCTTCTTATATTTTGAAAGTAAATTTCAAGAATAGGTACTGATTCATAGTATTGTGGGCAATATTGACTGATTGAGCCAAAAATATTTGTATAGTCATATGCTACTTGGTAGCAGTAAATATATTTTTCTCATAGTATTTTACTCTTTTTGCTATAAGCTGATACTTGACAGCATTTTTTTGTATTTGTGCATTTTCCTAGGTGCCTTGATATTAACCTCATCTCAGAGTTATGGATGCCGAAGTCTTTAAATTTTTCATCAGTGGATTTTATGGGGAGATATACCAGTAATTATAATGATTAAGGACTAGTTTAGTGAGTGTTAGGATAAGAACTTCAAGTGCAGTGAAACATGGGATCAGTAATTGATTAACATAAGTACTGGAACAGAAGAATTTCAATAGGGAAAAACAGTCACAGAAGTAATAGTTAGTAATGTGGACTCTGTAGAACAATTAGAGCACCAAAGGTGGGTACAAGATAGATCTCTCATAGCCTTCAGTAGCATACTTGATGAGATGTAGCAACATCATACAGCAACTGCTTAATGATTACCTTGTAGTCAGTAGATACACACTGATGTTTCCAAAGGCTATTCTTCAACTTACTCACAAAGATTCTATGCCATGTAGCCTTCTCAAATTTTGCCTTCCAACGGCTTTTTGTTTTTTTTTTTTTTAGAGGGAACCTCTCTCTGTCGCCCAGGCTGGAGTGCAGTGGCGCCATCTCGACTCACTGCAAGTTCCGCCTCCCGGGTTCACGCCTTTCTCCTGCCTCAGCCTCCCGAGTAGCTGGGACTACAGGCACCCGCCACCTCGCCCGGCTAATTTTTTGTATTTTAGTAGAGACGGGGTTTCACCGTGTTAGCCAGGATGGTCTTAATCTCCTGACCTCGTGATCCACCCGCCTCGGCCTCCCAAAGTGCTGGGATTACAGGCGTGAGCCACCGCATCTGGCCCCAACAGCTTTTTTGAAACAACTTTTTGGAGGTATAATTTAAGTAAAAAACCATACATATTTAAAATTTCCAATTTAGTCAGGTTGATATATGTATGCACCTGTGAACTACCACCACATTCAATATAACAAACATTTCCCTCACTCCCAATATTCCTGTGCCTTTTGGTAATCCATCCCTTCCTCTAGCCCTATCCCAAAGTAACAACTGACCTTCTTCTCTGTCACTATAGTTTGGTTTGGTTCATACCTTCAGGATTTCTGTAGTCAGAATATTTTACAAAAGAATAAACAATAATTGACAACATACACTGTAAAATTAAGAGTTGAATTCTGATTTACATAAATCTGTTCAGTATGCACTGAAGGAAGTAGGGAGTTTATGAACATGTTAAGTCAGAGCTGAGTATTGGAGGCAAGGAAACTTGAGCTAAGCAGACTGAAGAGAGACGTTTGTTTTAGATGAGGAGAAAGAACATTTATTAGATCACGTTGTGGGAATGAACACAGAGTGGTTGCAGGATGAGAAATAGGTGAGGGGTAGTGTGAGATTCAACAAAGAATATATAGCAGGACTTTGAAAGATACATAAAAGAACTTACACAAAACATTGTTCATTAATACATTCGTTCACTTTTTGGTATACATTAAATACTGATTATGTAAAACAATGCTAAATGTTGATTAAAAAAGAGAGAAAATAAAATTTAATTAGGCCTTTTCGAGTAGGTATAGTAATGGGGGCTGTGATTGGCAGAGACACAAAAATGAATTAGACATGATTGCCATCATCAAGTTGCTTGTTGTCTCAAGCAGGTAACAGTAATTTATTTCAATGACATCATCCTTGTGGCAGCCTACTCCTGAGCTATGAAGCACTTTCTTGAAGACAGATATGGGTTTGGTCTTAGCTCATTATTTTCTCTTTGGTACGTCAATTTTCTCCCCCCTCCACTCTTATTTATAACTATAAGAATAAATGTGTTTTCTTCTTCAAAACTGAGTGCTCTTTGATAGAATAACATAATTATTTGCATTCCCATTTTAATCTCCTGTTAGAAATTAGGGATAACTTAGTTATATGGGAAGCAGTGTCTTTCCAAGTGTCAGGACAAGAATGTGTGTCAATCAGTTTGTACAAACATCCAGTTACTATTCCAGTTTCTGTGAAAATCAATATACTACTTTCCCTCGCATCGTGTTTTATTCAGAGGGAAGATGAATTGTACAGAAGCAGCTGGCTTTATCACGGGGAAAATATTTGGCCTTAATTGCTTCATTTATTTCAGAAAAGAAAAGAAATTAAATTTAATCATGCTGTACATTTTTTTTTCAGTTTAAATACACTGAAGAAATTGGCAAACTACAGAATACTGAATTTCAGTTATACATTAAATAAGGACTATAAGACATCAGCCCAGATGCTCAACAGAAAATGTAAACTACCCTTCCTTGGAAGTAAGTAAAGAATATATTTAAGTGGGTTCATTTCAGTTTTTCAAAAAGGCAAGTATGAGTATAGATGACCTTTTCATTTTAAGACTATGACCTTTTCTCACATCTCACTTTTCCATATCATTACCACTTGTATGTGGGATGAAATCCTATATGGCCTCCAGTTCATCTTGTAATCTCTTGGCCCGCACGCAGTTTTTAACTGGAAATGTACAATGTGTGGGAAAACCCTTCATTGTAAGGTGCAAATAACAAATCTTTGTCTTGGATCCTATATAAGTTTTCTGTGGCTACTACAAAAAATCACTGCAAATTTTGTCTTAAAACAACAGAAATTTATTCCCTTACAGGCCTGAGGGCCAGAAGTCCACACCAGTATCAACCAGCCAAAATAAAGGTTTTGGCAAGGCCTCATTTCTTCTGGAGGTTCTAAAGGAGAACCTGTTCCTTGTCTCCTCTAGCTTCTGGTGGCTGCTGGCATTCCTTAGCTTGTGGCTGCATCACTGCAATCTCTGCCTTCATGGTCATATTGCCTTCTCTTTTGTGTGAAATTTTTTTCTATTTCCTCTTATAAGAATACATTTGATTGCACTTAGGGCCAACCTGGATAATCCATGGTAATCTCCCCAGGTAAAGATCCTTAATTTAGTCACATCAGCAGTATTTTCCTTCCATCCTATGAAGTAAAATTCACAGGTACCAAGGATTACAGTGTAAATATCTTTTGAGAGACATGTTTCTAGTCTACACACAAAAACCTACAAAATTTATTTAAAAGTTGTATATTATCTATAGGATTCTTAGAGTATTGACTGAGGCAAAATCACAAAAGATAAGTTTGAAGCTGTATTATAAAACCACAAAATTTTACTCTAACTCATTCAGGATATTTGTGTAAATGCTTAGAAGAAGAATATATGTTGAGTCCAAGTTATTATGAATGTCTGCCATTATATAAAAATGAGACCTTTGTTTCATATTCCACATCTTAGAGATTCATCAGTAAAGAAATTTATAGCCTCTTAATATCTGTCATTTATAACAAACACCAGTACCATAGCAAGTCATAATGATCTTAGTTCTTTCTGCTCTTGGAACTGTTTGCTTCCTAAAATTAATTGAAAGTAGAGCTTCTTCTACATTTTCTGACTTCTCTATTTTAGACAATTTCCAAGATGAACTAGAGCAGAAAGAGGTCCTGTATGTTATTCTCAGCCAACTAATCTATCTTCACTACCACTTATACATAATAATTGTGCCCGTAACGACATTTGCATGAATGAGAGGAAGGAACAGATATGAATGGCAGAAGACATCTTCCTGGGCTATCTTTGGGGCAAATTGCAAAGTTTATTAATCCTTCACTTCTTGAAGTAGCTCATAATTTTCAAATTGCATTTTTTTTTTCTTTTGATACAGAATCTCTCTGTCACCCGGGCTGGAGTGCAGTGGCATGATCTCAGCTCACTGCAGCCTGTGCTTCCTGGGTTCAAGCGATCCTTTTGCCTCAGCCTCCCAGGTAGCTGGGGTTACAGGTGCTTGCCACCATGCCTGGCTTGTCTTTGTATTTTTAGTAGAGATGGGGTTTTACCATATTAGTCAGGCTGGTCTCAAACTCCTGACCTTAGGTGATCCGCCTGCCTTGGCCTCCCAAAGTGCTGGGATTACAGGTGTGAGCCACCACGCCCAGCTTCAAATTGCATTTTGTAATATATATTACTTTATGACTTCCCTGTGAGGCAAATGAGAAATATTTTACAGATGAGAAAATTAAAGTTTAATAAGTTTAAATTGCCTTTTCCACAGATAGTAAGTATAAAACCAAGATAAAAGTCTGACTCTCCTAAAACCCAGGATTATTTCTATCTTTTCATCATAAACAATTATTGGTATGAAATTTAAAAAATGTTTACCATGAATTCTGAATCAAAGAATAGTTGAACTACAGAAAATACCCTTCTGCTTCTGGTATAAGATTTTCTCATCATAAAAGTTCTGGTACTAAGAAATTTGAAAAATGATTTACTTAGTTCTGATTATTGATAAGGAATCTAAGTCTTAGAGTATCAATGACTTCCTTAGAGATATATATTTATTTTAATTAAATGAACATAATAAATATATGAAGTGTCTAGTTCAATGTCTGCTACACAGTGAGCATCTATAAAGCAGTATTACTAATTATGATACTATAAAAAGGAGTAGTTGCTATAATTGATGATAATAGTATTGGGGCAGATTTGAAACTAAAACAAGCTACTGAGTAAATCCAGTTCTGAATCAACTGCATTAACATAATTTTTATGTGTAAATATCACCAGAGATCTTTGGACGCTTTATAGCTGATTGCCCTAAAGAAGTGAGTCACTGGGGAAATCCTGTTTATTTCTGGCAGGACCAATGCAAAAAGTTGAGGTGGCTCTTAAGAGCTACATCCCCTTTGCCAGTGGCTCTACATCAGGATAGCATAGAACTCATGTGATCTGGAATGGGAGGTACCCTGGACAGGGTGGAATACGTTAAACTTGCTTAAGCCATTGAGTGACATAAACTGCAGTCACAGGAAATAGTACAGGAACAGAGGCTGAATAATTACTAAATTCTGGTAATTAAAAATTGGTTCAGTTGAAAAGATTCCATGGAAAGTATTTCTCAGGATCTTAGGTTTCTGATCTGAACTCTTTCACAGGAAGGAGAAGCAGATCATCCTACGCTGATTATCTATGATAACCAACTTTATAGTCATCAGAATTTGGCTTTCCCAAGACAGTACAATTTCTTTTTTTTTTTTTTTTTTTTTTGAGATGGAGTCTTGCTCCTTCGCCCAGGCTGGAGTGCAGAGGCACAATCTTAGCTCACTGCAATCTCCGCCTCCCAGGTTCAAGTGATTCTCCTGCCTCTGGAGTAGCTGAGATTACAGGCATGTGCAAACACGCCAGGCTAATTTTTGTATTTTCAGTAGAGACGGGTTTTCACCATGTTGGCCAGGTTAGTCTCGAACTCCTGACCTCAAGTGATCCATCTGTCTCAGCCTCGCAAAGTGCTGGGATCACAGGCGTGAGCCACCGCACCCAGCCCCAAGACAATATAATTGCAATGAGAGACCACAATAGGGTTGCCAAAACTTTGGTTTTCCAAGTGAAGGCGTTCAAACACAATGTAAAAATAAATAAGCAAGCAATCAAAGGACACAACCATTATCTACTGTCAGAACCACATAATAAAATGAAAGAATATTTTGAATCCCAAAACATTTAAAGACGTAAAATCGACAACCTCAGAAAAGGATGGCCTTTACATTGAATAAGTTTAGTTTTAGAAAAAATACTATGTTGTCTTTGTTTTCTTCAGTTTAAAACAATTTTACTCATTGATGAACTTTTAGTCAAGAACCAGCAACTGACTTCGGAATCAATTTTGGGACTCATTGATCTAATTCCTCTGTGTTACAGAATCCTTATTGGTAACATTAAAAATGAAATAAGAAACTTCTTTCAGGACCTCCAACACTTTTGGGATAAATGGCAATAGGGGGCCCAGGACACGATGTGATCATTTCTGCAGAGGGTTATTAAATGCTGAGCACACCGGTGATCTGTGGGCTCAATAGGTCTTGGGGGATTTGTGTGTGTATGGGTTTGTTTTGTATTCCTAATGATATCCCTAAACTCACTAAACCTCAGAGGAAAGCTGCATATCATGCCTCCCTCTTGCTTTTAAGATTGGGGAAGCTGGATATCATGGTCCCCTTCAAGGTCCGAGAGTTGTTTGTACGATCTAATACATTTTGATGTTTTACTTTTAGCCAACCAAATAATTCAGCCCTTGGCATATAAATGTGTGTATAAGGTAGTAGGAGAGACTTTGTTCTTTGTTGGCTATTACAGGGATCTGTGACCTGAGCAAAGTGAACAATTCCTAAGAAATTCTGTCTCTGTGCAGGACCAAGGTAAGTGTCCCATTTCCTTTATGACAATTATATCATATCTAATGCAAGGACAGTTGGTGATTAGCAACCATGCTGACGCTTGTGCAACATTTTCTGTTTACCGAGGAGCACCTGCCCCACCATTCTCTCCTCTGGGTTATGTCCTCACTTCTCCTCTTCTATTAATCTTGCCTCGTCACCTCTTTATAACCTGGGTCACACAATCTGCAGGAGTGATTTCTAATCTAAGTTCAACCAGTTCTGGCAGAGAGCCTTGCTGGAATTTCCGTATGACTGTGAAGTGTTTGCTTCCCTGAAATTCTTCTGGCTTATGTATTTACTAGTGTTACTTGTCTTCTTGCACACCAGCCTACACATACTCCTTCCTTCCTTCCTTCCTTCCTTCCTTCCTTCCTTCCTTCCTTTCTCTCTCTCTCTCTCTCTCTTTCTTTCTTTCTTTCTTTCTTTCTTTCTTTCTTTCTTTCTTTCTTTTTCTTTCTTTCTCTCCCTCTCTTTTTCTTTCTTTCTTTTCTCTTTCTCTCTCCCTTCCTTCCTTCCCTCCTTCTTTCCCTCCTTCCTTCCTTCTCTCTCTCTCCCTTCCTTCCTTCCTTCTTTCCTTCCTTCCTTTCTTTTTCTTCTTCTTTCTTTCTTTCTCTCTCCTTTTCTTTCTTTCTTTCTCTCTCTTTTCTTTCTTTTCTCTCTTTCTTTTCTTTCTTTTTTTTTATTTTCAAGATGGAGTCTCGCTCTGTTGCCCAAGCAGGAGTGTAGTGGTGCGATCTTGGCTCACTGCAGCCTCTGCCTCCCAAGTTCAAGTGATTCTCCTGCCTCAGCCTCCTGAGTAGCTAGGATTGCAGATGCTTACCACCACACCCAGCTAGTTTTTGTGTTTTTAGTAGAGACAGGGTTTCACCATGTTGGCAAGGCTAGTCTTGAACTCCTGATTTCAGGTGATCCGCTCACCTCAGCCTCCCAAAGTGCTGGGATTACAGGCATGAGCCACCGCACCTGGCTCCAATTTCTAGGAGATAAAGATACAATTCCAGGTAGAGTATTCATTCTGGACAGAGTATTAAACATAAATTCCTACCCTCTCATCCATCTTAAAGAAATGTTCTCCCAGCACTTTGGGAGGCTGAGGTGGGTGGATCACCTGAGGTCAGGAGTTTGAGACCAGCCTGGCCAACATAGTGAAACCCCGTCTTTACACAAAAATCAGCTGGGCTTGATGGTGCATGTCTGTAATCCCAGCTACTCAGGAGGTTGAGGCAGGAGAATTGCTTGAACCCGGGAGGCAGAGGTTGCAATGAGCCGAGATCGCGCAATTGCACTCCAGCCTGGGCAACAGAGCAAAACTCTGTCTCCAAAAAAAAAAAAAAAAAAGGGAAAGAAATGTTCTCAGGTCACCAGGAGATGAATCAAGAGTCCGTTCAGCTTGCATAGCTCTGCTGTGTTTCTTCCTGGCCTCTTAAGCGCTTGTCCCTTGGGGATGAAAACACTTCAATGCCCCCAACTCCTTCAAAAAAAGGCCCAACACTTTAAATCCCTCTTTTAAATTTCCAAATCTGAAAACAAACGTTTTAAAACCTAACCAGCGGAGGGGGCGGAGCAAGATGGCCGAATAGGAACAGCTCCAGTCTCCAACTCCCAGCGCGAGCGACACAGAAGACCGGTGATTTCTGCATTTTCAACTGAGGTACTGGGGTCATCTCACTAGGGAGTGCCGGACAATCGGTGCTGGTCAGCTGCTGCAGCCTGACCAGCGAGAGCTGAAGCAGGGCGAGGCATCGCCTCACCTGGAAGCGCAAGGGGGAAGGGNNNNCACTTTAAATCCCTCTTTTAAATTTCCAAATCTGAAAACAAACGTTTTAAAACCTAACCAGCACCAAATGTTTAAAACATTTTTATTATTCTTACCAAAGTGAAGGACCTAGGACAAATAAACACCTATGTCTGTCTTTTCTTCATACAAAGGTAGTATCTTTTCATCTTCTGATGTTATGTACTTTTCTGTGTTCAACTGTAGTTAAAAATATGTGCCACATGAAATGTTGACAAGTGTTTTTAGATAATGAATCTTTACATTTATCATTTTACCTTTGAAATGGGTATCCCACTTCAAAGATTGAAACAATGCAGTTTACATGAAATGACTTGTCCAGTGTTACAGACTGGTCTGCAGTAAAGTCAAACCTTGAAATACACCTACGTTGATACCCAAACCTTTCCATTCATTGCTGAATAGACTATAAGTTCACCTCAGTAAGCTCATTCAATATTTTTGTTATCAAATAGATATTGGAAGTGCTGAGCTCACAAAATTGAGCTGGTTTCTTTCTAGCTGGACTATTTAGAGCCTTAAATGAATAACTGGCACCTGACAACACACACACTTCTCTGAAATGGCTCCACCAGGGAGCCAGTTCATATTGAAAAGGGTGGACCAACTAGATTCTAGTATTTCTTCTGGGAAAAGCACAGCATTCTCTTTTATTTCTTTATATCCAGGGCTCAAACCACCAAGGGTACCAAGCTTTGGAAAGTTCAAGATTTATACTTGTAGCAACATTCTTCTCAGACATCTTCAGAAGCACCTTTCCCTGCCACAGTAAGGGCATTCTGTGGGGGGTGCGGATCTCATAAGTAAGGGGTAAATAGTTCACTGCTAGGATTCCAGACAGCCAACTCTTCCGGCAATAGTTGAGGTCTGATAAGACTCTCTTTGTGAACTTTATAGATGAACACCTGGGTTACAGGAGATTGTCCTTCATCAGTGATTCCAGTGATGAAGCTTTTGCCTCCCCCATCCTTCTCCAGCTTAGCAGAGGGCCAGAGGTGTTATGTGGAGACTCCTACTTCTGCAGTATTATTACCCTGGAGATATTTTTGTTCAGCACAATGAGTAGATGCCTTACACCCACCCCCATGCCCACCATCACTCCAGTTGGAAGTAATAGACATTTTAATTCTCTGGGGGTGAGGCTTCATCCTCTCCTTGTTTTCAGATATTGTGAGAAATACGTGCAGGTCTTCGAGTAGGAGAAAACTGGGGAAATTGAAAAAGTGATTGAATCTCCCTTCAATCTCTTCTCCTGTTTAACTGTCACAAACTGGCTATCAGAAATTCTCCCCATAAAGTAAACATTTGCTTTTTTTCCTACCAAATTCAGGAGGCAAAGGTTACCGAGTCAGTCAGGAAGTACTTTTTTGTAACTTAAATTCTGGACCAACTTGGAGGAGGCCCAGGGAACTTTAGGGAGACAAGGCAGAGGTATCAAGGTTAGAGACAATGAAAACTATGACTCAGTCTATTAGCTGCCGTCAACCTCGCTTATGCAGTTTGGTTTTGTTTGGAAGAACAGTGAGAGCCCATATTAATGTAATTCACACTTTCTGTTTTCACAGAAATGCCTAAAGAAGAATGACCATGAAGAATTATTCTATGGCAACTCAGTTTGTCTTAGCTGGTTTAACACAGCAAGCAGAGATCCAGCTGCCCCTCTTCCTCCTGTTCTTGGGTATCTATTTGGTCACAGTAATGGGCAACCTGGGCATGGTTCTCCTGATTGCAGTCAGCCCTCTGCTTCACACTCCCATGTACTATTTCCTCAGTAGCTTGTCTTTCGTTGATTTCTGCTATTCCTCTGTCATTACTCCCAAAATGCTGTTGAACTTCCTAGGAAAGAAGAACACAATCCTTTACTCTGAGTGCATGGTCCAGCTCTTTTTCTTTGTGGTCTTTGTGGTGGCTGAGGGTTACCTCCTGACTGCCATGGCGTATGATCGCTACGTTGCCATCTGTAGCCCACTGCTTTATAAGGTGATCATGTCCTCATGGGTCTGCTCACTGCTAGTGCTGGCTGCCTTCTTCTTGGGCTTTCTCTCTGCCTTGGCTCATACAAGTGCCATGATGAAACTGTCCTTTTGCAAATCCCATATTATCAACCATTACTTCTGTGATGTTCTTCCCCTCCTCAATCTCTCCTGCTCCAACACACACCTCAATGAGCTTCTGCTTTTTATCATTGCGGGGTTTAACACCTTGGTGCCCACCCTAGCTGTTGCTATCTCCTATGCCTTCATATTCTACAGCATCCTTCACATCCGCTCCTCAGAGGGCCGGTCCAAAGCTTTTGGAACATGCAGCTCTCATCTCATGGCTGTGGGGATCTTCTTTGGGTCCATTACCTTCATGTATTTCAAGCCCCCTTCAAGTAACTCCCTGGACCAGGAGAAGGTGTCCTCTGTATTCTACACCACAGTGATCCCCATGCTGAACCCTTTAATATACAGTCTGAGGAACAAGGATGTGAAGAAAGCATTGAGGAAGGTCTTAGTAGGAAAATGAGTCCTGATTTGGGGATTTATAGATGGGAAAATGAATAGTTCCAGTGAACATGTATTCTTTTTTTCTATTTTTCATGTTATTCTGTTGTAACATACATAATATCTAGATTTTAAAATTACTTTCCCGTCTATGATTGATTCAGCCTTCTCAATGAAATAAAATAATTTGTAAAGCAGGTATTAACATTCTTATCTTTTGATAGGAAAACCGAGGTCTAGGTAGTTTTAATTTTTCTTACCAATTGTGATAGAGAAGACATGAGAATTCAGATTTTCTCCAATATTAGTCCTGTCTTCCTAATATCTCATGTTTGCTTGTTGAATACTTGCTATGTGGGAGGTACTGAGTTGTCCACTGATGTGAATGCTAAGAGGAATGTTAGCCTGGTCCTGGATATCTACTAATTCTTCAGGGAATTAGACAAATACACAAGGGAAAAGAAAAGAAAAGAAAAAATTAAGAACAAGAATGGCAATTCTAGTCAGCAGGTCTTACTCAAAACGCTTTTACTATTTTTTTCTACTCAGTATATTAAAAATCTCTTTATTTCCATTTCCTTGTTGTTCCTTATGGACCTGGGTTTTTTGTTTTGTTTTGTTTTTTGTTTTATTTATCTACTTTAACACCACAGTTCTACACTAAGGGACCTCTGACCACGTGTTTTCACTATCTATTGCAGTGGAGTTGCCTAATGTTGTAAAACCTTCCTCACAGGGAAGATATAACCCCCACATTCTTCCTACATATACCCTGGGATTTAGAAAACAAATTCCTATCAGTTAAGAGAAAAAAAAAAGGCAAGGCTATTTTAGAGAAAAGTAGAATCAAGAAATACAGAAGATTCAAAATTATAATTGGGAAATTTGAAGTAAGTCTTAGGAAAAGTGACACAAAATCCTTTTGTGCTGAAAAAACCCCTCATCAGCACACTTATTAGGATGTTTTGGTCTTACTACAGAAGGGAAAAGAAGAATCAATGGAGAAGAGAAAAAGAATTTTAGCTGACCAAAATAAAAATACATAAATGGTGATTACAAGTTGATACAAAAAAATTAATATCCCATAAAAAAGTATGCAGAAGTCATTCACAGTGAATATTATATATGTAATGTTCG
>NW_016815818.1:260615-292670 GCF_001698545.2 Rhinopithecus bieti | reverse complement strand
TATATATATATAGTAGCTATTAAACTTGGTCAACCACATTTAAAAAATTCAAATAAAATAATAAGTCATATGCTTATTTACCTGTGAAATGGTAAATAATATTTTAATCTTAAAGGTGAGGTAAACAAGAATGATAATATATATAGATACTGTATTAATTTCTGTAAGACAGTTTGATAATATATATTAAATAATATATGTCAAATAATTCCATACAACCTTTTACCAAGTTATTCAATTTCCAGACATGTATACTTAAGAAGTAAAAGTAACGTTGTCAAAGGCAGAGCTATAAATATATTGACAATAACAAAATAATGAATTGAGTTAAATGTTCTTCAAAGTTACACATTTGAGTAAGATTCAGATGTCCAGTAGAATAAATATGGTATAGATATACAGTAGACTAAAAATCAGCCATTGAAATAATTTTGTGAAATAGTACTGGCAGGGATAATATGCAAATTATATATTAAGAAGACAGGCATGACAAATGATACGATACGTATGACACACTTGAATAAAAATTCCGTAGTGCTTTCACAGACATTCTTTCTTTTCCTTTCACATTGAAACAAGTATGTAGCATGCAAATAAATGAGGATAATGTTTTAGGGATGTTTTAACATTACTTTTGTGTGTCTGTGTTGAATACAGGGGTTCAAAGGGCTTCATCTTCTACTCCAAGCATTTTAAAGACATTCCTCCACTGCATTTCAATGAATTTTATATATGTATACACAGAAAATGCCCCAAGAGTATAGCTCTTTAAATTGCTAATGATGTTTATATCTGTTTAGTGACTCTCCAGGTGAAGATACAGAATGCTAGCATCACTCCCGGAGGCCCCTTATGCGCTTCCCAAGTCAATACCCATCTTCAAGAAGTACCCACTATATTGACTTGTACAATTGGTCATTTTCTTTTTTTTTTTTTTGAACTTTATACAAACTTCTCTCATACTCCTTTGTAATCCTTCCCTCAAGTTTTTTCCACTGTTCCCTAGGCAACCATGAATCCACTTTTGTCACTGTACATTAGCTAGCGTTTCCAAGAATTTTGTGTTTATAAGGCTGTACAGTATGTACTCTTTGCTTGATGTCTTTAATTCAGCATAATTATTTTTAGATTCACCATGATTTGCATGCATCATAGCACTATCAACTTTCCTTGACATTTTCCTTTGTTGAGATCAGTTGACCATCTACTTAGGGACCTATTTTGTACCCTATATTCTATTTGTCTATCTTTATTATTTTCATGCATATGCACTGATGGAAATCAACAAAGAAAAGAAAATCTGTTCAAGAGATTGTTCTGATTGACTAGATGTCTGTGTCCAAAAGCTGAACCTGATTCAATTCCTCACACCATACACACGCACTAATTAGAAATTGGTTACAGAAGGGAACATAAGACCTATCTTTGTGACTGGGAGGTGGTCAAACATTTCTTACATAGAATACCAAGAAAAAAGATAAATGTGACTCCATCAAAATTTTAATTTTTTATTATCAAAAGACATTGTTTTAGAAAAAAAGAAAGTGCACACACAGCCTGGAAAAAATAATGTACACACACATACACAAACACAAAACAAATGTGTCCAACAGATGACTTATATCCAACTTTTATAAATAATTCCTACAACCAATTATTAAAAAATGAGTAAAAGAAACTTTACATAAACTGTATACTAAGGCTTACAAATACATTATGCAATTTCAATATTAATAGTCATCAGGAGAATTCAAATTAAAACCACAAAGAAATACCATTACACACCCACTAGAAGGATTAAAATTTAAAAGATTAAAATACTAAGTATTAGAGAGTATTCAGAGAAATGGCATCTCTCAAATATTACACGTTGTAGTGTAAAATGTTAAACAGTGCAGAAACAAAAATATACTAGAATGTCTATTAAATCTTTATTGATAATAGCAGAAAAATCAAGAAATGTCCATCATCTGATAAACAGAGAAGGAAATTACGGAATATATGTATAATGGAACACCACTTAGTAATAAAAAGGGATAATCTATTGAGGCATACAACAAAACAGATGAATATCATTTAATAATATGTCCAGTCCGAGAAACCACAAACACAAGAGTACTCACAATATGAATCAATTTATTTCAAGTGCAAGAATAGGCACTATAAACCTGTGAAGATAAAATTCATAATGGTGATTGTTTCTTTGGAAAAAGTAAGTACTCACATTGGATATAAACACAAAAGAACTTTCTCAGGTGATAGAAATGGCCTGTATCAGAGACTGACATGTTTCTCTAAAGAACCAGATAACAAATATTTTAGAATCCACAGACCATAAGGTTTCCATTGCAACTACTCAACAATTACATTGTAATGAATGAATGTGGCCTTGTACAATGCAATTTTATTTATAAACATTAAAATTTGAATTTTATATAATTTTATTTTAATTTTTTTCAGCCATTTAAAAATGTAAACAGTGATATTAGCTCATAAACAATACTAAACTATGGGCTGGATTTGCCCTATAACCCATATTTTGCACTGCTACTCTTTATCTTGATAGGTGTGCTAGTTATTTGAGTGAATATATTTGTCAAAACTCATTGAATTATATACTTAATACCTGTTCATTTTGCTATATGTAATTATTTTGAAATGATTATAATATAAAAATAAGAGAATATAGAGGACTTTATGACTTCAAGTGAGCATAATTTTTAAAGAAAATGAGTAATAAATATAGCCACATTAAAAAACTTCACAATAAAAGGCATCATACAGAAGCTAAAGGCAAGCTACAAATCAGAAAAGGATAATTGAAACACAAAAGAATTGGTATCCATACTTTAAAAAACCCCACAAATTAATAAGTGAAGGACAAGGAGCCTAATAGAAAATGAGGCAAAGGATATAAGCAGCAATTCACACTGAAAACAGAATGTCCAGTAGCCAATAAACAAATGGAGCAATGTTTAACTTCACAGAATCAGCCAAATATGACCATTTACTATAGTACCTGTCAAGGACTCAAGGTTTAGCCCTGTGTCCACATCCATGTGTTGAGAGAGGGACCCGTAATCCCTAAGTGTCAAGAGAGGGAGGTGACTGGATTATGGGGCGGTTTCCTCCATGCTGTTCTTGTGATAGTGAGTGAATTCTCACAAGATCTGGTGGTTTTTAAATGGTAGTTTTTCCTGCTCTGTCTCACACCTCCTGCCATGTAAGATGTGCCTGCTTTCCCTTTCCCTTCTGCCATGATTGGAAGTTTCCTGAGGCTTCCCCAGTCATGCAGAACTGTGAGTCAATTGTCAATTAAACCTCTTTTCTTTATAAATTACCTAGTCTCCAGCAGTTCCTTATAGCAATGTGAAAACGGACTAATACAGATTCATTTCTGTACTGGTTGTAGTTTTGGCCTCCTTTATCTTTCCTAGTAAAGAGACCATGAGTAAATTGGGAGACAGGAAGCCCTGGCTCCAGATTCGCTTGTGAAATTGTATTCCTGGATATACTCATTTGTAAAGAAATTACACTACTCTAATTCTTCCTTTCTTATAAAACCGTCATGAGAGTAAGATAAGTAAAATGTGGGAATACATACAATTGTAAATCTTTATAAATTTGATACAACATCATTTGTTCTGATTCCTCTGACTTGAAAACTATGAAGCCCTTTCTTCTTTAAAGGCTTGGATTTTCTTTTTCCTAAAATGGGTACAGGCAAGTTGTATATGCACTTCTCAGGAGGCTATCAGTTTTATGGCTATAAACCTTAAAGAGAATCTCAACATATTGAGAAATAGTTATTTGTAATGAAATGTCAGACCTAATACATATACACATACCTTTCTGCATACAGGTTTACAATCTATTTAGGAGTGACAACATCATCCACAAACATTAATCTCTCACAAACATTCACAGTGTCTTTTAACATGGCTGGGAAGAAAACAATACCGTGTTTCTCAAATTGTGGACAAGGCACAGCTGAAGACAGACTTGGGAAAACTCATGTAAAGCATAAACAGAGTTCATTTTCTTAAAGACCTAATTTGGCTTAAAAATGTGATGGTGTAAACCCAGCAATTTTTATGTTAAAATTGTTGATGTACTAGAAGATTGAATATAAATAAGACACTTAAAAATTGCGACAATTTTAACCTGTATTCTCCTCCTCATTTCATGCCTTTAGCCTATTAACTCTTATCTGCCATTTGAGTTACTTTAGTAGAAAAATTTAAGAATTATCAAAAGAGCATAGAACCAGGACCTAGAGGACTTACATTGGAAACTTGGCTCCAGTACAAAATGCCTAAGCCTCTGTCTTCCACAGTTCTATCAGTATAATTGTGTAGGGAATATTTAATATAGATAAGTGCACCCCCGGAGAAGCCTGGCACGCTGTTCAAAAGGCCCCACAGAATGACAGTCACAACCCTGCTATATAAATTTTAGTCTAGAATCTGCCCTCAGCCCTGCAAGCTTGCAAATCTGATTTTGTCTGCAGAGGAAATCATTCTTTTGGGAGTGGATTTCACAGTAACCAAGCTCAAGCAGCTGATGCACAGGAGCAGAATGCTAGTTTTTAAATTACAACAAATGCAGGACATTTGAAGGTATTGTCAGTCTTCTGATTCAGTCAGGTTACATGGGAGACAGATCCACAACCAGAAGGTCAATGTATTTATTTAAAGGAGAACTGAGTTTGTCACCGGAACTTGCATAATGCAGTCCGCATGACTCATTCTTTCCCTGTAGAAAGGCCGAGTGTGAAGCCAAATAAGTACAATCCATTAAGTAAGAAAATGGAACAAAGTGAAAAAAATCAGCTATGCTCGTCCTCCCCTTCATTTTATTTTAATTACAATTTAAATGGTATTTTAATTTATGTTTGTTATTATAGTAGATAAAATAGCATAGTAGAAGATAAACTGTTAATTAGATACATATTTAATATCATCATGGAATGACTATTGGGGCATATAGTGTCCTCTTTCTGGGCCTCAAGTAAAAATGGTGAATTGATCAAATAAACTTGATGACTATTTTCAGCTCTAAGATGTCCTGTTAATAGGAATAGCTAATATTTATTGAGTGATAGTTCATTCCTTTTTTTTAAACAATTAGGTTTCTTTTAGTTTTCCTTTTTGATGGTACAAAATGTCAAGTCATTCTAATAGCTAAATTATTATTCATACTCTTTCCTTAAAATTTGTTCTTAGAAAGGTAGTTTCTGGGTCAATAATAAGAGTATTTTATAAACGTTTCCTATATATCACATTTCAGAAAGATTATACCAAATTAAATGTCATCTAGTAGTTATACAAGTAAATGAATACACCCTCACATATATTGATGAAAATTGAACAGGAATATATTATTATGGTTATTTCTGAGGAGTGTGCTGTTTGTCTTTATTCTATGCTTGCATGTTTTATATTTGTTTATAATAAATGTATATTCTTACACATAAATGTATATTATTTTTATAGTCATTGCTAATTTATATTTTCTATATGAAGCATAATTTTCAAAGCATTTGTACATTTAATTTGGATTATAACAATGTAAGAGACTGGTCTCCAAACTGTCTACCTAATGCTGCACAATTAGCAAGATTTAGTTATCTAAATGATAAAACTGTCCATCTCGGGCTGAGGCAGCAGGCTGGCTGCATCAGGTAAAAACTGTGTACCTAGTTTGCTGCATTAATTGCCCTGTGGGACCACCCCCCAGGGTACGTGCATGTGCCCTGAGGTAGGAAGAACATTGACCTCCGTTGGGTTGCAAGTTTCTTTCAAGTCTCTTGGCAATGCCACCACTGCCTCAGTTTAGTGGTGAAAAAACAAATAAATAAAAATGGGTGGTGGCCAACTGCTGGAGAAATTTCCAGCCCACGCAAGTAGCATGGAAGAAACCATGAGAGGCCCTACAGTGGAGAAAAAGAAACTATGCTCTATAGGATATAGGCAAGAGAGACAAGCCTTTACCAGGAGGACAAAATCCGTTTCTCTTTAGGTGTCCCTCCAGGGCCCTGTATTAACAACACATAACACGTTATCCAAGGGCAAAGAAGAACTATTTTACAAGGCTCAGCTTCATTATTACAGAGACTGTAAAAAGGATGAATTTAGAAATGAGAGATGAAAGCTCAAAAACGGACAGAGGAAGCGTTCAGTGGTTCACCGTTAAACATAATGTTAGCCGTCAATCTTAGTAGATGCTTTTTTACAGGTTGAGGACGTGCTCCTCTATGCCGAATTTCCTGAGAGTTTTTATTGGGAATGCACATAGGTTTTTCTATTTTGTCTTGTTTATTGGTGAATTACACTGACTGACTTTTGAATGTTAAATGAATCTTACATTTCCATTATTAACCCTAGTTTATAATAATAAATGAAGGAGTGTGTGTGTGTGTGTGTGTGTGTTTGTATGTGTGTGTGTGTGTAAAGGGGTCAGCAGGGGAGATTGGCGTATATTTCTTCAGATAAGAGAACTGGGGAAGAAAACCAAGCCAGAGCTCACTCATAAGCTGAGCATGTGTGGAACAGACCCAGGGAAGTGTCACAAAGTCTTTGAAAACTGAATCACAATTTGAAACACCACCTAGGTCTTAGACTGACCTCTGAGTGGCAAAATCTTATACTAACATCTCAGGGGTACATTCGAAGGACAAACACAATGCGACATATTAAAGGCTTTGAAAATTGAACTGACGTTGGAAACATTGCCCATGGAAGGTAAGAGGAACTACTTGTCTGATGCTATGGATTGACAATGTGTTAAAACAAACAAAGAAACAAACAAGAATCAATATTCTCCAGAGAATTTTAACAGGATCTAGAGTCTAAATAGCATAACATGAAAAGTGTCTAGAATGAAATCTGAAATTATTTAGCATACAAAAAATCAAGAAAACGTAACCAATTCTCAACAGAAGGGACAATCAACAAATACCAACCCTGAGATTACCCAGACATTAGAATTATCAAAAATACTAAAGCGTCTGTTACAACTGTGCTCTGTAAGGTATAAATAAACAAATTTAAAGTAAATGGAAGAGTAGAAGTTCTCAGTAGACAAATATAAACTCCAAAAACTAAAGCAGAGAAAACTGAACCTAAAATGAAAGTTAAAAATATATACATTTAGCAAGATATGTAAGAAAAGTATGATGAAGGGGGGAGAGTACTTTAATAGTATAAGTATATAAGTATTCTCTGTGGTTGTAACATTCCAGCATTAAAGACCAGAATGAAGTGAGGGAGTAAGCTAAAAACAATTCTTAAAAATACAAAAAATATTATAATTACCAAGTTTTTGGAGTCCCTACATTAAGTCAGATAAGTATTTTGCTTTTGTGTCATTCAGTCTTTACAATAGCAATGCAAGAAAGGCATTGCTATTTCCATGTTGCGAGGGAAGAAAACGAGTTTCACAACTCGAGACAGAACATACACACATACACACACACACACACACACACACACACACACACATATGAATTTCTTCTTCTACTTACTAAGCTCCCTGCTTATTAAGATTGCTTAGTAAGCAATGATGACTTAAATTTCTCTTAATGAAGATTTCCTCACCCCAACAACTCATTTTCTTCTGGGCCAAACTTTAAGTAAGTAGGAGAAGGAAGGATTAGACGGAGGGCCTTGATATCCTCAGTATCTATTGAATGTGGACATTAGTTCACTTACTATATTTTGGTCTTTGGTGCTCTATTTCCCTGCCTTCCTCTCTGTTTTGCGCTTTGCCTAAATGACAGCTTCATAAATGTTTTTTTGAACAAATATGAAAATGACTGCTATAATGTTTCCTCATTTGATAAAAGCTCTTTAAAAGACAAGGACTGTGACTATCACTGAAGTTTTTTCTCAAAGGCTAGAAGAATATGCTCTCATTACTCTGGAGATGCTTAATAGGTGAACAAAAGCTGACAGATATGAGAAGACTGAAATTCTGTTTCACCAACCACAACAAAAAATCATCTGGGATTCAGACCTACATCAGGTCAACAAATGAGCTGTCACTTCTGTATTGTCCATCCCCAACAGGCCCTTTTTTGTCCTCACCCTCCATGAACCTATCTGACTTTTGCTTTTCAAAAATGCTTTGCCAAAACATATTCTGACACAATGGAGTGATGACATTGTCAAGTCTGATTCAAAACACAGTAAAATGGGGACTCTGACTCTGCTTGAGATAAAGTTTTTGCATGGTAAATGGCATTTGAACTGGGCGTTGAATGATGGGAATGAGTTTGTCCAGCTGAAGACTTGAAAGAGCACTGCAGGTGGAGAGAATAAAAGGCACGGAGCTTGAGAAAAGTGAGCAGGAAAAAGTGTGCTTCCTTCGAAAGCATGGATCTGCTCACTACCCTCATATGAGGTCCAAACAAATGTTATGTCTGATTCAATCTGGCAGATTCCCTGGCTGAACTCAGCAGATTCCTTGGCTGACCTCAGATCCTGAAGAGAGTCAAAAGGAAAGGAGACTTGCCTCTGCCTTTCCCTCCTTGGCACCCCCTTTTCTTCCCACAGTCCCCTTCTTTCCCATCACCATCTTCTCACTGCTCTTCTTCCCATCAAATTGTGGTCTGAATTGTAAATAGCACATTTCTTATGTTAAGCTCACTAGGAAGAACAAAGACATATAGGTGGGAGAAAACTAAAGTCAAAGGCTTTGTGTAAACAGAGTATCCAAACCATAAAACAGCAGCTTGGACTTTGCAATGCCCCATGTCTGTGCTGGGGATTACACAGCCAAATTCAAATTTTCTAATACTAAAAAAACAACAGAAGCAGTCACCCCTCACAGACTATTTTATCTACCCTCTCCACATTCTCTTTCATCTACTGCTTCAGCACCAGACCAAGGCCTGTTTATAGATCTAAGACTAACAGACAGGCTTTATAGGCGACAGAGTGCACTAGTTCCTCGGATTCATCCATAAGAGACCTGCCTTACATTCCATCCAGAAGTTTTTTTATTTTTATACAACTTCTTTATGCTTAAGAAGTTGCAGGATACCACCTCCATGTAGCTGAACCTCTTCCATTTTTCTGCAACTTCTACACTATCAAAGGAAGGTTTATTTAATCAGTGCTGACACTTAATGGGTTAATTAGATAAGCATGCCAGCGAAGATGAAAAAGTGCCAGAGGAAGGAGAAATAGGAGAGAAGGAGAAGATGTAAGGGCAGAAAAAGCGAAGAGCCAATTGAAGAGAAGGTCCAGAATGTCTTGCCAAGTGGCAAGAGATAATTTTTCCCGGACAGGATAATTTATTAGTTACCTCACCTTAAGTCATTCACTTTACGTCTTCAAGTCTTCACTTTGTCACCTGTAAAAGGGGGCCATGATAATATCTGTGCTCCTTATTACACAAAAGGTAATACCTTTTTAAGTATTGTGGTGTTATTAGTGTTAAGCTACGGATCCTTTTCTATCACCTCCCAGGAAGGAAAGCTACTGGCTGCAGAACCTTTCTCAGAGAATATTTAACTTCCTTATTTCTCAGACTATAGATCAAAGGATTCAGCATGGGGGTGACCAAGTTATTCAGGATTTGAACAGTTGCATTAAGCCAAGGATTGGGGGTGGGCTGCAGGTAGATGAGAACCACTGGCATAAAGGAGAGGAGGATGGCAGTGAGGTGGGCGCTGCAGGTGGAGAAGGCACGGCGTCGGCCCTCGGCAGAGTGGATCTGCAGGATGGAGCAAATGATGCAGCTGTAAGAGGTGAAGATGAGAAGGAAACAACTGAGGGGCATCAGACCCACACTGATGAACCCCACCATCTCCAGGGCTGAAGTATCTGCACAAGCCAGCTTCAGCATGACTGGGATATCACAGAAATAATAGTCCACCTCATTGGGGCCACAGTAAGGCAATTGGAAGGTGAGAATGGTCAGAAAGGTGGCCTGAATGCAGGCAAAGAATGAGGTCCCCATGGCTAGGATGATGCACGCTCTGTGGCTCATGATTAAGGTGTAGTGTAGAGGATGACAAATGGCAACGAAGCGGTCGTAGGCCATTACCGTATACAGAAAACACTCAGTGCAGCCCAGGAAATGGTAGAAGAAGAGCTGGGATGCACAGCCTGCATAGGAGATGGCTTGGCTATTCCCCGAAAGATAGCACAGCATCTTAGGGGAACTCACAGAAGGGAAAAATATGTCAAAAATAGACAGCTTGCACAGAAAGAAGTACATGGGCTTGTGAAGCCGAGTGGAGGAGACAATAGCCAGCAAGATGAGCAGGTTCCCCATAAGGGTGA
This sequence comes from Rhinopithecus bieti, assembly GCF_001698545.2. NCBI lineage: Eukaryota > Metazoa > Chordata > Mammalia > Primates > Cercopithecidae > Rhinopithecus > Rhinopithecus bieti. Next base: position 282,378 of record NW_016815818.1, on the reverse strand, counting down.
AGATGTAGAAGGACAAAAACAGGACCAAGAGCATAGTCTCCAGACCCTCTGTGTGCGGGATGCCCAGCAGGATGAATTCAGTCACCACGGAGAGATTCCTCATCTTTGTCAGAGTGTTGGACCTCAAAAAAGAACACAGGTCTGCAAAATATGAATACTGACATCAAATCAAGAAGCTGTCCGATAGATGTGCTGGCTTCATGTTTTAACATTCCACAGTCAACCTTCTTATGTAGGGGAAGATCTACATAAAAATATAAGGATGATAAAAATTCTTGACTATAGTCTTTAACTTTTGGTTTTGGCCAAGTTGGATTAAGGTCACCACAGCCTCTTTCTCACAGAATACAATTAAAACTCTATATAAAATCACAAAACTTATTTGCCTAAGAACTCTGAAAAGCAAACAGAAGGGGCAGATGGGCAAGAGGAGACAAACCTAGATGAGAAACTCCTACAAATATGAATTTCTACTACATTTCTCCTCTAATCTTGTGGTTTTGAACGGAAGGTGGCCAAAGTTACAGAACTGAGAGGAGGCTGCTCAGATGCTGAAACCCCAATAGATGACCCATGTTTTTCACTAGGAAACCTGATAAAAGAGGCCTCTGTAGTCAAAGCATGTGAGGGAATTCCTGCATTGTCTCTCTAGTTTTAATTCCAGCTGTGTCACAACAGTCTTCCCAATTTTAAAACTATGAGGCAATAGCATGAGAAACAAAAACTTGGAGATAAACTCCACTTTCTGAACAGAGCATGCAAGCATGGAGGAGTGTGTGTGTGTGTGGGTGTGTGTCTGTGTGTGTGTGTGTGTGTGTAAAGGGGTTGACAGGGGAGATTGGTGTATATTTCTTTAGATAAGAGAGCTGGAGAAGGAAACCAAGCCAGAGCTCACTCCTAAGCTGTGCGTGTGTGGAACAGACCCAAGGAGGTATCACAAAAGCTTTGACCGACCCCTGAGTGACAAAATCTCATACCAACTTCTGAGCAGTACATTCGAAGGACAAACACAATGCGACATATTAAAGGCTTTGAAAATTGAACTGACGTTGGAAACATTGCCCATGGAAAGCAAGAGGAACTACTTGTCTGATGCTATGGATTGACAATGTGTTAAAACAAACAAAGAAACAAACAAGAATCAATATTCTCCAGAGAATTTTAACAGGATCTAGAGTCTAAATAGCATAACATAAAAAGTGTCTAGAAAGAAATCTGAAATTACTTAGCACACAAAAAATCAAGAAAATGTAACCAATTCTCAACAGAAGAGACAATCAACAAATACCAACCCTGAGATTACCCAGACTTTAGAATTATCAAAAATATTAAAGCGTCTGTTATGACTGTGCTCCATGAGGTATAAATAAATAAATTTAAAATAAATGGAAGATTAGAAGTTCTCAGTAGACAAATATAAACTATAAAAAATGAAACAGAGAAAACTTTCAGAACTGAAATGTGGAATTGATGCTTAAGAGATTGGAAATATTTAACATCATACTGGGAGTTCTAACTAGTGTGACAAAGGCAGAAATAACTCAAGAGGATACAAATTAAAAAATGAAACTTTTTCTATTTACATACAGTATGTTTATCTCCATAATAAATCCTGAGGAATCTACAATAAAAGCTTCTAGAACTAATAAGTGAATTTAGCAAAGTCAATGGATGCAAAGTCAACATACAAAAATGTGTTATATTTCCATATATTAGCAACCAAAAATTGTAAATCAAAAGTAAAACGAATACTATCATTTACAACAGCACCAAAATACACAGTTTTGAGTCTAGTGAAATATGTGCAGGATCAGTATATTGAAAATAAAACATTAATGGAAGCAATCAAATAAGACATATATAAATGGAGAAACGAACTCTGTTTATGGATTGAAAGACTCAACATTGTTAAGAAATGAGTTCTCCCTAAAGTGTATCATCAATGCAATCTCAATCTGAATTCCAACAGATTTTTTTTTTAGATATTAAGAAGATGATTCTAAAGTTTATATGTAAAAAATAATAATTGTAAAAACAAACACTTTTGAAAAATAACAAAGTTTGAGGGCTCATACTACCAGATTTTAAAACTTACTATAGTGCTATGTTAAATCAAGACCATGTAGTCTTGATGGTATTGATGAAGAGACTCATAGCTCAATAGAACAGAACAGAGATCCTGAGAACAGAACCACACATATGTGGTCAATTGATTCTTGACAAATTGTACAATGGCAAGTGAATAGAGAAAAATGATCTTTTGAACAAATACTGAATAATTCTGAAACAATTAGCCATTCATACAGTAAAACAAAACAAAACAAAAACAAAACCAATGATCACAGACCCATGCCTAACGCCTCATATAAAAATATACTTAAATGAATCATACATTTAAATACAAAATCTGAAACTTTAATACCTCTGAACACTCATGCAGTCCACATAAACCATTGTGGAATTTTCTGCAGTATTGTAAAAGAGAATCCAAGTCACATTCTCTGGTTTCCAGAAGAGTGTGGTATCTCAGCCTCAGGAACTGAAATTTGGTGTTTATAGAAGGAGGTCCCAAGGGGGTATACTATCAAGACTTGAACACACTCATTCTCCCTGGATTACTTTCTTCAGATACCGTTGGGCATTTCTCATGATGTAGTCATTGGTAGCTATGAGGGAGCAATTAAAGTTAACCACATTTGCCACCCAAAATAAAATAGCAAAAGTGAGATGCTTTGAAAGAGAAAATATATACACCTCTTCCCAGTGTGCTTGTCTGAAGAACGGACTCCAACCCTGACCTCGAGGGTTCATGGTTCTTTTTGTGCCTGTCTCTTACTTGTTTATGTCTTTGCCTGTGGTGACATTTCAACACCTGTACTTCAAACATGATAGATCTATTCACCTTTAAAACATTACCCTTAGCAAACTAATGCAGGAACAGGAAACAAAATACTGCATGTTCTCTCTTATAAGTGGGAGCTAAATGATAAGAACTTAGGAACACAAAGAAGGAAATGGTCATGGGGGTCTACTTGCGGATTGAAGGTGAGAGGAGGAAGAGGAGCAGAAAAGATACTTACTGGATACTGGGCTTAAGTACCTGAGTGATTAAATAATCCACACAACGAACCCCCATTACATGAGTTTACCTATGTAACAAACCCTCACATGTACTCCTGAATCCAAAATAAAAGTTTAAAATCCCCCCAAAACAACAAACAGAAAAACCAATAAGAACTATGAATATATGTGCAGTAGTTACCATGGTAACAAATTAATACCATTTTTAATGCATCTTAGAAGAAGAGAAGCACATGCCATGGGGAAAGCCAGAATGCCGCTGAAGAAGAGTCCCTTGGGGTGGTAGATGCTCATTGGGATGCTTTTGTGTACGGTATGTAGCTTTAAAAAAACAACAAATCTCAATTACGTTAAAAACAAATAAGTACAAGCATTGTACTGAATATTTTATGCATATTAACTCTGTTAGTTTTTACCAAAACTCTGTAAAACAGGTAGTGCTAATTCCCATTTTACATCAGAAAGCCAAGGCACAAAGAATGTAAGTGAATTAAACAAGTATCTACATTTATTAGTGGGCAGATTTGGGTCTCATACACAGAACAGTAGGAATGTTTTGCTGAGTAGTTACTAATTCTGATTTCCTAATACTCATTCAAAGACAATAATTCTAAATAATCTTATTTTGTATTGCTTTACTTTTATAATGTAATTTTATTTTCTCTTAATTCATTCTCAGAAAAGCCTTGCAAGATTGTTGTAATTTCCAGATAAGGACATTGAAATTCAGTGACTTAAAACTTTTCTGAAACTAAAAGTGAAGAGTAAGTTATACCCAAATCTTCTGACTTCATGTTTAGTCTTATTTCTACTACACCTTCACTGTCTCCAAAATTACTTGGTGCAGAGAGAAATTGCCCCTGAGTAAGGGAAAAAAATCACTCACAGATTCATATTTCCAAATTTGGAGAAGTTTTCCTGGCACCCTTGCAGCCATTAACTGTCTTTATATATTATTCTTTCTTTTATTTTATTTTTTTATTATACTTTAAGTTCTAGGGTACATGTGCACAACATGAGTTTATGGCACCAGGTTATAGCTCAGGAGACGGACACGAGTCTCTCAAGATTATATTATACTAAATTAATAGGTTGTATAGCTACAGAGAAATTTTAGTGCCTAATGATAATCCCCAAGAACATACTTCTGATTATGGTATAAAAAAGATAAATTTGCATCATATTCATTTCATTCAGAAATAACAGCCTATCTCCTTGTTTTACTTCTACTTATGAATTCAAATATTCAGTAAGCCTGCAGAGTTTGTCCTAGGCATAATTGCAAAGACCTCACCCATAGAGGTAGATCCCATCCTTTAAATGAAAGGTTTTACTGTTTCATGTTCACGTATTTATAGTAACCCCCAATTATTCTAATAAAAATAACTATTCACATATTATCTGTCTATTTGTTGGTGGCAGTGGGAGACTCCCTCAAAGAAGCCAAAGAGGCAATAATCAAGCATGGTTACTTGGACCCTAATGCCCCGAAGATTGATTTATTGAATTTAAGTCAGGAGAGAAAATAATCTTTATGCGATTCAGGATATACACATGGAAAAATGTCCAACAAGAGTTTGGAAAGGAAGATTTAAGGTTTACTCTAGATATCACGGCTAGTGATATAGATTTCTAAGTCATCCTGCAAAAAGGTAAGTCCTCAACCTCTGAAAGACCATAATGGTCACTTATACCATAGTTCTCCTCTACTTGGGTTTATGGATATGAAGCATTCCTAAGTAACAAAAAGAAAGCTGACACTGATCTGGCTTGATCCTCTTAAGAGATATTATTTTATTATGATTCAAACCAGCGTCATAAAGCAGTTAAGTGTAGTGTTTACTGCATAATTCAGAAAAAATGTAACAAAACTTTAAGTATAACACTCTATTACTTATTACAATACCCATCTTTCTTAACCCATTTACACCTGAAGTTGCAATTTTTTAAATTTTTGCAATCAGACCTTGGCAATGACCTTAAGCAGTAGGATATAAATAACTCCCACATGCTTAGTGTTCCAATAATGGAACACTAGGCATAAGTGGCTAAATGCCTCCCATTTTGTCGTGACACCAAATATGTATCTAATAATAATCTAATTTTGCTGATAAAAAGGAGTTCAGAGAAAATTGCTGGTGTTTACCCCTTGAAAACCATCTTCTAGAGTACCTCAAATTTACCAACACCTGCAATAATTTCAGACTTACCAGAGTTCCAAAATAATTTGTCTTAAGGTGCTGATCTAAGAGTACAACCTTTTTTTTTAAACAAATATCATAAATTATATTGGTTTTATACATCAATTAGAGAGCAATCTGTTGTGTTCTGTTGTTGTTGTTTTGTTTGTTTGTTTAGACAAAGTCACACTCTGTCACCCAGGCTGGAGTGCAGTGGCACAATCCCAGCTCACTACAACCTCTGCCTCCCAGGTTCAAGCGATTCTCGTGCCTTAGTCTCCCAAGTAGCTAGGATTATAGGCACCCGCCACCACGCCTGGTTAATTTTTGTATTTTTAGTAGAGACGGAGTTTCACCATGTTGGCCGGGATGGTCTCAAACTCCTGACGTCAGGTGATCCACCTGAGGTGGCCTCAGCCTCCCAAAGTGCTGGGATTACAGGCATGAGCCACTGTGCCTGGCCACAATTAGATTATTTTCAAGAGGCTATTAATATGTATTCTAAACAACTTTGACCATCACAGAGATTACATCATGTAATAAAGATTTGAGAAGGAATATGATTGACCTAACACACAAACTTCTTCCTGGACTATGAGAAAGCTGGAAGAAATGTTCAAAGGCTTATGCTCCCCAACACATTTCAGTCCAATTGTATCAGAATATTAAGTCTTGGTCTGGGTCATATTAACTCTCTGGAGTCCCTTCAGTGGTTTTGGATACCCTTGAGTTATTTGTGTGTTAGCTTTCAAATTCTTGACTTAATGGAACCCATGATGATTTATGCATCGTAAGAACAGGAAATAAACACCTCAGACCAAGCATCAAGAAATAAACTTTCACAAATAGTTTATACTAGTTAAATCTGTTCATATATCAAAACAACCTTCAAAATTCTGTTGCAGTTATTTCTCATTAATATAAATGACTGACTGTGAAAAGCAATTGGCAACTTCTGGTTTCTGGTCCAGCATGTAAGAGCTTCAGGGTAATCCTTTATCCTACCAACAAGTAAAAAGCTGAAGCTGACTAAACTAAAAGATCAACAACTCTTCTTTGATCTATCAGAGGAGTGAGACCACAGGTAAAACCACTGTCCTCAAAATTGGAGAAAGAGGTGAATACAGAGAATCACATCTTACTGGAACAGAAAACTGTGAATGGAAACCTCCATCAGAACCAGTGCTGGGGTAGAAAAACCTAAACTGTAATTGATGAATGGTTGCAGGCTCAGTATGGACAAGTATGAGATTCAAAAACTTAGGGGCATCCAGTTATAGGAGAGTCTCCACACTTTTGTGAGGTTTGCTTCCAGAAGCTTGGCCAGGTTTTCTCAGTGAATATCGGAGAAAAGTTCCTTAGTGCTTCTGGCAGGGGGAGTGGAAAAGGAACCATTTTAAAGTATTCCAAAGAATTCTGTTTTTCTTAGTCTGACCTCAGGAGAAACTACTAAGTCAGCACCTAACCTGCTGGAGTTTTATTAGGGGCAAATGACCTAGGGGAAAGAAAACACCCAACTCCAGCCAGCACTGACCTTCTATGTGGCAGAAAAACAATCTCACCCTCTAACACACTAGCCATTCTTTCCCAACTGAGGACAGGGGAGGAACTGAGAAGCACTTGTGAACTTCACAGTCTAAAGGCAGAATCTCACTGAAGACTGAGACCCAACCATAGGAATATAGAAAGCTTTTCCTTCCCCCACACATTACCACCACATTACTAATGTCCTATTTCTAATAGTTTATTTTACTCAGTACCTCACATCCAGCTATCAAGAAAAAAACTGCCAGACATACCAAAAGGCAAAAAGCACAGATGAAGAGACAGAGTAAGCATATGAACCACATTCAAATATGGCAGAAATCCTAGATAATTAGACTGAGAATTTAAAATGTGCTTTTATGCTAGGGGCTCTAAGTGGATAAAGTAGATAGCATGCAATAACAGATGAGTAATGATAGCAAAGAGAGTGACATTTGAAGAAAGAACTCCTCCCTCAGTAAAAGCCAGAGATCAAAAATACTGTAACAAAAATGAAGAATACCTTTGATGGACTTATTAGTAGTTTGGACAGAATAAAATTTAAACAAACAAAGATAAGATAAAGAAGAATATTACATAATGGTGAAGGGCCCAATTCACAAGAAGACCTAATTATTCTAAATATATACATACTCAACAACGGAGCAACCAGATTCATACAGCAATTCTTAAAGACCTACAAAGGGATTCGATAACCACACAATAATAGTGGGAGACTTCAACATCCCACTAAATATTAGACAGATCATTGTGACAGAAAATTAACAAAGATATTTGGGACCTGAACTCAACACTTGATGAAATGAACTTAATAGACATCTGCAAAATTCTCCACCCCAAACCAACAGAATATACACTCTTTTCATCTGTACATGACACATATTCTAAAATTGATTCAACATACAGAAATCAATAAATAAGGTTCACCACACAAATAGAACCAAAGACAAGAACCACATGATCACCTCAATAAATGCAGAAAATACTTTGGTAAAATTCAACATCACTTAATGTTAAAACTCTCAACAAACTAGGCATTGAAGGAATATACTACAAAATAATAAGAGCCATTTATGAAAAACCCACTGCCAACATCATGCTGAATGGGTAAAAACTAGAAGCATTCCTGTTAAAGACTGGAACAAGACACGGATGCCCTCTCTTGCCAGTCCTATTCAACACAGCACTGTAATTCCTAGCTAGAGCAATCAAGAAGAAGAAAGAAATAAAATGAAGAGAGCTATTCAACCTATCCCTGCCTGCAGATTATATGATTCTATATCTAGAAAACCCCATAGTCTGTGTCCAAAAGATCCTAGATGTGATAAACAACTTCAGCAAAGTTTCAAAATACAAAATCAATGCACAAAAATCAGTAGTAGCATGTCTATACCGCAACAACGTCCAAGCTGAGGGCCAAGTCAAGAATGCAATCCCATTCACAATAGCCACAAAAAGAATAAAATACCTAGGAATACAGCTAACCAGAGAGGAAAAAGATCTCTACAATGAGAATTACAAAACACTACTCAAAGACACAAATGAATGGAAAAACAATCCATGCTCATGGATAGGGAGAATCAATATTGTTAAGATGGACATAATGTCCAAAGCAGTTTAGGGATTCAATTCCATTCCCATCAAACTACCAATGACATTCCTCACAGAATTATAAAAAGGTATTTCAAAATTCATATGGAGCCAATAACAGCCTGAATAGCCAAGATAATCCTAAATAAAAAGAACAAAGCTAAAGGCATCACATTACCCAACTTCAAACTACACTACAAAGCTGCAGTAACCAAAATAGCATGGTACTAGTACAAAAACAGACAAATAGACCACAGGAACAGAATACAGAGTCCAAAAATAATTCCACACTTCTAAAACCATCTGACCTTCAACAAAATTGACAAAAGCAAACAATGGGGGAGATGACTCCCTATTCAATAAATGGTGCTGGGATAACTGAACCCCTTCCTTACACCATACACAAAAATAAACTCAAGATGGATTAAATACAATGTTAAACCACAACTCTAAAAACCCTGGAAGATAACCTAGGAAATACTGTTCTGGACATAAGACCTGGAAAAGATTTCATGATGAAGATGCCAAAAGCAAATGCAACAAAAACAAAAATCAACAAATGGGGCCTAATTAAACAATAGAGCTTCTGCACAGAAAACAAACAACAACAACAACAACAAAACAATGAACAGAGTAAACAGACAAATTACAAAATCAGAGAATATATTTGCAAATTATGCATTCAACAAAGGTATAATATCCAGAATCTATAGGGAACTTAAACAAATTTAATTTACAAGCAAAAAACAAACCCATTAAAAAGTAGGTAAAGGACATAAACAGACACTTTTCAAAAGAAGACATACAGGTGGCCCACAAGCATATGACAAAATGCTCAACATCACTAATCACTAGAGAAATGCAAATTAAAACCGCAGTGAGATACCATTTCACATCAGTCATAATGACTACTATTAGAAAGTCAAAAAGTAACAGATCCTGGTGAAGTTGTAGAGAAAAGGGAATGTTTATACACTGCTGGTGGGAATAAAAATTAGTTCAGCCATTGTGGAAAGGAGTGTGTCAATTTCTCAAAAAACTTATAACAGAATTACCATTTGACCCAATAAACCCATTATTGGGTATATACCCAAAGGGATATAAATTGTTCAACCATAAAGACACATACCTGCGTATGTTTATCATAGTGCTATTCACAATAGGAAAGACATGGTATCAACCTAAATATCCATCAACAGTAGATTGGATAAAGAAAATGTAGTATATATACACATCATGGAATACTATGCAGCCACAAAAAGAATGAGATCATGTCCTTTGTAGCAACATGGATAGAGCTGGAGGTCATTATCCTTAGCAAACCAGGACAGGAACAGAAAAAAAAATACCACAGGTTCTCACTTATAAGTGGGAGCTAAATATTGAGTACATATGGACACAAAGAAGGAAACAACAGACACTAGGGCCTACTACAGGGTGCAGGGTAGAGATAGGGTGATAACTGAAAAACTACCTATCAGATATTACGCTTATTACCTGGATGATGAAACAATTTGTACACCAAACCCCACAGCACACAATTTACACATATAGCAAATCTGCACATGCACCCCTGAACCTAAAATAAAAGCTAAAACAAAGAAGTAACTATAACAAGTACCTAAAAATATTAATATGCAAAGAAATTTAATTATAAATACTCCCTGAAATAGCATATTGCTATAATAAATAGTTTCAACAACAACAAAAAAGAAAGGTAGTTGTAAAAGTCTAAAATATCGGCGATTAAGCAACATGTTTCTAAACAATACAAGAAAGGGTCAAAGAAGGAAACACAAGAAAAATTTTAAAATAAGCAAACTAAATGGAAATTAAAGATTAACTTATCAAAACTTTTGGGAAGCAGCAAAAGCAGTGCTTAGAGGAAATTTTGTAGCATTAAATACATATATTAGCAAAGAAGAAAAATCTGCTATCATTTCTTTAAGCATCAATCTTAGGACACTAGGAAAGAAAGAGCAAATTAAATCCAAATTATGAAGAATAAAACAGATAATGAGACCAGATACAGTGGGTCACACCTGTAATCCCAGCACTTTGGAAGGCTGAGGCAGAAGGATTGCTGGAGCCCAGTTTGAGATCATCCTGGGGAACATAGTGTGATCTCATTTCTACACATTTAAAAAAAAGAGAGAGATTGCTGGGCAGGCTGGTGTGTGCCTGTGGTCCCAGTTACTCAGAAGGCTAAGGTGGAAGGATTCCTTGAGCCTGGAAAGTCAAGGCCACAGTGAGTCATGATCACTCCACTGCATGCCAGCCTAGGAAACACAGTGAGATCCCTTCACAAAAAGAAAGAAAAGCAAAGAGAGGAGAGGAGAAGAGAGGAAAGGAAAAAAGAAAGAAAAGAAAAGAAGAAAAGAAACAATAAAAATTAGAGCAGAAATTCCTGAAACTGAAAATAGGGCATCAACAAAACCAAAAGCTTATTCTTTAAAAATTTCAATAAAATAGATGTCTGTGCCTAGCAGGCTAATAAAAAAGAGAGAAGATACAAACTACTTATATTAGAAATTAATGTGGGAACATCACCACAGAGCCCATGCACATTTAACAGGATAATAAATTATATGAAAAATTATATGACCACAAATTTCATAACCCAGATGAAATGGACCAGTCAGTTCTTTGAACAACACATCTGCCAAAATTCGTTCAAGAAGAAATGGACAATCTTAACAGGCCTGTATCTATTAAAGAAATTAAGTAAATAATTAATATCTTCTCAAACTAGAAAGTACCAAGCCCAAATGGGTTCAGTGGTAAATTCTATCCAACATTTCAGGAAGAAATTATATCAATTCTGCACAATTTCTTCTAGGAGATAGACACAGAATACTTTCAAACTCAATTTATGAGGCTAGCCTTAAACTAATATCAAAACTAGACAAAGATGTTACTGGAAAATAAAACTACAGACCAATATGTCTCAAGTGTATAGGTAAAAGAATCCTCAACAAAATATTAGTCAATTGAATCCAATAATGTATAAAAATATACACTATGATCAAGTGGAATTTATTCCAGGTATACCAGGCTGGTTAAGCACTTACAAATCAATTCATATAATTTATTACATCAACAGGCTAAAAAAGAAAATTCACATGATCATACAATGTATACAGAAAAAGCATTTGACACAGTCCAATGTCCATTCATGCAAAAAACTCTCAGCAAACTAGGAATAAAGAGCAGCTTCCTCAACTTGATAATGCAAATATATGAAAAAGGAAAAACCCAACCTTACAGTTAACATCATGCTTAATAAGGAGAAACAAGCAGCTTTCCCAATAAGATCAGGAACAAGGCAATATGTCCCCTCTCACCACTCATTTTTAACATTGTACTGGAAATACAATGTTTCTTATCTTATTGAATTAGCTAAGATCTAAGATTTTCTTGGCTAATACAATAAGACAAGAAAAGGATATAAAAGATATATTCATTGGGAAGGAAGAAGTGTAACTGTCTTTGTTCACAGATAATATGGTTGTCTATGTGGAAAATCTATAAGAATTGACAGAAAAAGAAAATCAGCAATAGCAATAAAAAATTCTTGAACTAATGAGCAATTATAGAAAAGTTGCAGGACAAAAGATTAACGTACCAAAGCCAATTGTTTCCCTATACTGATAAAACTGTTTCCCTGTAATGAAAAATGGAATTTGAAATTAAAAGCATAATAACATTTACATGAACACTTCATCAAAGAAAAAAAATACTTAGGTATCAATCTAACAAAGACCTATATGACGACAACTGCAATCTCTGCTGGAAGAAATCCAGTAAATAAGTAAGTGGCGAGATAGTCCATGTTTGTGGAAAAGAAACAGTATTGTCAAAATGTCAGTTCTTCCCAATTTGATCTATAAATTCAATGCAACCCCCGTAAAAATCCCAACATGCTATTTTGTGAATATCAGAAATTTGAATTTTTTTTTCATCGAGAAGAGATCTCACTCTGTTGCCCAGACTGGAGGACAGTGGCACAATCTTGGCTCATTGCAGCCTTGAACTTCTGGGCTCAAGTGATCCTCCCACCTCGGCCTCCCTAGTAGCTGGGACTACAGTTGTGTACCACCGTGCCTGACTACAAACTCATTATTAAAATTTATGTTGAGAGGTGAAAGATCCACAATAGCCAATACAACATTAAGAAAAAGAATGAAGTTGAAGAACTGACACTACCTAACTTCAAGACTTACTTTAAAGCTACAGTCATCAAGACAGTTTGTAATTCATAAAAATAACAGACATATAGATTAACACAACAGAATATAGAGTCTAGAAATAGACTCACAAAAATACAGCCAACAGATATTTGACAGAAGAACAAAGACAACATAAAATAGCAAAAAGAAAGCCTTTTAAACAAATTGTGCTATAACAAATCCAGCTATAGCTGGATATTCACATGTAAAAAAACCAAAATCTAGACAAAATTCACACTCTTCACAATACCTATAAAACACAGTAATACCTATAAAACACAGGAGAAAATCTAGATAACCTTGGATTTAGTGGTGACTTTCTAGATAAAACATGAAATTCATGATTCATAAAAAAAGGAATTGCTAATCTGCACTTCCTTAAAACTAAAAATTTCAGGTCTGCAAAAGACATTGTCAAGAGAATAAAATACAAGCCACAGATTGAAAGCAAATATTGGTTAAAGACACATATAATAAAGGACTGTTATTATTCAAAATAAACAAAGAAGACTTAAAACTCTATATTTTTAAAAAACCTGATTTTAAAATGGCCCAAATACCTTAGCAGATACTGCACCAAAGAAAATATACAGACAACAAATAGGCATTTGAAGAATGTTCCACATCGTATGTCATCAGAGAAATGCAAATAAAAATAACAATGAAATACATTATACATCTACTAGAATGGCAAAAATCCAGAACGCTGACAACACCAAATGCTGGGGAGGATATGGACAAATGAAAGCTCACTCATTGCTTGTGGGAATACAAAATAGTACAGCCAGTTTGGAAGACAGTTTGGCAGCTGCTGACAAAAACTATCATATTCATCATATGATACAGGAAAAACACTTTTTGGTGTTTACCGAAAGGAGCTGAAAACTTATGTCCACACCAAAACCTGCTAATGTATGTTTATAGAGGCTTTTCCATAATTGCCAAAACTTGGAAGCAATCAAGATATTCTTCAGCGAATGATTGGATAAATAAATTGTGAGTGTGTGTGTGTCCTTACGGTAGAACAATTTATATTCCTTTGGGCATATATCCAGTGCTGGGTCTAATGGTAATAACTAACTTGCATTCCCACCAACAGGGTATAAACATTTCCTTTTCTCCAGTCTTGCCAGCATCTGTTGTTTTCCAACTCTTATTAATAGTCATGCTGACTAGTATAAGATAGTATCTCATTGTGGTTTTGATTTGCATTTCTCTCATGATTAGCGATGCTGAAAAATTTTTCATGTTTGTTGGTGCCTTAAATGTTTTCTTTTGAGAGGTGTTTGTTCATGTCCCTGGCCTATTTTTAATGAGGTTATTTGTTTTTTGCTTGCCAATTTATTTAAATTACCTATAGGTTCTGGATATTCAGCCTTTGTTGGATGATTAGTTTGCAGATCATCTTCCTCCATCCTTTTTCTTTGAGCCTGTGAATGTCCCACTCATAGTGTCCCACTTGTCTGTTTTTGTTCTTGTTGCAATTGCTTTTGGGGACTTAGCCAAACACTCTTTGTCATGGCTGATGTTGAGAAGAGTGTTTTCTAGGCTGTCTTCCAAGATTTTTATACTTTGAGGTCCTACCTTTAAATCTTTGATCTATTTTGAGTTAATTTTGTATATAGTGACAGGTAGAGGTCCAGTTTTAATCTTCTGCATATGGCAAGCCAGCTATCCCAGCACCATTTATTAAATAGGTAGTCCTTTCTCTATTGCTTGTTTTTGTTGGCTTTGTTGAATATCGAAGAGTTGTAGGTTTGTAACAGTATTTCTGAGTTTTCTATTCTGTTCCATTGGTCTATGTGTCTGTTTTTGTGCCAGTACCAAGTTCCTTTGGTTACTGCGGCTTTATAGCATAGTTTGAAGTTGGGTAGTGTTATGCCTTTGGCTTTATTCTTTTTGCTTAGGGTTGCTTTGGCTAATTGGGATCTTTTTGGGTTACATATGAGTTTTAGAATGTTTTCTTTATTTCTATGAAGAATATCATTGGTAATTTGGTAGGAATAATATTGAATATGTAAATCATTTTGGACATTATGGCCATTTTTATCATATTGATTTTTCAAATACATGAGCATGGGATATTTTTCCATTTATTTGTATCATCTTTGATTTCTTTCAGCAGTGTCTTGTAGTTCTCCTTGTAGAGGTCTTTCACCTCCTTGGTTAGCTGTATTTCTAGGTATTTCATTGTCTTTGTGTCTATTGTAAATGAGATTCTGTTCCTGATTTCACTGTCAGCCTGGATATTGTTAGTGTATAAAAATGCTATTGATGGCCAGGTGCGGTGGCTCATGCCTGTAATCCCAGCACTTTGGGAGCCGTCGATGGGTGGATCACCTGAGGTCAGGAGATCGAGATCAACCTGCCCAATATGGTGAAATCCCATCTCTACTTAAAAAATACAAAAATCAGCTGGGAGTGGTGGCACGCACCTGTAATCCCAGCTACTCAGGAGGCTGAGGCAGGGGGATCACTTGAACCCAGGAGGTGGAGGTTGCAGTGAGCCAAGATCGCACCACTGCACTCCAGCCTGGGTGACAGAGCGAGACTCCATCTCAAAATAAAAACAAAACAAAACAAAACAAAAAAATTAAAAAGCAAAACACCAAAATTAAAAAAAAATAGATTGATTTTGTATTCCATAACTTTACTGAAGTTGTTTATCAGTTCTAGGAGCCTTTTGGGAGATTCTTTAGTATTTTCTAGGTATAGAATCATATCATCAGCAAAGAGAGATATTTTGACTTCTTCATTTGCTATTTTGATGCCTTTTCTTTCTTTCTCTTGCCTGATTGCTTTGGCTGAGACTTTCAGTATTATGTTGAATAGCAGTGGTGACAGTAGCCATTTTTGTCTTATTCTAGTGTTCGTGGGGAATGGGTTCAGCTTTTGTCCATTCAGTTTGATTTTGGCTGTGGGTTTGTCACAGAAGGCTCTTATTATTTAGGTATGTTCTTTCAATGCTGAATATGTTGAGGGTTTTTTTATGAAGAGATGTTGCATTTTATTGAAAGCTTTTTCTGTGTCTATTGAGAGGATCATGTGGTTTTTGTTTTTAATTCTGCTATGTGATGAAAAACATTTATTGGTATGCATTTTGATTTGCATAGGAACCAGGCTTGCATCCTAGGAATAAAGCCTACTTGATCATGGTATATTAACTTTCTGATGTGCTGCAAGATTCTGTTGCTAATATTTTGTAAAGGATTTTTGCAGCTGTGTTCCTGAGGAATATTGGCCTGAAGTCTACTTTTTTCATTGTATCTGTGCCAGATTTTGGTATCAGGCTGATGCTGGCTTCATAGAATGAGTTAGGCAGGAGTCTCATTTCCTTGATATTTTGGAGTATTTTCAGTAGGATTCATTTCAGTTCCTCTTTGTACATTTGGTAGAATTTGGCTGTGAATCTATCTGGTCCAGGTTTTTTTTTTTGTTTTGTTTTGTTTTTTCCTTAGTTGGTCGGTTCTTGATTATTCATTTAATTTCAGAATTTGATTTTGTCTATTCATGGTGTCAATCTTTTTTGATTCAATCTTGGAAAATTGTGTATTTCCAGAATTTATCCATTTCTTCTAGATTTTCTTTTTTTTCTTTTCTTTTTTTGCATATAACTGTTTATAGTTGTCTCTGAGGATCTTTTTATTTTTGTGAGATCAGTTGTAATAGTGCCTTTATCATAGAAAATAGGCCCCCAGTCTCTTCTGGGTAAGGTTTGTGCTGTGAGGTCTGCTACTAGACTGACTGATGAGAGTCCCTCTGTAGGTGACTTGCCCCTTTTCTCTAGTTGTCTTTATGTTTTTTTCCTTTGGCTGGGCGCAGTGGCTCATGCCTGTAATCCCAGCACTTTGGGAGGCCAAGGTGGGTGGATTACTGGAGGTCAGGAGTTCGAGACCAGCCTGACGAACATGGTGAAACCCCATTTATACTAAAAATTCAAAATTAGTCAGACATGGTGGTGGTCACCTGTAATTCCACATACTTAGGAGGCTGAGGCAGGAGAATCACTTGAACCCAGGAGTGAGCTGACATCATGCCATTGCACTCCAGCCTGGGCAACAAAAGTGAAACTCTGTCTCAGAAAAAACAACTTTTTTTACCTTTGTATTGACCTTGGTGAATCTGATGACTATGAGCCTTGGGGATGGTTGTCTTGTACAGTATCTGGCTGGAGTTCTCTGTATTTCTTGGATTTACATGTAAATCTCTAGTGATATTAGGGAAAATTTCATGGACTATATACTCAAATACATTTTCCAAGTTCCTTATTCTCTCTCCTTCTCTCTCAGGAATGCTGGCGAGCCATAGATTTGGTCTCTTTACCCATATTTTTCATAGGTTTTGTTTATTTTTCTTAATTCTTTTTTTCTTTATTTTTATCTGACTGACTTGATTCAAAGGACTGGTCTTCAGGCACTGAGAATTTTTCCTTGGTTTGTGTGGGGAAAAGAAAGAGAGATCAGCTTGTTACTGTGTCTATATAGAAAGAAGTAGACATAAGAGATTCCATTTTGTTCTGTATTTGAGATGCTGTTAATCGGTGACCCTACCCCTAACCTTGTCCTTGCAAGAGACATGTGCTGTGGTGACTCAAGGTTTAACGGATTCTGGGCCGTGCAGGGTGTGCTTTGTTAAACAAGTGCCTGAAGGCAGTATGCTTGTGAAAAGTCATCACCATTCTCTTAATCTCAAGTACCCAGGGACAGGTACACTGCCAAAGGTCACAGGGACCTCTGCCTAGGAAAGCTAGGTATTGTCCAAGGTTTCTCCCTATGTGATAGTCTGAAATATGGCCTCTGGGAAGGGAAAGACCTGATCGTCCCCCAGCCTGACACCTGTGAAGGGTCTGTGCTGAGGAGGACTAGTATAAGAGGAAAGAAGGCCTCTTGGCAGTTAAGATAGAGAAAAGCATCTGTCTCCTGCCCATCCCTGGGCAATGGAACATCTCGGTGTAAAACCCAATTGTATGTTCTATTTACTAAGATGGGAGAAAACCGCCTTAGGGTGAAAGGTGAGACGAGCTAGCAGCAATGCTGCTCTTTATGTACTAAAAATGTTATGGAGATGTTTGCATATGCATATCAAGGCACAGCACTTTTCCTTAAACTTATGTCACAGAGATCTTTATTCATATGTCTTACTGCTAATTTTCTCCTTACAATGATCCTGTTGTCCAGCCACTCCCTTATCTTTTTTATGGTAAAGATAATTATCAATAAATACTAAGGGAACTCAGAGACCGGTGCCTGTGTGGGTCCTCTGTAAGCTGAGCGCCGGTCCCCTGGGCCCCACTTTCCTTTCTCTACACTTTGTCTCTGTGTCTTATTTCTTTTCTCAAGTCTCTCGTTCCACCTAACGAGAAACACCCACAGGTGTGGAGGGGCAGGCCACCCCTTCAGGTTTGGTCTATTCTGCTGTTATTACTTCTGATTGTATTATGAAATTCTTGTAGTGAATGTTTCAACTCAGGAGGTTCAATTTGGGTCATTCTTACAGTGGATATTTTACTTACAATCTTACAATGGATTGTTTTACTGGGTGTTTGGCTTTCTTGGATTGAGTTTCAACTTTCTCCTGGATCTCAATAAGCTTCCTTACCATCCAGATTCTGAATTCCATGACTGTCATTTCAGACAATCCAGACTGGTTAAGAATCATTGCCGGGTAGCCAATGGGCTGATTTGGAGGTGAGGGGACACTCTGGCTTTTTGAATTGCCAGAGTTCTTGTGCTAATTCTTTCTCATCTGGAAAAGTGGATATTCCTTTAACTGTGGTGTAAGTTGAGTGTAGTCAGTTGGCCTCATTTCTGGAAGTTTTCAGAGGGTAAGGCTCTGGACAGGGTCTTTGTAGCTGAATTTTTGTCTTTGGCTTCACAGCCCCGAGAATTAGTTGTTTTTAGTGTTGTACTTTGGTGCTGTGATCCAGTAGACAGCACCAGAGAGCAACAGGGGGTAGATGAGCTCTTACTGGAGGCTGGGCTCCTTTGTGTATCCTTGCATTTGCAGCTGTATTCTATAGTGTCAAGGAGAGAGAGGTGACCCCATCCTTCTTTTGGTCCGATTCTGGGCCCAGGTCCGCTCCTGGTCCTTTGGGGAGCCACCTCCGATCACTGGCACTATGCCTGTGATTTTTTTTTTTTTCCAAATGATTGCATTTATTATAAACAAGGGTACAGACCCTAGACTCAGAAACACAAAGATTCGAAGCTAAGATAGCTCTGGTGAAACAGTAATAGAGGGAGGAGGAACACCAAGGTATTCATGTCTGGGCCAGAGCTGCCATCCAGGGCTCCACACCCCATCTTTGGTCCAGATGGCCCAGATGTCCCTACTGCCAGAACACACTGGACTGGGGTACAGGAGTTGCATATTCCATGATATGCCTGTAATTTTGTTGTTGTTGTTAGTTCTTTCAGGCTGTGGGGCACCTTTGAGGGGAGGTCTGGTACAGAGACAGACCATACTTTTAACGAACTAGCCCTGTTGGGGGAGGCCCACCTAGGTCCCATACCAGCCCATCAAACTGTGCGACTTACTTCCTCTGTGTTCTGAGATTGTGGGCTACTCCCTCATTAGCCCAGATCTCAGCTCTGTACTCCTGAGCCATGGGCCACAGCCCTGGGTGGGGGGCCAGGACCTTCTTGTGGCTCCCTCTTCTGGACCCTTGGGGTTGGATTCCTGGTGTGCTGGGGGACTCAAAGGATTGCTAGGTTGCCAGAATGCACTTAGGTAGAGCAAAGCACCCAAGCTGGGCAGCAGAGACTGCACTGTATACACACTCCTAGGGGGCAGCCAGGCAGAAGCACTGGAAGGAGCTGATGGGCAGGTGGGCCTGCAGAACAGATGTACTCCAGTCCCATAGGGAAGCAGGCCTTGCCTTCTCTCTGGGGCCAGAGCCTCTCAGAGAGAGATGGGCAGCCCTAGAAGGTAGGTGCTTATGGCTGGGCTCTGTCGGAGCTGACCCACACTCAAAGGTTCCCAGCTGTGTGCCTGTTGCAGTTCTGTCTCTGTCTCTGTGTAATCTTCAGGGAGACCCTCTGCCAGATCATATGTCCGTAGGGGTGTGGGATTCCCTGCAGATAAGACCCCAGATGTCCACAGAGAGAGCAAGAAGTCCCCCAGTCCTTTCACTCACTCCTTTCCCAGGCACCATTCATGGCCAGGAACCAGCCTTAGCATTTAGGCACCCCAGTCAGGGTTCCCAGTTTCCCCTCTCTTCAGCCTTACTGACTGCGTCTTTTTTCCATTCACATTCAGCATTTTCTCTCCCAATATGTGTTCAAGTTATGTTGGAGTAGTTGAAATCGTGTTCTCTCTATGCGAGCCAAACTTCTTGGCTGCATCTAGTCTGCCATCTTGCCACTGTATGTCATTTTCATTCATTTAAAAAAGTGCCACTTAGGAAAACAAAATAGGGGAGATGAGCACAAAGTATGGTTTGTAATATTCTCTGATGACACAATTTCACCCTCTTAATTGACACTCCACATATCTCATTTTGATTTCATGTTTTAATCATTTTTTAAAAAGTTCCAGAAAAAAATGATATACTTGAAAGAATGATTAAAGATTCAACTGAGAGGTGGTTTGGAGGAAGAGGAGGAGGAGACAGCCTGGCAGATGGAGAATGTTTGAGCAGAGAAGTAACTGGCAAATTGCATAAGATAGTGTTATGAAGTCTAGGCAGGAAAAGAGACTGCTTGCACATTTATATTTGGATTTTGGAGGTCCCTAGGAGAATATATTACTAACATTATCATAAACCAGGAAATAAATGTCTGTACAGATGGTAAACCACTAGCTAGAAAAAGTTGATGGTTGAAAGGAGGTCAGTGATAATGATCACTTGGGTCTATGAACAGATGACATTGAGGTTCTCAGTGTTCTACTTATCATGAGTCCAGTGGTCCTGTGGTTTATGTGCATGAGCGTTACTCACATCCTGCTAACCATGAAGTTTCCTATTCATTAAGATAAAGTATCACTTTATCTGTTCTTACAGGTTAGAGTTGTTTGGGGCCTACCATTCACTCAGACTGGAACTCCTTTTCTAAAGGAGGTTCTCTGCTTCTCCTGAAGCTTACCTCTTTACCTTTTTCTCTTTCCGACTTTCACGTAGATTAACATGCACAGGACATGTGCGACAGTTTAACCTTAGAAAATTAAAGAACTCTAGAGGTGCATCAGTCAACATGGTAACAAAATAGAAGATAATTCTAACTGAGGAAAAACATAGTGATATATCAGAAAGATAACAAAGAAACAGGCCGGGCACAGTGGCTCACACCTATAATCCTAGCACTTTGGGAGGCCAAGGCAGGAGAATCACCTGAGGTCAGGAGTTCAAGACCAGCCTGGCCAACATGGCAAAACCCTGTCTCTGCTAAAAATGCAAAATTAGCCTGGCATGGTGGCACATGCCTGTAATCCCAGCTACCTGGGAGGCTCAGGCAGGAGAATCACTTGAACCTGGGAGGCAGAGTTTGCAGTGAACTCAAGATTGTGCCACTGCACTCCGGCCTGGGAGACAGAGTGAAACTTCATCCCCCTGCCACCTCTACAAAAAAAAAAGAATAACGGCGGAGCAAGATGGCCGAATAGGAACAGCTCCAGTCTCCAACTCCCGGCACGAGCGACACAGAAGACCGGTGATTTCTGCATTTTCAACTGAGGTACTGGGGTCATCTCACTGGGGAGTGCCGGACAATTGGTGCTGGTCAGCTGCTGCAGCCCGACCAGTGAGAGCTGAAGCAGGGCGAGGCATTGCCTCACCAGGGAAGCGCAAGGGGGAAGGGAATCCCTTTTCCTAGCCAGGCGAACTGAGACACACAACACCTGGAAAATCGGTTAATTCCCACCCCAATACCGCGCTTTAAGCAAACGGGCACACCAGGAGATTATACCCACACCTGGCCAGGAGGGTCCCACGGCCACGGAGCCTCCCTCATTACTAGCACAACAGCCTGCAATCTAACCAAAACGGCAGCAGCGAGGCTGGGGGAGGGGCGCCCACCATTGCTGAGGCTTAAGTAGGTAAACAAAGCCACTGGGAAGCTCGAACTGGGTGGAGCTCACAGCAGCTCAAGGAAACCTGCCTGTCTCTGTAGACTCCACCTCTGGGGACAGGGCACAGCTAAA